>NC_060181.1:87854697-87859375 GCF_021184085.1 Oncorhynchus gorbuscha | reverse complement strand
TACCTAAGTATGGTTCTCAATCAGAGACAACGATTGACAGCTGCCTCTGATTGGGAACCATACCAGGCCAAACACATAGAAATACAACACACAGAACAAAACATAGAATGAAAACCATAGAATGCCCACCCCAACTCACGCCCTGACCAAACCAAAATAGAGACATAAAAAAGAACTACGGTCAGGATGTGACAAATGACCGATTTTTACCTTGTCAGCTTGGGGATTCGATCTAGAAACCTTACTTACTAGCCCAACCACAAGGCTACCTGCTGCCTCCAAATTTATGCTGTCATTGAGTTCTTTATATCGGCTTGCTACGTAACTTCACAAACTCCACAATCTCCTGTCATGTATTTGGATACCTCCTGAACCTATTGATTCATCCTGTTGTTTCCAAAATTTGATTTAGTTTTATTTTCTTCATAAGTTTTTGTGGCAACACCTGCTACCAACTTGCCAGCTTGCTAGCTACTGTAGGATGCAACGGAGCCCACTTCGCCTGGAATAGCTAACAAACGTTTCCACGCTGTAGAATCTGTGTTTATTACGCTCTTGTCTGGGACAATATTGAGTTCCAATGAGGGAATTGTTTGTTTTCTGAGGTTTACAGGAATGAGGTGGCTATCCTTAGCAAGCAAATGTCAATCTTGCGTGAACTTATTGGGAAAATTCAAATTGGACATTTCTCATTCTCCACTCCTGATGGATTTACCCCTGCCTTGTCATCTGTCCCTATCCGATTGGCCTGTGCTACCTGGAACTAGCCTGCCAAGGAAGTCGTCTCCATCTGCTTTTGCTCCTCCATCTTGTAGTGGCAGAGAACAGTAAGAGGATTGTTCCAATCAGCTCTGGTCCCATTACACAAGTCGTTGAAACTTAAGGCAGCGGCATGCTGCGAAGCGGACTGGGGTGTCTGCTAATTGACATAAATAAGGAAAAGCTTCACCGCACTGGTGCCTGATCTACCTGCGCCATCCTCTCTGGGATTGCCTGTGCCTGCAACGGCTGTGAAGACCCCAACTACGGTGACTCCAGCAGTGGCTTCATCATCGAGTTTGGCTCCTTTCCCTCTCTCTGGATCTGACGGGGCACTGCCTGCAGTGGGAAGTCTGGACCTATCGCCAGGAGCAGCGGCCATATGCTATCCTGCTTCTCGTAGGCCCGTTCTCCATCCCCTTCTCTGGCTGTTGTACTGGGCAGTTCAATGGTGAGCAATGTCTCAGTCTCTGGAGCAAAAAATGTTGTGATATCCAGGAGCACAAGTACAGACATAAATAAGCTGCTCCCAAACATTTTAAACTTGCATCAGGAAATTGTGTCCATCATAGTTCATGTCGGATACAATGGCATTATGAAGGGCAGCTTAGAACAGCTGAATATGGATTTTAAAGAACTGGGTCTACTATCTGTCCCTGTGCCCTTTGGCAGTGAACATTTCAGCAGACTTTTAGCTCTCCATAACTGGCTCGGAGAGTATTGCAATTCTGTGGGTGTAACATTTTATTGAAAATGTTGATACCTTCTCGAAACAAAGCTCGTTTTATAAGGAGGATGGGATCCACCCAAATCATTTAGGTTCCTGGATCCACTCACAGCTTTTAAAGAATGCGTTGAGACAGTGATTTATCAATGACCCAAGCCCAGATCAGGTAATCTCTACCATTGTGTTGCTGAGTTCTCATAATGCTTCAGCAAATGTACATTATCCCAGGGGCATTGGAAGACACAATGTAAGCAACCTAATTGATGTCTCTCTAACTGCCCTGAATGCCTCTGCTGATCCTACAGCTATTGTATGAAGTAACATGTGCCTATATACTGTTAGCACTGAGGTAGCACACTGCACTAACAGAAGTAACATGAGCATGTCTACTTCTGCTAAGCTACCCAGTAAAGCAATGGAAACAATCAAAAATCTCAGAAAAGTGCTAAAAAAATAGCCCACTTTAACATATGTAGCTTAAGAAACAAGGTTAATGAAATCAATAATTTTCTAGTAACAGATCTCTGAAACTCACTTACCTTTGATGACACAGTGGTAGCGATACATGGTTATAACATTACGTAACAGACAGAAATGCTAAATATTCAGAACGACATTCCTGTAAAACTTAGAGAGGATCTCAAGTTAAATACTATTGAAGTAATATGGCTAAAGCCATGAAGCCCGTTCCTGAAGCCCATTTCACGTGGTGATTTAAATGTTGATTGACTTTCTTCAAGCTGCCCACTCAATATTTTTTTTTAAATGCAACTAATGCCTGCAACCTGGTTCAGGTTATCAGTCAACATACCAGCATAGATACAAACAGCACAGGAATGAAATCATCAACATTTATTGATCACATCTTTATTAATGCTGCATAATACTGCTTTAAAGCAGTATGCAAATCTATCAGATGTAGTGATTACAATATAGTGGCCATATCTAGGAAAACCAAAGTTCCAAAGGCTGGTCCTAAAATAGTGTATAAGAGGTTATACAATACGTTTTGTAGTGATTCCTATGTTGTTAATGTAATCATATTTGTTGGTCTGTGGTGTGTAATGAGGAGCAACCAAACGCTGCACTTGACACATTTATGAAATTGCTTATTCCAGTTACTGATAAGCATGCACCCATTGTATCAATAAAAAAATGACTGTAGAAACGGTTAAATCCCTGTGGATTGATGAAGAATTGAACAATTGTATTGAGAGGTATGAGGCAAAAGGAATGTCAAATAAGTCTATCTGCACAACCGATTGGCAAACGTACTGCAAACTGAGAAATCATGTGACTAAACTGAATAAAAAGAGGAAAAAACTATATTATGAAGCAAAGATAAATGGCATGAAGAATGATAGTTAAAAGCTTTGGAGCATCTTAAATTAAACTTTGGACAAAAATGCAAACTCAGCTCCATCATTCATTGAATCAGATGGCTCATTCTGTCACACCCTGATCTGTTTCAATTATTTTGTGTTTATCTCCACCCCCATTCAGGTGTGCGCCCATCTTCCCCCATTTCCCCCAGTGTATTTATACCTGTGTTCTCTGTTTGTCTGTTTCCAGTCTCGTCTTTGTCTCGTCAAGCCTACCAGCGTTTTTCCTGTACTTCCTGTTTTTCCTCTAGTCCCTGTTTGACATTGCAGCAACAAAGGTTGACACTACATATCTAAGAATAAGTGATCCAAATGATGAAAGAGACGCGTGGTAATTTTGAATTCTGCAAATTGAGTGTGGAAGAAGTAAAAAATGATTAGTGTCTATCAACAATGACAATCCACTGGAGTATGACAAATTGTATGGAAAAATACCGGCGGATAATAGTTGATGATATTACCAATCCTATTTACTATATCTTCAATCTACGCCTACTAGAAACTGTGTGCCTCAGGCCTGGAGGGAAGCAAAAGTATTCACGCTGCCCAAGAAAAGAAGCCCTTTAACTGGCTCAAATAGCCAACACCTCGGCCTTTTACCCAACCCTTAATAAACTTTTGGAAAAAACAGTGTTTTTTGCAAATTTTACTGTAATGACATTCAGCAAGCACGGCACTTACACAAATGATTGGCTTGAGAGAAATTAATGATAAAAAGATTGTGGGAGCTGTTTATGTTAAAATTCAGTGCGACTTTTGACATTATCGACCATATTCTGCTGATGGAAAAACATGCTATTGTTATGGCTTTACACCCCCTGCTATATTGTGGATAAAGAGTTTCCTGTCTAACAGAACACCAGAGGGGGTTATTTAATGGAAGCCTTTCCAACACAATAGAGTGTAGAATTAGGAATTCCCTAGGGCAGCTGTCTAAGCCCCTTACTTTTTTCAAACTTTACTGAATGACATGGCACTGGCCTTTGATTAAAGCCAGTGTGTCGATGTATGAGGATGACTCAACACTATACAAGTCAGCTACGCATCGAGTGAAATCACTGCAACATTTCTTTAACAAAGGCATGTAATGTTGTTTCAGAATGGGAAACAAGGAATAGAGTTAGTCCTAAATATTTCCCCCAAGCTAAAACGCACTGTGTATTTGGGACAGATCACTTCACTAAACACTAAGCTACTGGAAGGAAGTCTGTCTACAATATATCGCTGATCTGCCTCCTTTAGCCCAACACTGTCAACAAGGCAGGTCCTACAGGCTCTTGTTTGTCACACCTGGACTACTGTTCAGTCGTGTGGTCAGGTGCTACAAAGAGGGACCTCGGAAAATTAACACAATTGGCTCAGAACAGGGCAGCATGGCTGGACTTTAAACTATACAGTGGCCATGCAAGAAGCATTTCAACCCCCATGGCATTTTTCCTATTTTGTTTGGCTTTACAGAGCTGGAATTAAAATAGGTTTTGGATTGGTTTGTATCATTTGATTTACACAACATGCCTACCACTTTGAAGATGCAAAATATGTTTTTGTTGCGAAACAAACAAGAAATAAGACAGAAAAACAGAAAACTTGAGCATACATAACTATTCACCCCCAAAGTCAATACTTTGTAGAGCCTCACCTTTTGCAGCAATATAGCTGCCAGTCTCTTGGGGTATGTCTCTTCATAATCTTGGCACATCTAGCCACTGGGATTTTTACCATTCTTCAATGCACAACTGTTCCAGCTCCTTCAAGTTGGATGGGTTCCACTGGTGTGCCAGAAATATTTTAGTCATGCCACAGATTCTCA
>NC_060181.1:87847413-87854597 GCF_021184085.1 Oncorhynchus gorbuscha | reverse complement strand
ACAGACACATTACAGAGATACAGACACATTACATAGATACATACACATTACAGAGATACAGACACATTACATAGATACAGACACATTACAGAGATACAGACACATTACAGAGATACAGACACATTACAGAGATACAGACACATTACAGAGATACAGACACATTACAGAGATACAGACACATTACAGATACAGACACATTACAGACACATTACAGATACAGACACATTACATAGATACAGACACATTACAGAGATACAGACACATTACAGAGATACAGACACATTATATAGATACAGACACATTACAGAGATACAGACACATTACATAGATACAGACACATTACAGACACATTACAGAGATACAGACACATTACATAGATACAGACACATTACAGAGATACAGACACATTACATAGATACAGACACATTACATAGATACAGACACATTACAGATACAGACACATTACAGACACATTACAGA
Organism: Oncorhynchus gorbuscha; assembly: GCF_021184085.1. Taxonomy (NCBI): domain Eukaryota; kingdom Metazoa; phylum Chordata; class Actinopteri; order Salmoniformes; family Salmonidae; genus Oncorhynchus; species Oncorhynchus gorbuscha. The sequence goes on along the minus strand of NC_060181.1, from coordinate 87,854,117 downwards.
TACAGACACATTACAGATATACAGACACATTACATAGATACAGACACATTACAGATACAGACACATTACAGACACATTACAGATACAGACACATTACAGATATACAGACACATTACAGATATACAGACACATTACAGATATACAGACTGTCACGCCTTGGTCATAGTATTTTGTGTTTTCCTTAAATATTTGTTCAGGCCAGGGTGTGACATGGGTTTATTGTGTTGTCTTATTGGGGTTTTTGTAGGCATTGGGATGTGGTTGATTAGGGGTGTTGTATAGGCTTGGCTGCCTGAGGTGGTTCTCAATGGGAGTCAGGTGATTCTCGTTGTCTCTGATTGGGAACCGTAGTGTAGCCTGGGTTTCTACTATGGATTTTGTGGGTGATTGTTCCTGTCTCTGTGTGTTTCACCAGATAGGCTGTATTAGGTTTCTCGTTCCGTTTGTTGTTTTTGTATTTGTTATAGTTATTTCATGTTATCTTCATTCTCTTCATTAAACTACACGCTGCATTTCGGTCCGACTCTCTTTTGACAAACGACGAACGCCGTGCACAGACACCCACCACGAGATACAGACACATTGCAGACACAGCTTACAGACACATTACGTTATGGATAGCAGAGGCAATACGGCGTGGGAAGAACATTACAGACACATTACAGAGAGTGCAGACACATTACAGATACATTACAGACACAGTGCAGAGATACAGACACATTACAGAAATACAGACACATTACGATAGATACAGACACTGGTTACAGAGATACAGACACATTACAGAATACAGGACACATTACAGACACATGGACAGAGATACAGACGTACAGATAAAGGTTGACACTTACAGATACATTACAGAGATACAGACACTTACATGATACATTACAGAACTACAGAGATACAGACAGATTACAGATACATTACAGACACATTACAGATACAAAGAGATACAGACACGTACAAAAACATTACAGGGGGTGGGGGCTTACAGAGATACAGACACATTACAGATACATTACAGACACATTACAGACACATTACAGAGATACAGACACATTACAGACACATTACAGACACATTACAGACACATTACAGATACATTACAGACACATTACAGAGATACAGACACATTACAGACACATTACATAGATACAGACACATTACAGATACAGACACATTACAGAGATACAGACACATTACAGACACATTATAGATACATTACAGATACATTACATAGATACAGACACATTACAGATACAGACACATTACAGATACAGACACATTACAGAGATACAGACACATTACAGATACAGACACATTACAGACACATTACAGAGATACAGACACATTACAGACACATTACAGATACATTACAGATACATTACATAGATACAGACACATTACAGATACAGACACATTACAGAGATACAGACACATTACAGATACAGACACATTACAGACACATTACAGATACAGACACATTACAGACACATTACAGATACAGACACATTACAGAGATACAGACATTACAGATACAGACACATTACAGACACATTACAGATACAGACACATTACAGATACAGACACATTACAGACACATTACAGATACAGACACATTACAGACACATTACAGATACAGACACATTACAGACACATTACAGACACATTACAGATACAGACACATTACAGACACATTACAGATACAGACACATTACAGACACATTACAGATACAGACACATTACAGACACATTACAGACACATTACAGACACATTACAGAGTTACAGACACATTACAGACACATTACAGATACAGACACATTACATAGATACAGACACATTACAGACACATTACAGACACATTACAGACACATTACAGACACATTACATAGATACAGACACATTACAGAGATACAGACACATTACAGACACATTACAGAGATACAGACACATTACAGACACATTACAGAGATACAGACACATTACATAGATACAGACACATTACAGACACATTACAGAGATACAGACACATTACAGACACATTACAGAGATACAGACACATTACATAGATACAGACACATTACAGAGATACAGACACATTACAGACACATTACAGAGATACAGACACATTACAGACACATTACAGATACAGACACATTACAGACACATTACATAGATACAGACACATTACAGACACATTACAGACACATTACAGACACATTACAGACACATTACATAGATACAGACACATTACAGAGATACAGACACATTACGGACACATTACAGATACAGACACATTACATAGATACAGACACATTACAGACACAGACACATTACATAGATCCAGACACATTACAGAGATAGATTGTGGTGGCAGGTCGCTAAGTGGTTAGAGCGTTAGACTAGTAACTGAGAGGTTGCAAGATTGAATCCCCATAGCTGACAAGGTAAACATCTGTCATTCTGCCCCTGAACAAGGCAGTAAACCCACTGTTCCTAAGCTGTCATTGAAGATAAGAATTTGTTTTTAATTGACTTGCCTAGTTAAATAAAGGTTACATAAAAAAAAAATAGAGATGAAAATATGCTCAACCTCCAGATGAGTATGAGAGGGAGTTTATGTACAATTCTTAAAAGCTTGTTTGGCTGGTAGCTTATTCTTTAGAGGTTTGGGGGCTGGTGAACCATGATATGCAGGCACAATCAAAGTGACACTGGACTAGGCCACGAGCCCTAGTCTTTAGATGTCTATAGCTACACTACTTGGCCAAAAGTATGTGGACATGTGTGCAGAAATTTAATGAACTGACTTTTTGGAAAGGTGACACCCTATGACGTTGTCACTTTGAACGTCACTGAGCTCCTTTATTGTCAATGTGTGCTTAATTTCATACGCCTGTCAGTAACAGGGGTGGTTGAAAAGCCAAATTGAAAAACCACCAGTGTCACTCATTTGAAATGGTTGTCCACATACTTTGGGCCATGCGGTGTCGGTTTCCATCCAATTAGTGACACATTTTCTTGTGAATAATCTCTAAAATCTCCACAAAAACAATATGCCATTTCAGAGTTTCCTTCAGAATAATTTGGGGCCGGACAACATGACAGGGAAGATTTAAATTTAAATTTACCGGACATTTGAGAAATTTAATGGACATCCATTGTGCATTCAGATCCAACCTGGCACAGCCAGCACCATCAATAAACGAGGGATTTTGAGTCACATTTATGTGTCCTTAAAAACAATCTATACCAAGTTACCAAAACACTATTCATTGTGTTTAGATGTGTACTGTAGCATATGCAAAACAGTCATAGCCTACTTTTAGGGAAGTAGCCCAAACGGGGTTATGCTGTTTTCCTCAAACAAGCTCCACTTCACGTTTCAGCTGTCAGAGATTTGAGCACTAAATGTATCAGGGCATTGCATTCAAAGGCCTGCAGTTTAGGTTTAGTTGTCCGCTGTTGTCCGCTTTAAACAATATATATATATATATATAATGGCTATATAAAGGAAGTGAAGCTTAGGCCTAACCCCAGAGAGATAGAGACATGCAGATGGCATGCTACGACAACAACATGCATTTCTCTATGTCAGATGGCTACTGCGTCTGCTATACAGATAAAGAGTGCATTCGGAAAGTATTCACCTTTTTCTACATGTTGTTTACGTTACAACCTTATTCTAAAACGGATTAAATAAACATTGTCCTTATCAATCTACACACAATACCAAAAAACCCAAAGAGAAAACAGGTTTTTAGACATTTTTGCAAATGTATATACCTTATTTACTGTAAATCAAAGCTGGGACCGAGAGACAGCTGTTTTTTCAGAGAGACTGAAAAACACCTTCTATCTCAAGGCCATCAGACTGTTAAATAGCCATCACCAGCACATTGGAGGCTGCTGCCCTATATACATAGACTAGAAATCACTGGGCACTTTAATAATTGGAACACTACATGTTTACATATTTTGCATTACTCATCACATATTTATATATTGTATTCTATCCTATTCTACTGTAACTTTGTCTATGCCACTCTGACATTGCTCGTCCTAATATTTATGTACTCTTATTTTGATTATTTTACTTCAGATTGTGTGTAATTTTAGATATTACTTGTTAGATATTACTGCACTGCTGAAGCTAGAAATGCAAGCATTTTGCTACACCTACAGTAATGTCTGCTGGACACGGGTAAGTGACAAGTCAAATTTGATTTGACAGCCCGCTAGGAGTTTGGCAAAACGCACCTAAAGGACTCTCAGACCATGAGAAACAAGATTCTCTGAAATGATGAAACCAAGATTGAACTCTTTAGCCTGAATGCCAAGCGTCCCCTACGGTGAAGCATGCTGGTGGCTGCATCATGCTGTGGGGATGTTCTTCAGTGGCAGGGACTGGGAGACTAGTCAGGATCGAGGGAAAGATGAACAGAGCAAAGTACAGAGATCCTTGATGAAGACCTGCTCCAGAGCTCTCAGTCCATCAGGGGTACTGCACTGGGGTGAAGGTTCACATTCACCTTCCAACAGGACAATGACCCTAAGCACACAGCCAAGACAACGCGGGAGTGGCTTCAGGATCCTGTATAAAAAGAGTCTGATCCCTGGGCCTGAGTAGATATGTGAAATAATGGTTCATTCCCCAATGATCTTTTCCCTTAAAGTTTCTTTATCTTTAAGTCAGTTGCACAAAACATTTTTAGGTACATTTCCACCTTAAATTATGTGAAGAATTTAAGGGTGCCCACGAGGTCCCTTAATTGCTTCATTCAGTATGGCTATCAATGTAAACAGCATTCAGTATGGCTATCAATGTAAACAGCATTCAGTATGGCTATCAATGTAAACAGCATTCAGTATGGCTATCAATGTAAACAGCATTCAGTATGGCTATCAATGTAAACAGCATTCAGTATGGCTATCAATGTAAACAGCATTCAGTATGGCTATCAATGTAAACAGCATTCAGTATGGCTATCAATGTAAACAGCATTCAGTATGGCTATCAATGTAAACAGCATTCAGTATGGCTATCAATGTAAACAGCATTCAGTATGGCTATCAAATGTAAACAGCATTCAGTATGGCTATCAATGTAAACAGCATTCAGTATGGCTATCAATGTAACAGCATTCAGTATGGCTATCAATGTAAACAGCATTCAGTATGGCTATCAATGTAAACAGCATTCAGTATGGCTATCAATGTAAAACAGCATTCAGTATGGCTATCAATGTAAACAGCATTCAGTATGGCTATCAATGTAAACAGCATTTGTGGAAGTGTATGTTGCTTTCATCTACTCTGGTTACAACAAGAAAACATCAACCAGGTACGTCGCTAAACAATGGAAGGTGCACAACTTGTTTTTATTTTAATTTTATTTCACCGTTATTTAACCAGGTAGGCAAGTTGAGAACACCTTTATTTAACCAGGTAGGCAAGTTGAGAACACCTTTATTTAACCAGGTAGGCAAGTTGAGAACACCTTTATTTAACCAGGTAGGCTAGTTGGAGAACACCTTTATTTAACCACAGGTAGGCAAGTTGGAGAACACCTTTATTTAACCAGGTAGGCCAGTTGAGAACACCTTTATTTAACCAGGTAGGCTAGTTGGAGAACACCTTTATTTAACCAGGTAGGCTAGTTGGAGAACACCTTATTTAACCAGGTAGCAAGTTGAGAACACCTTTATTTAACCAGGTAGGCAAGTTGAGAACACCTTTATTTAACCAGGTAGGCAAGTTGAGAACACCTTTATTTAACCAGGTAGGCTAGTTGAGAACACCTTTATTTAACCAGGTAGGCTAGTTGAGAACACCTTTATTTAACCAGGTAGGCTAGTTGAGAACACCTTTATTTAACCAGGTAGGCAAGTTGAGAACAAGTTCTCATTTACAATTGCGACATGGCCAAGATAAAGCAAAGCAGTTCTACACATACAACAACACAGAGTAACATGAGTAAAACACATACAGTCAATAATACAGTAGAAAAATAAGTATATATATGATGAGCAAATAAGGTGAGATAAGGAAGGTAAAGGCAAAAAGGCCATGGTGGCAAAGTAAATACAATATAGCAAGTAAAACACTGGAATGGTAGATTTGCCTTGAAGAAGGTAAAAGCAGTAGAAATAAAAATAATGGGGTGTAAAGGAGCAAAATAAATAAATAAATATAGTAGGGGAAGCGTGTAGTTGTTTGGACTAAATTATAGATGGGCTATGTACAGGTGCAGTGATCTGTGAGTTGCTCTGACAGCTGATGCCAAAGCTAGTGAGGGAGATAAGTGTTTCCAGTTCCAGAGATTTTTGTAGTTCGTTCCCAGTCATTGGCAGGAGAGAACTGGAAGGAGATGCAGCCAAAGGAGGATTTGGTTTTGGGGGTGACCAGATATACCTGCTGGATCGCGTGCTACAGGTGGGTGCTGCTATGGTGACCAGCGAGCTGAGATAAGGGGACTTTTACCTAGCAGGGTCTTGTAGATGACCTGAGCCAGTGGGTTTGGCGAAAAGCATGAAGCGAGGGCCAGCCAACGAGAGCGTACAGGTCGCAGTGGTGGGTAGTATATGGGGCTTTGGTGACAAACGGATGGCACTGTGATAGACTGCATCCAATTTATTGAGTAGGGTATTGGAGACTATTTTGTAAATGACATCGCCGAAGTCGAGGATCGGTAGGATGG
>NC_060181.1:87842683-87847313 GCF_021184085.1 Oncorhynchus gorbuscha | reverse complement strand
GCACTCTGCTCTCCCCAGTCTAACCTTGGCTTTAGTAGGGTGGTCGGCACTCTGCTCTCCCCAGTCTAACCTTGGCTTTAGTAGGGTGGTGGGCACTCTGCTCTCCCAGTCTAACCTTGGCTTTAGTAGGGTGGTGGGCACTCTGCTCTCCCGAGTCTAACCTTGGCTTTAGTAGGGTGGTCGGCACTCTGCTCTCCCCAGTCTAACCTTGGCTTTAGTAGGGTGGTCAGCACTCTGCTCTCCCCAGTCTAACCTTGGCTTTAGTAGGGTGGTCGGCTCTCTGCTCTCCCCAGTCTAACATTGGCTTTAGTAGGGTGGTCGGCTCTCTGCTCTCCCCAGTCTAACCTTGGCTTTAGTAGGGTGGTCGGCACTCTGCTCTCCCCAGTCTAACCTTGGCTTTAGTAGGGTGGTCGGCACTCTGCTCTCCCCAGTCTAACCTTGGCTTTAGTAGGGTGGTCGGCACTCTGCTCTCCCCAGTCTAACCTTGGCTTTAGTAGGGTGGTCGGCACTCTGCTCTCCCCAGTCTAACCTTGGCTTTAGTAGGGTGGTCGGCACTCTGCTCTCCCGAGTCAAACCTTGGCTTTAGTAGGGTGGTCGGCTCTCTGCTCTCCCCAGTCTAACCTTGGCTTTAGTAGGGTGGTCAGCACTCTGCTCTCCCCAGTCTAACCTTGGCTTTAGTAGGGTGGTCGGCTCTCTGCTCTCCCCAGTCTAACATTGGCTTTAGTAGGGTGGTCGGCTCTCTGCTCTCCCTGTGTCTAACCTTGGCTTTAGTAGGGTGGTCGGCACTCTGCTCTCCCCTAGTCTAACCTTGGCTTTTTTAGTAGGGTGGTCGTACCCTGCTCTCCCCAGTCTAACCTTGGCTTTAGTAGGTGGTCACTCTGCTCTCCCGAGTCAAACCTGGCTTTAGTAGGTGGCTGGGCTCTCTGCTCTCCCCAGTCTAACCTTGGCTTTAGTAGGGTGGTCAACACTCTGCTCTACCCCAGTCTAACCTTGGCTTTAGTAGGTGGTCGGCTCTCTACTCTCCCAGTCTAACCTTGGCTTTAGTAGTGGTCGGCTCTCTGCTCTCCCCCAGTCTAACCTTGGCTTTAGTAGGGTGGTCGGCTCTCTGCTCTCCCCAGTCTAACCTTGGCTTTAGTAGGGTGGTCAGCACTCTACTTCCCCAGTCTAACCTTGGCTTTAGTAGGGTGGTCGGCACTCTACTTCCCCAGTCTAACCTTGGCTTTAGTAGGTGGTCGGCACTCTGCTCTCCCCCAGTCTAACCTTGGCTTTAGTAGGGTGGTCGGCACCTGCCTCCCGAGTCAAACCTTGGCTTTAGTAGTGGCCGGCTCTCTGCTCTCCCCAGTCTAACCTTGGCTTTAGTAGGTGGTCAGCACTCTGCTCTCCCCAGTCTAACCTTGGCTTTAGTAGGGGTGGTCGGCTCTCTGCTCTCCCCAGTCTAACATTGGCTTTAGTAGGTGGTCGGCTCTCTGTTCTCCCCAGTCTAACCTTGGCTTTAGTAGGGTGGTCAGCACTCTGCTCTCCCAGTCTAACCTTGGCTTTAGTAGGTGGCCGCTCTCTGCTCTCCCCTGTCTAACCTTGGCTTTAGTAGGTGGTTCTAAGGCTCTCTGCTCTCCCCAGTCAACTCTTTTAGTAGGGTGGTCGGCTCTCTGTTCTCCCCAGTCTAACCTTTGGCTTTAGTAGGGTGGTCAGCACTCTGCTCTCCCCAGTCTAACCTTGGCTTTAGTAGGGTGGTCAGCTCTCTGCTCTCCCCAGTCTAACCTGGCTTTATTAGGTGGTCGGCTCTCTGTTCTCCCCAGTCTAACCTTGGCTTTAGTAGGGTGGTCAGCACTCTGCTCTCCCCAGTCTAACCTTGGCTTTAGTAGGGTGGTCAGCTCTCTGCTCTCCCCAGTCTAACCTTGGCTTTAGTAGGGTGGTCGGCTCTCTGCTCTCCCCAGTCTAACATTGGCTTTAGTAGGGTGGTCTGCTCTCTGTTCTCCCAGTCTAACCTGGCTTTAGTAGGGTGGTCGGCACTCTGCTCTCCCCAGTCTAACCTTGGCTTTAGTAGGGTGGTCTGCACTGCTCTCCCCAGTCTAACCTTGGCTTTAGTAGGGTGGTCTGCTCGCTCTCCCCAGCTCCAATTGGCAGTAGGGTGGTCGGCTCTGCTCTCCCAGTCAAACCTTGGCTTTAGTAGGATGGTCGGCTCTCTACTCTCCCCAGTCTAACCTTGGCTTTAGTAGGGTGGTCGGCTCTCTGCTCTCCCCAGTCTAACCTTGGCTTTAGTAGGATGGTCGGCTCTCTGCTCTCCCCAGTCTAACCTTGGCTTTAGTAGGATGGTCGGCTCTCTGCTCTCCCCAGTCTAACCTTGGCTTTAGTAGGATGGTCGGCTCTCTGCTCTCCCCAGTCTAACCTTGGCTTTAGTAGGGTGGTCGGCTCTCTGCTCTCCCCAGTCTAACCTTGGCTTTAGTAGGATGGTCGGCTCTCTGCTCTCCCCAGTCTAACCTTGGCTTTAGTAGGGTGGTCGGCTCTCTGCTCTCCCCAGTCTAACCTTGGCTTTAGTAGGATGGTCGGCTCTCTGCTCTCCCCAGTCTAACCTTGGCTTTAGTAGGGTGGTCGGCTCTCTGCTCTCCCCAGTCTAACCTTGGCTTTAGTAGGGTGGTCGGCTCTCTGCTCTCCCCGGTCTAACCTTGGCTTTAGTAGGGTGGTCGGCTCTCTGTTCTCCCCAGTCTAACCTTGGCTTTAGTAGGGTGGTCGGCTCTCTGCTCTCCCCAGTCTAACCTTGGCTTTAGTAGGGTGGTCGGCACTCTGCTCTCCCCAGTCTAACCTTGGCTTTAGTAGGGTGGTCAGCACTCTGCTCTCCCCAGTCGAACCTTGGCTTTAGTAGGATGGTCGGCTCTCTGCTCTCCCCAGTCTGTCTATGGAGAGCACTGCTCAAAGCACTGAGTGTAATTTGTCAGCTTTACCGTTTTAAACTCTCTGTAAAACTTCATACGGATCACTTAAAACCACAATCTTTTCTGGATTTTTTTAGAAATGGTAATACTGTTTTAAAAGTACATATCAACCACAATACTATGTTTGTTTGTTTCCTGTTCTATACTGTATCTCCCTTACGACCCTTTCAGAAAATAATCACAAAAAAGTCACAATCTCAAATAATTTGAAGACAAGAAATATCTATCCTCAAATGGAAAGCGATTGATCAGCTTTGAATATATATATATATTATTTTTTGAGAGAGAGAGAGTAAGAATGGGAAGTGCATCTCGTGTTGGTAGAAAGCCCCAAGCCTGATAGAGAGGAGAGGTGAGGAGAGGTGTGAGTGAGTGAGAGAGTGAGAGAGTGAGGGTGGAGAGTGAGGAGAGAGGAGGGTGGGAGTGAGAGAGAGAGAGAGGAGGAGGGTGAGGAGAGAGTGAGTGGGAGGAGTGAGTGAGGGAGGGAGGGAGGAGGGGAGGGAGGAGGGGAGGAGGAGGAGGGAGGGAGGGAGGGAGGAGGGAGGGAGGGAGGGTGAGGAGGAGGAGGAGGGAGGAGGAGGAGGAGGAGGAGGGAGGAGTGAGGGAGAGTGAGAGGAGGAGGAGGAGGAGGAGGGTGGGAGGGAGGAGCCGGAGTGGGAGGAGCAAGGGAGGAGGAGGAGTGAGGGAGTGAGTGAGTGAGGGAGAGGGTGAGGGAGTGAATGTGTGAGTGGATTATGACAGAGCTGTTTGTTCAGGAAAATCAACAAAATTGAGCACTTAAAGGTGTTTCTGATTGTTTTTGTGTTGCATATTCTCCTTAAAGTAATCCGAAAACCTTTTTATTGCTTTATATGAAATTAACATGAAAAAACATTGCAAAATGTATCGCACAATTCAAAAAGCTGACGCAAAAATCAACCATTTCTGGTTGTAAAATCACAAACAAATTGTGAAATCCTGGAGGGACTGTGCTATGTATCTAACTAAACAGCTGTACGGGTTGTGTGTGTCACTTGGCCTAAACTTTGAAATTTTTTATCATATTTTTGAATGTATTACATTTGTATGATGTTCTGAATGTTTAACAAGTATGAATGGGCGTTTCTGACATTCAATATTCCTTCATTCTGATGACATAAAAGTATTACCTTTAATTTGAAAGAAAAGTAAGGATTCATTTAAAGACCATTACTCAACGTCATCATAATTGTGCAGGTTTTAATAAAGAAAATGTATTTTTTCTGTCTCTTGTGTTTCATTATAAACCCTGTTTCTGAGACCTTTTTATAATCCTCAAGTAGAAGAACCTGAGGACCAAACAGGGAAGCGACAAGTATTTATGAGTCTATATTGGTATGATGTGATTATGTTTAATAGACTAGGTTAGATGCTGCAATAGGAAGGCTGTATTGGTACTTAATAGACTAGGTTAGATGCTACAATAGGAAGGCTGTGTCCTGGTACCTGTAAGACAACCTGATTCCTAGCACAGTAATTTAACACCAAACACTCATTGTGTGCTGCGTTGTCATATTACATTTCCCATATATTTTCCTAAAAATAGAAATAACCTCAAGTGGCCAGTAAACCTATAACACCGCAGTCCAAACCCAGCTAAGATTCATGGAAAGTGGCCAGTAAACCTATAACACCGCAGTCCAAACCCAGCTATGATTCATGGAAAAGTGGCCAGTAAAACC
>NC_060181.1:87835183-87837683 GCF_021184085.1 Oncorhynchus gorbuscha | reverse complement strand
GGGTTAATAACCCACCATGTTATTCTGGGCAGCCCACTGAGTGCCGCTCCTTTCTCACCCAGTGTGATATAGTGTTCTCTCTCAACCCAACACATACTCAAGAGAGAGGCTCGGATTGCCTACGTCATATCACTCCTTACTGGTCGGGCTCGGCAGTGGGGCACAGCTATCTGGGAGACAAGCGCTGATTATTCTAACAATTACAGAACTTTAAAGGGAGATGATAAGGGTTTTGATCGTTCAGTTTTTGGGAAAGAAGCTTCCTGGTCCCTGTCTTCCCTATGTCAAGGTAATCGATCACATAGGGATTGCTCTATAGGTTTCGCACCCTTACCCTCAGTAACTGGAACGAGCAGGCGTTGCTCGCTCGTTTCTGGAGGGACTCCACGCTAAGGTTAAGGATGAGATTCTCTCTCGGGAGGTTCCATCCAGCGTGGATTCTTTGATTGAACTCGCTATTCGCATTGAGCAGCGGGTAGATCTTCGTCACCGAGCTCATAGAAGAGAGCTCGCGTTAACTGTGTCTCCCCTCTCTCCGACACTACCATCTTTCCCCACTGACTCAGGTGTTGAGCCCATGCAGCTGGGGGTATTCACTTTCGACTAAGGAGAGGAACGGAGAATCACCAACCGCCTCTGTCTGCCGGTTCCGCTGGTCATTTGTCATTTCATGTCCAGTTAAAGGCCAGAGCTCATCAGTAAGCGGAGGGCGACTGATAAGCGCTACTAGACGGTCCTCCGTCAGAGTACCTGTACTACCTTACCCAGGTCCATCTACGCTGGACCCGGATCGGCCAACTTCCTGCAGTGCATTAATAGACTCTGGGGCGGAGGGCTGTTTTATGGACGAAACCTGGGCTCAAATTTATGACATTCCTCTCAGACAGTTAGGGAGCCCACGGTCATGTTCGCCTTGGATGGTAGTCCTCTCCCCAGTATATTATGTGAAACACTACCTTTAACCCTCACTGTATCTGGTAACCATAGTGAGACCATTTCTTTTTGATTTTTTGTTCACCTTTTACACCTGTTGTTTTTGGGTCATCCCTGGCTAGTGTGTCATAATCCTTCTTTTGATTGGTCTAGTAATTCTATCCTTTCCTGGAACGTTTCTTGTCATGTGAAGTGTTTAATGTCTGCTATTCCTCCTGTTTGTTCTGTCCCTCTTCTCAGGAGGAACCTGGTGATTGACAGGAGTGCCGGAGGAATATCATGATCTGCGCTCGGTCTTCAGTCGGTCCAGAGCCAACTCCCTTCCTCCTCACGGTCGTATGATTGTTGTTCTGATCTCCTCAAGAAGCGTTTTGCATCCGCTCCTATCCTTGTTGCACCTGACGTCACTAAACAGTTTATTGTTGAGGTTGGGCGTCGGGGCTGGGCGTGGGAGCCATTCTGTCCCAGCGCTCCGATACTGACGGTGGGGTCCACCCTTGTGCGTATTTTTCTCATCGCCTGTCACCGTCGGAACGCCAACATGATGTGGCTAACCCCGAACTGCTCGCCATCCGTTTCGTTTAGCCCTAGGCAAATGGTGACAGTGGTTGGAGGGTGACCGTTCCTTTTGTCGTTTGGACTGACCAAAAAACCTTGAGTACATCCGTTCTGCCAAGCGACTGAATGCGCGTCATGCTCGTTGGGCGTTGTTTTTCGCTCGTTTCGAGTTCGTTTATTTCTTATTGCCCGGGTACTAAGAGACACCAGGCCTCATGCTTTATCCACGTCTCTTTAGTTCTTCTGTGGCTTCTACCGATTCCAGGGATCCTTCCTGTTGGGCGTGTTGTCGGGTTGACAGTCTGGGAATTGAAAGACAGGTTAAGCAAGCACTCACGCACACTGCGTCGCCGCGCGCGCTTGTCCTAGTAACCTTCTTTTCGTTCCTGTTTCTACTCGTCTGGCTGTTCTTCAGTGGGCTCACTCTGCCAAGTTAGCTGGCCATCCCAGCGTTCGGTACTCTTGCTTCTATGCCAGCGGTTTTGGTGGCCTACTCAGGAGCGTGACACGCGCGTTTCGTGGCTGCGTGTTCGGACTGCGGCAGAATAAGTCTGGTAATTTTTTTTCTGTTCTGCTCCTGGTCTTGCTGGGTCTCAGTCTGTTCCTGTATCGCATCTCTCCTGTTCTTGTTCCTGCCCTTGCTGTGTCTCAGTCTGTCCTAGTTGTTACTCTCCTGGCCTGTTTGGTCCTGTTTGCTCTAAAGCTTTCAGTTCTCGACCCGTGTCTCATTTTTTTTTTTTAGAGTAGTACTCTAGTTTCCCTTTTATCGTTTTCATTACGGTCCTGAGGAGGGTTGGGTTCTTTCTCGGGACGTGCTGGACCGTTTGTGATCTATGATTTCCTCCGTTGCATAGGGTTCCTCCTCGAGAGCGCCAGGAGGCGCTCGGTGAGTGGGGGTACTGTCATGTTTTGTCTTATATTGTCTTGTCATTATGCTTTCCCTTCTGTTCGTTTCCCCTGCTGGTCTTATTAGGTTCGTTCCCTTTTTCTATCCCTCTCTCTCTCCCTC
>NC_060181.1:87821741-87835083 GCF_021184085.1 Oncorhynchus gorbuscha | reverse complement strand
AACATAATGTCTTCAACACTAACAGTCACTCTGTTATGATATTATAAAACATGTCTTCAACACTAACAGTCACTATGTTATGATATTATAAAACATAATGTCTTCAACACTAACAGTCACTATGTTATGATATTATAAAACATAATGTCTTCAACACTAACAGTCACTATGTTATGATATTATAAAACATAATGTCTTCAACACTAACAGTCACTATGTTATGATATTATAAAACATAATGTCTTCAACACTAACAGTCACTATGTTATGATATTATAAAACATGTCTTCAACACTAACAGTCACTATGTTATGATATTATAAAACATGTCTTCAACACTAACAGTCACTATGTTATGATATTATAAAACATAATGTCTTCAACACTAGTCACATGTCTTCACAGTCACTATGTTATGATATTATAAAACATAATGTCTTCAACATGTCTTCAACACTAACAGTCACTATGTTATGATATTATAAAACATAATGTCTTCAACACTAACAGTCACTATGTTATGATATTATAAAACGTAATGTCTTCAACACTAACAGTCACTATGTTATGATATTATAAAACATAATGTCTTCAACACTAACAACAGTCACTCTGTTATAATATTATAAAACGTAATGTCTTCAACACTAACAGTCACTATGTTATGATATTATAAAACATAATGTCTTCAACACTAACAGTCACTCTGTTATGATATTATAAAACGTAATGTCTTCAACACTAACAGTCACTCTGTTATGATATTATAAAACATAATGTCTTCAACACTAACAGTCACTCTGTTATGACATTATAAAACATGTCTTCAACACTAACAGTCACTCTGTTATGTCACTCTGTTATTATAAAACATGTCTTCAACACTAACAGTCACTCTGTTATGATATTATAAAACATAATGTCTTCAACACTAACAGTCACTATGTTATGATATTATAAAACGTAATGTCTTCAACACTAACAGTCACTATGTTATGATATTATAAAACATAATGTCTTCAACACTAACAGTCACTATGTTATGATATTATAAAACATAATGTCTTCAACACTAACAACAGTCACTCTGTTATAATATTATAAAACGTAATGTCTTCAACACTAACAGTCACTCTGTTATGATATTATAAAACATGTCTTCAACACTAACAGTCACTATGTTATAATATTATAAAACGTAATGTCTTCAACACTAACAGTCACTATGTTATGATATTATAAAACATAATGTCTTCAACACTAACAGTCACTATGTTATGATATTATAAAACGTAATGTCTTCAACACTAACAGTCACTATGTTATGATATTATAAAACATAATGTCTTCAACACTAACAGTCACTATGTTATGATATTATAAAAATGTCTTCAACACTAACAGTCACTATGTTATGATATTATAAAACATAATGTCTTCAACACTAACAGTCACTATGTTATGATATTATAAAACACTTAACACTAACAGTCACTATGTTATGTCACTATGTTATGATATAAAACATGTCTTCAACACTAACAGTCACTATGTTATGATATTATAAAACATAATGTCTTCAACACTAACAGTCACTCTGTTATGATATTATAAAACTATGTTATGATATTATGTCTTCAACACTAACAGTCACTATGTTATGATATTATAAAACATGTCTTCAACACTAACAGTCACTATGTTATGATATTATAAAACGTAATGTCTTCAACACTAACAGTCACTATGTTATGATATTATAAAACATAATGTCTTCAACACTAACAGTCACTCTGTTATGATATTATATGTCTTCAACACTAACAGTCACTATGTTATGATATTATAAAACGTAATGTCTTCAACACTAACAGTCACTATGTTATGATATTATAAAACATAATGTCTTCAACACTAACAGTCACTATGTTATGATATTATAAAACATAATGTCTTCAACACTAACAGTCACTATGTTATGATATTATAAAACATGTCTTCAACACTAACAGTCACTATGTTATGATATTATAAAACATGTCTTCAACACTAGTCACTATGTTATGATATTATAAAACATGTCTTCAACACTAACAGTCACTATGTTATGATATTAAAACGTAATGTCTTCAACACTAACAGTCACTATGTTATGATATTATAAAACATGTCTTCAACACTAACAGTCACTATGTTATGATATTATATCAACACTAAAGTCACATGTCTTCAACACTAACAGTCACTATGTTATGATATTATAAAACGTAATGTCTTCAACACTAACAGTCACTATGTTATGATATTATAAAACATAATGTCTTCAACACTAACAGTCACTATGTTATGATATTATAAAACGTAATGTCTTCAACACTAACAGTCACTATGTTATGATATTATAAAACGTAATGTCTTCAACACTAACAGTCACTATGTTATGATATTATAAAACGTAATGTCTTCAACACTAACAGTCACTATGTTATGATATTATAAAACATGTCATCAACACTAACAGTCACTATGTTATGATATTATAAAACGTAATGTCTTCAACACTAACAGTCACTATGTTATGATATCATGGGAAAATATGACTTATCGCCAATAAAAGAGCAGTATAAGTCAGTGGTCTTAAATTAACCAAAATAGTAAGAGTGCATCTTTTTTCCATGGAAGAATTACGTCTTGTCTCTTGGCATTTGACACTGTTAGATGACGAAGATATTGATAAGGCCGACAACACACTGTCTGGCTGTCTGGACCACTTCAGTGATTCATTACATCCCCCATTACGTCTCTCTCTCTCTCTTTATTCAATTCAATTTCAATTCAAAGGGCTTTATTGGCATGGGAAACATATGTTAACATTGCCAAGGGAAGTGAAATAGATAATATACTTAAGTTAAATAAGTTAACATGAAACATTACACTCACAAGAGTGCCAAAGTAAGAGACAGTTAAAATGTCATATTATGTATATATATATACAGTGCTGTAACAATGTGCAAATAGTTAAAGTAGAAAAGGGAAAATAAATAAACATAAATATGGGTTGTATTTACAATGGTGTTTGTTCTTCACTGGTTGCCCTTTTCTTGTGGCAACAGGTCACAAATCTTGCTGCTGTGATGGAACACTGGTATTTCAACCATTAGATATGGGAGTTTATCAAAATTGGATTTGTTTTCCAATTATTTGTGGGTGGGTGTAATCTGAGGGTAATAGGTGTCTTTACTATGGTCATACATTTGTCAGGAGGTTAGGAAGTGCAGCTCAGTTTCCACCTCATTTTGTGGGCAGTGTGCACATAGCCTGCCTTGTCTTGAGAGCCATGTCTGCCTATGGCGGCCTCTCTCAATAGCAAGGCTATGGTCACTGAGTCTGTACATAGTACATAGTCAGAGTTCTCCTTAATCTTTGTTCAGTCATGGTGGTCAGGCATTCTGCCGCTAAGTACCCTCTGTTCAGGGACAAAAAGCATTCTAGTTTCCTCTGTTTTTTTGATGTTCCAATGTGTGTGTTTCCCAGACAGTAGGTAGTGACCAGATTCTTAATGAAAACCTCTAGCTAAACCTCCTCCTCTCCTAAACCTCCTCCTCTCTGAAACCTCCTCCTCTCCTAAACCTCCTCTCTGAAACCTCCTCCTCTCTGAAACCTCCTCCTCTCTGAAACCTCCTCCTCTCCTAAACCTCCTCTCTCTCTGAAACCTTCTCCTCTCCTAAACCTCCTCTCTGAAACCTCCTCCTCTCTGAAACCTCCTCCTCTCTGAAACCTCCTCCTCTCCTAAACCTCCTCTCTCTCTGAAACCTTCTCCTCTCCTAAACCTCCTCCTCTCCTAAACCTCCTCCTATCTGAAAACTCCTCCTGATATGCACACATCTTTGTGGGCTTCCCTGACCTCAAAGGTGAGAGACCAGCCAACCTTCCAGATAGTTCTCATTAGAGATATCATGACTTTTTTATTAGCTCTGTCATGACTTTTGGATCAGAAATATCTTGACTTTTCATATATATATATACATACGTTTTATATACAACTCTTTTCACATTTTGTTAGGTTACAGCCTTATTCTAAATTTGATTGAATACATTTTATTATGGGCCTCCCGAGTGGCACAAAGGTTTAAGTGCCTGAGGTGTCACTACAGATCCGGGTTCGATTGAGAGGATCTGCAGAGAAGAATGGGAGAAACTCCCAAATACAAGTGTGCCAAGCTTGAGGCGTTATACTCAAGAAGACTCGAGGCACCGAAGGTGCTTCAACAAAGTATTGAGTAAAGGCTCTGAATACTTATGGAAATGTAATATTGAAGTTTTTTAAAAATATATAAATGAGCAAAAATGTAAAAAAATCTGTTTTTGCTTTGTCATTATGGGGTATTGTGTGTATAGGGGGAACAAACAACTTAACACTTTTTAGAATAAGGCTGTAATGTAACAAGATGTGGAAAAGGTTAAGGGGTCTGAATACTTTTCAGAAGCACTGTATGAGGACTTTTGAGATATATAATTACTTTTACAATAACAATGCTGACTGAAAGACATCTTCTCCCCAGGTCAGAGCCTCACAATAACATAGCTGACTTAAAGACATCTTCCCCCCAGGTCAGAGCCTCACAATAACATAGCTGACTGAAAGACATCTTCTCCCCAGGTCAGAGCCTCACAATAACATAGCTGACTTAAAGACATCTTCCCCAGGTCAGCTGACTTAAAGACATCTTCCCCCAGGTCAGAGCCTCACAATAACATAGCTGACTGAAAGACATCTTCCCCCAGGTCAGAGCCTCACAATAACATTGACTTGACATCTTCCCCCAGGTCAGAGCTTCACAATAACATTGCTGATTGGTGTAGAGACAAAGTTACAATAGCTAACTTTGGTGTAGAGAGAACCATGTCTGAATCGTATACCTACAATATGTGGATTTGGGATTTGGGAGAAGTTGAAATGTTAAAGCATGTTGTAGTGCCATCCACTGGTCAATGGGAGTACTGCATCTGAATCCTCCTCCATCTTCTGATCCTGTCATTCTGTCATCTGTTTGGTTAGTTGACTAGTCCCCTCTGTCTCTAATTGTTGGTTTATCTGATTGACAGGTCTCTGAGTGTCTCTCCTTATGAAACATGGATATCGAAGGTGTCCGACTCTGACGTGCTATTGGCCGGTCTGGCCTCGGGGACGTGTGGTCACGGTGAATATTGGCAGATATTTTTTGTAAAAAAATGTCAACTTATTTAACCAGGTAGGCTAGTTGAGAACAAGTTCTCATTTGCAACTGCGACCTGGCCAAGGTAAAGAGTAACAATTCGACCCATACAACAACACAGAGTTACACATGGAATAAACAAAACATACAGTCAATAATACAGTCGAACAAAAGAAAACAAAAAGTCTATATACAGCAAATGAGGTAAGTTAAGGAAATAAATAGGCCATGGTGGTGAAGTAATTACAATATAGCAATTAAACACTGGAATGGTAGATTGGCAGAAGATGAATGTGCAGGTAGTGATACTGGGGTGCAAAGGAGAAAAATAAATAAATAAATAAATACCAATATGGGGATGAGGTAGGTAGATAGTTGGGCTGTTTACAGATGGGCTATGTACAGGTGCAGTGATATGTAAGCTGCTCTGATAGCTGGTGCTTATAGCTAGTGAGGGAGATGTGAGTCTCCAGATTTTTCCAATTCGTTCCAGTCATGGGCAGGAGAGAACTGGAAGGAAAGACGACCAAAGGAGGAATTGGCTTTGGGGGTGACCAGTGAGATATATCTGCTGGAGCGCGTGCTACAAGTGGGTGCTGCTATGGTGACAAGTGAGCTGAGATAAGGCGGGGCTTTACCTAGCAGAGACTTGTAGATAACCTGTAGCCAGTGGATTTGTCGATGAATATGAAGCGAGGGCCAGCCAAAGAGAGCGTACAGGTCGCATTGGTGGGTAGTGTATGGGGCTTTGGTGACAAAACAGATGGCACTGTGATAGACTACACCCAGTTTGTTGAGTAGAGTGTTGGAGGCTATTTTATAGATGACATCACCGAAGTCGAGGATCGGTAGAATGGTCAGTTTTACTAGGGTATGTTTGGCAGCATGAGTGAAGGATGATTTGTTGCAATATAGGATGCCGATTCTAGATTTAATTTTGGATTGGAGATGCTTAATGTGAGTCTGGAAGGAGAGTTCACAGTCTAACCAGACACCCAGGTATTTGTAGTTGTCCGCGTATTCTAAGTCAGAGCCGTCCAGAGTAGTGATGCTGGACGGGCGGGAAGGTGCGGGCAGGGATCGATTGAAGAGCATGCATTTAGTTTTACTTGCGTTTAAGAGCAGTTGGAGGCCACGGAAGGAGAGTTGTATGGCATTGAAGCTCGTCTGGAGGTTAGTTAACACAGTGTCCAAGGAGGGGCCAGAAGTATACAGAATGGTGTCGTCTGCGTAGAGGTGGATCAGAGAATCACCAGCAGCAAGAGTAACATCATTGATGAATACAGAAAAGAGAGTCGGCCCGAGAATTGAACCCTGTGGCACACCCATAGAGACTGTCAGAGGACCGGACAACAGTCCCTCCAATTTGACACACTGGACTCTATCAGAGAAGTAGTTGGTAAACTAGGCGAGGCAATCATTTGAGATAACAAGGCTGTCGAGTCTGCCATTAAGACTGTTGTGATTGACAGAGTCGAAAGCCTTGGCCAGGTCAATGAATACAGCTGCACAGTAATGTCTCTTATCGACGGCGGTTATGATGTCGTTTAGAACCTTGAGCGTGGCTGAGGTGCACCCATGACCAGCTCTGAAACCAGATTGCATAGCGGAGAAGGTATGGTGGGATTCGAAATGGTCAGTAATCTGTTTGACCTGTTACTCCTACCCCCTACTTTTTTGAACATTCTGTTAAAAATCGCGCAACATTTCAGCACCCTGCTACTCATGCCAGGAATATAGTATATGCATATGATTAGTATGTGTGGGTAGAAAACACTCAGACGTTTATAAAACTGGTTAAATCACGGCTGTGACTATAACAGAACGTGCGTTTCATTGAAAAGTGCAGGAAAATCTGATCACTGAAAATGGGAAAATATATCCATGCGCCACTTCAACCAATTGTTAAACGTGAACCACATTAAATGGGGCCAAGGTTGCAATACCTACAGCTTCCACACGATGTCAACAGTTTTGTCATTTGCCTACTATTTGTTTCTTGGTCAAACAGAAACAAGGCAGCGCAGTTCTTCCGGTCTCCGACCGGATGTTTTGGTTGGAATTTACCCGGACATTATTTCCAGACGTACAGCTATAGAATATACATCGCCTCGTGATCAATTTGATCGCTTATTAACGTTTACTAATACCTAAAGTTGCATTACAAAAGTATTTCGAAGTGTTTTGTGAAAGTTTATCGCCGACTTTTTTAATTAAAAAAAATGACGTTACGTTATAAAACGCTATTTTTTTCCGTTGATCACACAGTCTTCATAGATCGATATCTAGGCTATATATGGACCGATTTAATCGAAAAAAAGACCCAATAGTGTTTATGGGACATCTAGGAGTGCCAACAAAGAAGATGGTCAAAGGTAATGAATGTTTTATATTTTATTTGTGCGTTTTGTGTAGCGCCGACTATGCTAATTATTTTGTTTACGTCCCCTGTGGGTCTTTTGGGGTGTTACATGCTATCAGATAATAGCTTCTTATGCTTTCGCCGAAAATCATTTTAAAAATCTGACTTGTTGCCTGGATTCGCAACGAGTGTAGCTTTAATTCAATACCCTGCATGTGTATTTCAAATTTTTAATGAACGTTTGAGTTTTATCGAGAACTATTAGCATTTAGTGTAGCGCATTTGCATTTCCAGATGTCTAGATGGGACGCCTGCGTGTCAGGTAAGAGCAAAAGGTTAACTTGGCTTTCGAAGACCTTAGAAAGGCAGGACAGGATGGATATAGGTCTATAGCAGTTTGGGTCTAGAGTGTCAATCCCTTTGAAGAGGGGGATGACCGCGGCAGCTTTCCAATCTTTGGGAATCTCAGACGATACGAAAGAGAGGTTGAAAAGGCTAGTAATAGGGGTTGCAACAATTTCAGCAGATATTTTTAGAAAGAGAGGGTCCAGATTGTCTAGCCCGGCTGATTTGTAGGGGTCCCGATTTTGTAGCTCTTTCAGAACATCAGCTATCTGGATTTGGGTAAAGGAGAAATGGTGGGGGCTTTGGCGGGTTGCTGTGGAGGGTCCCGGGCAGTTGACCGGGGTAGGGGTATCCAAGTGGAAAGCATGGCCAGCCGTAGAGAAATGCTTATTGAAATGATCAATTATAGTGGATTTATCAGTGGTGACAGTGTTTCCTAGCCTCAGAGCAGTGGGCAGCTGGGAGGATGTGCTCTTATTCTCCATGGACTTTACAGTGTCCCAGAACTTTTTTGATTTAGTACTACAGGATGCAAATTTCTGCTTGAAAAAGCTAGCCTTAGCTTTTCTAACTGCCTGTGTATATTTGTTTCTAACTTCCCTGAAAAGTTGCATATCACGTGGGCTATTCGATGCTAATGCAGAACGCCACAGGATGTTTTTGTGCTGGTCAAGGGCAGACAGGTCTGGAGTGAACCAAGGACTATATCTATTCCTAGTTTTAAAAAAATTGAGAGGGGCATGCTTATTTAAGATGGTGATGAAGGCATTTTTAAAGAATAGCCAGGCATCATCTACTGACGGGATGAGGTCAATGTCATTCCAGGATACCCCGGCCAGGTCGATTAGAAAGGCCTGCTCGCAGAAGTGTTTTAGGGAGCGTTTGACAGTGATGAGGGCTGGTCGTTTGACCGCAGACCCATTACGGATGCACGCAATGAGGCAGTGATCGCTGAGATCTTGATTGAAAACAGCAGAGGTGTATTTGGAGG
Organism: Oncorhynchus gorbuscha; assembly: GCF_021184085.1. NCBI lineage: Eukaryota > Metazoa > Chordata > Actinopteri > Salmoniformes > Salmonidae > Oncorhynchus > Oncorhynchus gorbuscha. Next base: position 87,826,169 of record NC_060181.1, on the reverse strand, counting down.
GTGAGTTAGTTAGGATGACATCTAAGAGGGTGCCCGTGTTTACTGATTTGGGGTTGAACTTGGTAGGTTCATTGATCATTTGTGTGAGATTGAGGGCATCAAGCTTAGTTTGTAGGATGGCCGGGGTGTTAAGCATGTCCCAGTTTAGATCACCTAGTAGCACGAGCTCAGGAGATAGATGGGGGGCAATCAATTCACATATGGTATCGAGGGCACAGCTGGGGGCAGAGGGAGGTCTATAGCAAGCGGCAACAGTGAGAGACTTGTTTCTGGAAAGGTGAAGTTTTTAAAGTAGAAACTCAAATTGTTTGGGTACAGACTTAGATAGTAATACAGAACTCTGTAGGCTATCTCTGCAGTAGATTGCAACACCGCCCCCTTTGGCAGTTCTATCTTGGCGGAAAACGTTATAGTTAGGAATGGAAATTTCAAGGTTTTTGGTGGTTTTCCGAAGCCAGGATTCAGACAAGACATCTGAGACATCTGGGTTGGCAGAGTGTGCTAAAGCAGTGAGTAAAACAAACTTAGGGAGTAGGCTTCTAATTTGAACATGCATGAATGAAACCAAGGCTTTTACGGTTGCAGAAGTCAACAAATGAGAGCACCTGTGGGGTGAGAGTGGAGCTAGGCACTGCTGGACCTGGATTAACCTCCACAGAGGAACAGAGGAGAAGTAGGATAAGGGTCCGGCTAAAGACTATACAACCTGGCCGTCTAGCACGTTCAGAACAGAGAGTAAAAGGAGCAGGTTTCTGGGCACGATAGCATAGATTCAATGCATAGTGTACAGACAAAGGTAAGGTAGGACGTGAGTACATTGGAGGTAAACCTAGGCATTGAGTAATGATGAGAGAGATATAGTCTCTGGAGATGTTTAAACCAGGTGATGACATTGAATATGTGGAAGGTGGAACAACATGGTTGGTTAAGGCATATTGAGCAGGGCTAGAGGCTCTACAGTGAAATAAGACAGTAATCACTAACCAGGACAGTAATGGACGAGGCATATTGATATTAGAGAGAGGCATGTGACTCTGGGAGATGGGATTGGACAACCTGTAACCTACAACCTTGTCACTTAACAATTTAGTGCATATACTCAGACACGCATTGCATTTTAAGACAAATTGTTACTGTCCCCACTAAAACAAATACTTAACATGCAATCTTTGAAACATTGAATTACTGTGGAATTCTATTCCTTCCTATGGAAGACTGCCAAGACTCTGCTGGACTGGAGTACAATAAGGCTCAGAGGATGGCAGGACTGGGGTGGTGTTCAGTGAGGTGAAATGCTCGGAACTTGTTGATAGAAATGTAACGCATTAGAGGTAACATGATTGAACAAGTAGCCATTTTCCTTCTTTCTTCATGTCCTTCATGTCCTAAAACAAAACCGTTCTAAAACCAACACTGCAGCCTACATCATGTAGTCCCAATCATCACCACCAGGTGGCAGAGTTGAGCCATACATATTTACACCTGATATAGATTGTTGCTGAACCACACAGACCTGGAGGCTACAACCCGGTCTGGAATACTAGTTTACAGTCCTCCCTGGTCTTTGTGAATGGGCACAATGTAAAGTACACAAAGTATAATTGTAGCACTTATGTAATGGAGTTGACCCTAGCTAGAGGTCAGACTGTGATGTAATGGAGTTAACCCTAGCTAGGGGTCAGACTGTGATGTAATGAAGTTGACCCCAAACCTGGGTTGGCAGGTGATAATAGGCAGTGACACAGTGACTAATGGGGCTTTCAAGACGAAGTCAAGTCATAATGTCAGTGATCTTCAGGTCGGAAAGTCGGAGCTCTAGAAAAAAAAATCCAGAGCTTGGCTTTTTTCCAGTTCCTAGTTGTCTTGAACACACTGGATCGGAAGTCTGAGATTCCGAGTTCTGAGTTCCCAGTTGTTTTGAACACACTGGATCGGAAGTCTGAGATTCCGAGTTCTGAGTTCCCAGTTGTTTTGAACACACTGGATCGGAAGTCTGAGATTCGAGTTCTGAGTTCCCAGTTGTTTTGAACACACTGGATCGGAAGTCTGAGATTCCGAGTTCTGAGTTCCCAGTTGTTTTGAACGCGACATAAAATTTTGGTTGACAAGATTAGCAAATTTAGGCATGACATGCCAACAACAAACGCTCAGCCTTCATATTCATTTTTAACGGACCAAATAATGAAAGTCATGCACTGTGGTTTTGAGTACCGCAAAGTTGGTATGGTAGAGGTAAAAAATGTTTTGCTATCTATAAATAAGGACAAGCCACCTGGTACAGACAACCTGGGTGGTAAATTGCTGAAGTTGGTGAAGGAATACATTTTAAGTCCTGTTTGCCACATCTTCAACATAAGCCTAGAAGACGGTGTGTGCCCTCAGGCCTGGAGGGAGGTAAAGATCATTCCACTGCCCAAGAATAGCAAAGCACCCTGTAGGTTTTCAAACAGACGACCAATAAGCCTGTTACCGTTGCTTAGCAAACTTTTGGAAAAAAAAAATTATTTTACTGAAAACCAATTAACAACATACTTATAGGGAAGGGCACTCAACATGCTCAGCACTGACACAAATGACTGATGATTGGCTGAAGGAAATTGAAGATAATAAGATAGTGGGAGCTGTTTTGTTTGATTTCAGTGTAGCTTTTGTTGTCAGTAATCATAATCTATTACTGAAAAAAACATAGGTGTTGAGGATTTACATCTTCGGTCTTATCATGAAGTGGGAGTAACCTATCTAATAGAACACAGATGGTTTTCTTTAATCAAAGCCTCTCTAAGGCAGATTTGGTTGAGTGTGGTGTATCGCAAGACAGCCTGCTAGGGCCATTATTGTTTTCTCCTTATAATGCTGACCTTCCACTGACCTTGAATAAAGCCTGTATGTCTATGTACGCTGACGACTCAACTGTATAAACATCAGCTACGACAGTAAAATAAATAACTGACACCATTAAAACCTCTTAGGGCTAGGGGGCAGTGTTCGGAAGTTCTGATGAATGACATGCCCAAGGTAAACTGTCTGTTACTAGCCCAGAAGCTAGGATATGCATATAATTGGTAAGATTGGATAGAAAACACTCTGAAGTTTCCGAAACTGTTAAGAAATGTCAGTAAGTATAAAATAACTGATATGGCAGGCGAAAACCTGAGGAAAATCCATCCGGAATCATTTTCTTTTAGATCACAAGCCATTTCAATGGTGGTCTATGGGATATACACATAAATAGCTCCCAGATTGCAGTTCCTATGGCTTCCACTAGGTGTCAACAGTCTTTAGAAAGGGTTTCAGGCTTGTTTTTTGAAAAACGAGTGAGAAGTTGCAGTTTTTCCCAAAGTGTCTCTCATTAGAAAAGTAGTCTTATTGCAAGCATGCATGAGGTGGGCACTCTTCATTATTTATCTTCCCTATTGAACATACTATTCCCCATCTTAAATTTGATCATTTATTTAGATATTAGAGAACATGAGGATTAGTTAGAAACATCGTTCGACTTGATTGGACAAATTTTACTGGTAACTTTTTGGATTTGTTTCTATGCATGTTGAACGAGTGGATTACTGAATCAAGCGCGCCAACTAAACTGACATTTTGGGGATATAAAGAAGGACTTTATCAAACAAAAGGATCATTCATTGTGTAGCTGGGACCCTTGGGATTGCAAACAGAGGAAGATCTTCAAACGTAAGTGACTTATTTTACCGCTATTTGGGATTTTGTGACACCTGTCCTGGTTTGAAAAAGTATTTTGATGTGGGGCGCTGTCCTCAGATACGTGATCCGGCCAATGTCTCACTACACCGCCCCAGTGCCCATGCCTGGAGCTGTGCACCATCACATCCCACTACATGTTAGTTGGCGTTGTATCCCATTGTCAAACTTGTTTTGTTGTGACCTGGCAGACACTTACACCTATTACATTACATTAAGCATGGTATGCTTTCGCCATAAAGCCTTTTTGAAATCTTAACAAGAAGTTAAACTTTTAAATGATCTAAGACACTTGTATGTTTATGAATGTTTAATATTACAATTTTGTCATTTGAATTTGTCGCGCTCCAGCTTCAACGGATGTTGTCGATTTTGATCCCGATAGCAGGATCCGTGCGCTAAGAGTAAACATAGAGCTCCAGTCAGTTTTAGAATGGGTAACAAGCAATAGGCTGTGTCTCTTCACAGGCCCCATTGGGGATTGTAATCAAATACAAAAATGCTAAGTACTGTGCAGTGTGTATGACGTGGTAATGTCAGAGACTTGGGTCAAAGACAAATCAAATTATTTTAGTACAATGTAACTAATGGGATAGTCCCGAAATTTCTAACTCTGTCATATGGCCTTGAAGGCTGTAGTGTGTGTACAGTCAAACATCTGATGAATGAAGAATAGGAACGTCACCCCTGATTGATAAAGGACTGGAACCTCAT
>NC_060181.1:87791741-87816741 GCF_021184085.1 Oncorhynchus gorbuscha | reverse complement strand
CCGAACAGGAAGAGCCACCTTCTAGTAGACCGGTGACAAGGAAGAGGAGCCACCTTCTAGTAGACCGGTGACAACGAGCGCCGAGCGCCACCCGAACAGGAAGAGGAGCCACCTTCTAGTAGACCGGTGACAACGAGCACCTAGCGCCACCCGAACAGGAAGAGGAGCCACCTTCTAGTAGACCGGTGACAACGAGCACCGAGCGCCACCCGAACAGGAAGAGGAGCCACCTTCTAGTAGACCGGTGACAACGAGCGCCGAGCGCCACCCGAACAGGAAGAGGAGCCATCTTCTAGTAGACCGGTGACAACGAGCACCTAGCGCCACCCGAACAGGAAGAGGACCCACCTTCTAGTAGAACAGTGACAACGAGCACCTAGCGCCACCCGAACAGGAAGAGGAGCCACCTTCTAGTAGACCGGTGACAACGAGCGCCACCCGAACAGGAAGAGGAGCCACCTTCTAGTAGACCGGTGACAACGAGCGCCGAGCGCCACCCGAACAGGAAGAGGAACCACCTTCTGGTAGACCGGTGACAACGAGCGCCGAGCGCCACCCGAACAGGAAGAGGAGCCACCTTCTGGTAGACCGGTGACAACGAGCACCGGCGCCGCCCGAACAGGAAGAGGAGCCACCTTCGGTGGAAGTCGTGACACTAGCAAACTTTAGCAGGAGTTATAACAAGCCTATTTGCAATGTGTTTACACAGCTGTCAATACAGAAGTATGTTATTTTTCGCAGGATTATGTGAGGTTTTATGTGTTGTTGTTGGAGGTGCGTCTTGGTCAGTTTAGCTCAGAGAACGCCACCCTCGTCAATCTGCCGTCTAATCATGCCTAATGAGCTGGCACGCCATGCTCTCTCTCTCTCTCTCTGTCTCTCTCTGTCTCTCTCTGTCTCTCTCTCTTTCTACACAACATTAAAACACAACACACACACACACAGTGAAGTAACGGTAGAATTGTAACTAATTAAAAGGAACTAAAGGAAAACTTAAATCAAGCTTGGTGTCAAGTTTGTATAGAAATCAGAGCTGAATACAAGTTCCTATAGGATTCAGAGGAGAATGAAAGTTCCTATAGGATTCAGAGGAGAATGAAAGTTCCTATAGGATTCAGAGGAGAATGAAAGTTCCTATAGGATTCAGAGGAGAAAGAGAGTTCCTATAGGATTCAGAGGAGAATACACATCTTAGTCGGTGTCATGGCACCTGGCTTCCAAGATCGTGATCTCGTTTCAACCAAAGTGTGTCTGATCTTGACAGAGAGGAGAGTGTGAGAACTGGGGATAAATGCTTGGGGAACAGCGTGAACAATTGTGTGACTGAGGGTAAATGCGTGTGTAAGTGTGTGCATGTGTGTGTGCACGTCTGTGAGCGTGTGTGTGCGCACGCGTGTGTGTGCATGAGTCTGTGTGTGCGAGCGTGGGCGTGAATGTGTGTGTGTGAGAGAGAGATGTTGTCTAAGAGAGTGTCACTAAGCAGGGGCTCTCACCTCTCTCCCTCGCAGCCTCTCTCCTCCCCCTCTTCCTCTCACCGATGGATACAGAGCCTATCCTGTCTATCCTGCCTATCCTGTCTATCCTGTGTGTCCTGTCTATCCTGTCTATCCTGCCTATCCTGCCTATCCTGTCTATCCTGTGTGTCCTGTCTATCCTGTCTATCCTGCCTATCCTGCCTATCCTGTCTATCCTGTCTATCTGGCCTATCCTGCCTATCCTGCCCATCCTGTCTATCCGGCCTATCCTGCCTATCCTGTCTATCCTGCCTATCCTGTCTATCCTGCCTATCCTGTCTATCCTGCCTATCCTGTCTATCCTGCCTATCCTGCCTATCCTGTCTATCCTGTGTGTCCTGTCTATCCTGTCTATCCTGCCTATCCTGCCTATCCTGTCTATCCTGTCTATCCGGCCTATCCTGCCTATCCTGCCCATCCTGTCTATCCTGCCTATCCTGTCTATCCTGCCTATCTTGTCTATCCGGCCTATCCTGTCTATCCTGCCTATCCTGTCTATCCTGTCTATCCTGTCTATCCTGCCTATCCTGTCTATCTTGTCTATCCTGTCTATCCTGTCTATTCTGTCTATCCTGTCTATTCTGTCTATCCTGCCTATCCTGTCTATCCTGCCTATCCTGTCTATCTTGTCTATCCTGTCTATCCTGTCTATTCTGTCTATCCTGTCTATTCTGTCTATCCTGCCTATCCTGTCTATCCTGTCTATCCTGTCTATCTTGTCTATCCTGTCTATCATGTCTATCCTGTCTATCATGTCTATCCTGTCTTCAATGAATGTGAAGAGAGATAAAGTGCACATTCTCTGAATGATATATCATTCAGCTGAATGATATAGAATACTGTGACAGGTGACACTGTGTTTCTGTGTATTGCATACTGATAGAGCTTAGGCAGAAAACTTGTCAACATCTAAAGACTCAGATAAAGGGTTTGGGATAGGAGGTGTTTTTGTTGTACTCTCCCTCTCCTTCCTCCCAAACACTCCTTCTCTTCAACCCCCCCTCTCTGACTCTCCCTCTGTCTCTCCCTCGCTGTCTCTCCCTCTGTGTCTTTCTCTCTCTCTCCCTCTATCTCTTCCTCTCTGTCTCTCCCTCTCTGTCTCTCCCTCTATGTCTCTCCCTCTCTGTCTCTCCCTCTATGTCTCTCCCTCTCTGTCTCTCCCACTATCTCTTCCTCTCTGTCTCTCCCACTATCTCTTCCTCTCTGTCCCTCCCTCTATCTCTTCCTCTCTGTCTCTCCCTCTATGTCTCTCCCTCTCTGTCTCTCCCTCTATGTCTCTCCCTCTCTGTCTCTCCCTCTATGTCTCTCCCTCTATGTCTCTCCCTCTCTGTCTCTCCCTCTCTGTCTCTCCCTCTGTCTCTCCCTCTCTGTCTATCCCTCTATCTCTTCCCTCTGTCCCTCCCTCTATCTCTTTCTCTCTGTCTCTCCCTCTATCTCTTCTCTGTCTCTCCCTCTCTGTCTCTCCCTCTATCTCTTGTCTCTCCCTCTATGTCTCTCCCTCTCTGTCTCTCCCTCTCTGTCTCTCCCTCTCTGCCTCTCCCTCTGTCTCTCCCTCTCTGTCTCTCCCACTATCTCTTCCTCTCTGTCCCTCCCTCTATCTCTTTCTCTCTGTCTCTCCCTCTATCTCTCCCTCTCTGTCTCTCCCTCTATGTCTCTCCCTCTCTGTCTCTCCCACTATCTCTTCCTCTCTGTCTCTCCCACTATCTCTTCCTCTCTGTCCCTCCCTCTATCTCTTCCTCTCTGTCTCTCCCTCTATGTCTCTCCCTCTCTGTCTCTCCCTCTATGTCTCTCCCTCTCTGTCTCTCCCTCTATGTCTCTCCCTCTATGTCTCTCCCTCTCTGTCTCTCCCTCTCTGTCTCTCCCTCTGTCTCTCCCTCTCTGTCTATCCCTCTATCTCTTCCTCTCTGTCCCTCCCTCTATCTCTTTCTCTCTGTCTCTCCCTCTATCTCTCCCTCTCTGTCTCTCCCTCTCTGTCTCTCCCTCTATGTCTCTCCCTCTCTTGTCTCTCCCTCTATGTCTCTCCCTCTCTGTCTCTCCCTCTCTGTCTCTCCCTCTATGTCTCTCCCTCTCTGTCTCTCCCTCTCTGTCTCTCCCTCTCTGTCTCTCCCACTATCTCTTCCTCTCTGTCTCTCCCTCAATCTCTTTCTCTCTGTCTCTCCCTCTATCTCTTCCTCTCTCTCCCTCTATCACTTCCTCTCTGTCTCTCCTTCTCTGTCTCTCCCTCTATCACTTCCTCTCTGTCTCTCCTTCTCTGTCTCTCCCTCTATCACTTCCTCTCTGTCTCTCCTTCTCTGTCTCTCCCTCTATCACTTCCTCTCTGTCTCTCCCTCTCTGTCTCTCCCTCTATCTCTTCCTCTCTGTCTCTCCCTCTCTGTCTCTCCCTCTATCTCTTCCTCTCTGTCGATTTGATAATTTGTGGACTAAATACATTTCTACTAATTTACTGGAATATAAACAGATTTTTTATTTTCTTATTTTGCCTCTCTTCTGTCTCTCCCTCCATCTCTCAGATTACCATCCAAAGGGACAGTGGTCTGGACTTGACGGCCCACAAACACAACAAGGCGGACCCCAGAACCGACCCCCATGTAGGGGGCAAGCATTGGGCCGGGGGCACAGGTGGGTCATCACCGTAGGTCAGATTAAAGTAGTAACAGTGTGTCTGTGGTGTGTAATACTCCTGTCTCTGTCCTGAAGGGGGCAGACACAACTGGTCTGGGTGGTAAGGGGACCCTACAGTCTAGACATGGGTCACAAGGTACACTAGTTGTCGAAATCTGAGATAGATTATTTCCCCAAAGAGGTCCAAAGAGCAGCCAGAGAGATGGGAGAGAAGACTTTCAAAGAAAGGTGTGTGCGTTTATGTGTGAGCGTTTGCGTGTGTCTGCTAACCTTTGCCTGTGCCTCTGTGGCTAAGATGGAATGAACAGACTAGGCTGGGGCCTGCATGAATGCTGTGATTGATTCTCCTGGCAAAGGGAGTGGGTGTGTGTGTATGTGCATGTGTGTGCCTCTCTCTGTGTGTGTGAGTGTGTGTGAGTGTGTGTGTGTGTGTGCCTCTCTGTGTGTGTGTGAGTGTGTGTGAGTGTGTGTGTGTGTGCCTCTCTCTGTCTGTGTGTGTGTGTGTGTGTGTGTGTGTGTGTGTGTGTGTGTGTGTGTGTGTGTGTGTGTGTGTGTGTGTGTGTGTGTGTGTGTGTGTGTGTGTGTGTGTGTGTGTGTGCGCGCTCAGGGTGTGGGGTTGAGAGGGCACCCTTTTCAACAGCAATGACAGCTCCCTCTGTTCTCTCCCTCTCTATTTCCAGTCTTTGTGTTCATCTCTCTTCCTATACAGTATAGAACATATAGTCTAGTAGTATAGCCTATAAACACTGAGTATCACAGGTGGCTGGGGGCACCTTAATTGGGGAGGACCGGCTCATAATAATGGCTGGAAGGGATTACATGGAATGGCATGGAACACATCAAACCCATGGTTACCATGGAATGGCATGGAACACATCAAACCCATGGTTACCGTGGAATGGCTTGGAACACATCAAACCCATGGTTACCGTGGAATGGCATGGAACACATCAAACCCATGGTTATCATGGAATGGCATGGAACACATCAAACCCATGGTTACCAGGTGGTTAATACCATTCCATTTACTCCAGTCCAGACATTATTATGAGCCTTCCTCCCCTCAGCAGCCTCCTGCGCTGATTATTCAAACATTAGGAACACCTGCTCTTTCCATGTCACAGACTGACCAAGTGAATCCAGATGAAAGCAATGATCCCTTATTGATGTCACTTGTTAAATCCACTTCAATCAGTGTAGATGAAGAGGAGGAGACAGGTTGAAGCAGGATTTTTAAGTGTTGAGACAAGTGAGACATGGATTGTGTATGTGTGTCATTCAGATGGTGAATGGGCAAGACCAAGGATTTAAATCCTCCACAGCTCAGTGTTTATAGGGTATACTACTAGACCATATGTTCTATAGTATATAGGAAGAAATCGGACAAGGCAGTTAGATTAACAATAATTTAAGCTTTTCAATTATATAAAATACTTGTATGTTCATGAATGTTTAATATTACGATTATTTATTTGAATTGCGCGCCCTCCAATTTCACCGGATGTTGTCGGCTTGTGTCCCGCTAGAGGAACGTCTATACAATTGAATGGGGTATGGTAGTAGGAGCTAGGCGCACCGGTTTGACAGTGTCAAGAACTGGAAAGTTGCTGGGTTCTTCACGCTCAACAGTCTCCGTGTGTATGAAGAATAGTTCACCATCCAAAGGACATCCAGACAGCTTGAAAGAACTGTGGGAAGCATTGGAGTCAACATGGGTCAGCATTTCTGTGGAACACTTTTGAACACCTTGTAGAGTCCATGCCATGACAAAATGTAGGTCTGGGAGTATGTCTCGCAGGTCTGGGTGGGGTGTTTATTGATCACGTTAATTTAACCAGGTAGGCCAGTTGAGAAAAAGTTATAATTTACAACTACGACATGGCCAAGATAAAGCAAAGCAGTGCAACGCAAACAACACAGAGTTACACATGGGATAAACAAACGTACAGTCAATAACACGATAGAAAAATCTATATACAGTGTGTGCAAATGAGGTAAGATTAGGGAGGTAAGGCAATAAATAGGCCATGGTGGCGAAGTAATTACAATATAGCAATTAAACACTGGAATTGTAGATGTGCAGAAGATGAATGTGCAAGTAGAGATACTGGGGTGCAAAGGAGAAATGGGGATGAGGTAGTTGAGTGGGTTATTTACAGATGGGCTGTGTACAGGTGTAATGATCGGTAAGCTGCTCTGACATCTGATGCTTAAAGATAGTGAGGGAGAAATAAGACTCCAGCTTCAGTGATTTTTGCAATTCGTTCCAGTCATTGGCAACAGAGAACTGGAAGGATAGACGGCCAAAGAGGAGTTGGCTTTTGGGATGAACAGTGAAATTTACCTTCTGGAGTGCATGCTGAGGGTGGGAGTTGCTATGGTGACCAGTGAGCTGAGATAAGGCGGGGATTTACCTAGCGAAGACCTGGAGCCAGTGGGTTTAGTGACGAATCTGAAGCGAGGGCTAGCCAACGAGAGCATATAGGTCGCAGTGGTGGGTAGCATATGGGGCTTTGGTGACAAAACGCATGGCACTGTGATTGACTACATACAATTTGCTGAGTAGAGTGTTGGAGGCTATTTTGTAAATGACATTGCCAAAGTCAAGGATCGGAAGGAATGTTGTATGGCATTGGAGCTTGTCTGGGGGTTTGTTAACACAGTGTCCAAAGAAGGGCCAGAGGTATACAGAATGGTGTCGTCTGTGTAGAGGTGGATCAGAGGATCACCAGCAGTAAGAGCGACATCATTGATGTATACCGAGAAGAGAGTCAGACCTAGAATTGAACCCTGTGGCACCCCAATAGAGACTGCCAGAGGTCCGGACAACAGGCCCTCCGATTTGACACACTGAACTCTGTCTGAGAAGTAGTTGGTGCATTCTTATCGGCAGACTCAACAGCCTTTGTTTCTCAAATGACTGACGGTGATTGACAGAGTCGATGAAGACGGCTGCACAGTATTGTCTTTTAACGATGGCGGTTATGATATCGTTTAGGACCTTGAGCGTGGCTGAGGTGCACCCATGACCAGTTCGGAAACCAGATTGCATAGCGGAAAAGATACGGTGGGATTCGAAATGGTCGGTAATTTGTTTGTTAACCTGGCTTTCGAATACTTTAGAAAGGCAGGGTAGGATAGATATAGGTCTGTAACAGTTCGGGTCTAGATTGTCTTCCCATCTTGAAATTCTCGATTATCATAGATGTATCGGTGGTGACAGTGTTTCCTAGCCTCAGTGCAGTGGGCAGCTGGGAGGAGGTGCTCTTATTCTCCATGGACTTTACAGTGTCCCAGAACTTTTTGGAATTTGTGTTACAGGATGCACATTTCTGTTTGAAAAAGCTAGCCTTTCCTTTCCTAACTGCCTGTGTATATTGGTTCCTAACTTCCCTGTGAGATCCCCTGCACTTGGGGTTCTTCACTTGTCTGTTCTGCTATGATGTCGACCCTATGGTCAGGGTCTGTGGTGGACTGTTCTGCTGGGATGTTCTGCTGGTTTCTCTGCAGGGGTGGCCACCTCTCTAGTGGGTTGTTTTCTGTCACACGTCATCCCCCTCACCCTCTCCTCCAGCAGTCTGATCCTCTCCTCAAGTGCTCCGTTCTTCTCCTGTTCATGCTTTTTATATTGTTGAAGTTGTCTCACCACAGTCCAGAGTGCAGAGATGTCTCTCTCCACCTCCAGCTCTCCGGGTCTGGTTAAGGGAGTGTAGTTGTGCTGGACTGTTGTCTGTGCTGACTGGAGTGTAACCACCTGCTGTTCCAGCTCCACCTGCCTTTCCTCCAGCTGGGTAAATGTATCCTTTGTTTCAATGAGGGGGTAGTACTCTGTGCTGAGAGGTTGACTTTCCGCTTGGGGTTGCTTGCCTGTGGGGTTATATAAAGAAGAGGTCTGGTCTGACCCGCTCGGGGTGGGGGTAACTTTCTCAAGGGAGAGCTTCTCCTGCTGGGATAATTATTTGATTAGGTGAAAGTCCAGCTGAAACTGTTTGGGGGTTGCCCTGTACCAATACTGTTCCAGACTTAGATTTATATTAACTGACTCAGAGTCCTCTTTGTTTAGTATCCTGAGTTTCCACCCAAGTTAACACCCCCTGTCTTAACAGAGGGTTAGTCTACTAATATAACACTGTGCCATGCTAGGGGATGGTTTGTGTGGAAGTATAGGTTGCTGATGTTCCCATTTTTATAATAGTCAGCAAGAAGTGTCTCTTGATTTTCCATAAGAAGCTTCATTTTGTGATATTTTCTTGCTTTATCATTCTTTACATACACTCTCTCCTATCCCTCTCCCCTCTCTCTCTCTCTCTCTCTCTCTCTCTCTCTCTCTCTCTCTCTCTCTCTCTCTCTCTCTCTCTCTCTCTCTCTTGCTCTCTCTCTCTCTCTCTCTTGCTCTCTCTCTCTCTCTCTCTCTCTCTCTCTCTCTCTCTCTCTCTCTCTCTCTCTCTCCTTCCCTCCCCCTTTCTCTCTCACTCAATCTCCCCCTTTCTCTCCCTTGCCCCTTTGATCTTCCATTCCTCCATCTCTCTCTCTCCTATCCCTCTCCCCCTTTATCTCCGTCTCTCTCTCTCTCTCTCATCCCCCTCTCTCTCGCTCTCTCTCTCATCCCTCTCCCCCTCTATCTCCGTCTCTCTCTCTCTCTCTCTCTCATCCCCCTCTCTCTCGCTCTCTCTCTCTCCAATCCCTCTCCCCCTATATCTCCATCACTGTCTCTCTCCTTCTCGCTCTCTCTCTCTCTCTCTCTCCTATCCCTCTCCCCCTCCCCGGGGCGGCAGCGTAGCCTAGTGGTTAGAGCGTTGGACTAGTAACCGGAAGTTTGCGAGTTCAAACCCCTGAGCTGACAAGGTACAAATCTGTCGTTCTGCCCCTGAACAGGCAGTTAACTCACTGTTCCCAGGCCGTCATTGAAACTAAGAATATGTTCTTAACTGACTTGCCTGGTTAAATAAAGGTAAAATAAAGGTAAAAAAAAAATAAAAATATCTCCATCACTGTCTCTCTCTCTCTCTTCTCTCTCCTATCCCCTGACCTCTCTCTCCTTCACACACCCCCTCTCTCACTCTCTCTCCACCTTTCTCTCCCTTACCCCTTTGATCTTCCATTCCTCCTCCATCTCTCTATCTCATTCTCCCTATTGTGTCGGTGTCAGACTAGGCTTAGCGTAAGCCAAGTTGTTGCATGCTGATAGTCACGTCCCAAAAAACTGTCACCATAGAACCACTCCTCAATAGTAGATCATCACTCGTGACTTCTGTTGTTCTAGTCATTCTGTCTTCTTCTATGGTAAAAGCAGACAGTGAGCGACAGCTATAAGCATGCTGTAACTACTAACCTACCCTAAGGCACTGGAAACAAGAGAGAGAGAGCGCTTTCCCCTCTGCAAAGGTTGACTGAGTTATCTACGTAGGACAGAACCGTTTTTCAGTTCTGTTTTAAATTAAAGGCTGAGCATCAATCAGCTCCTTATCTTTCAGCCATCACAATAACATGCTGATACCTGGTACTCATGTGCACGCACTGACACACACACACACACACACACACACACACACACACACACACACACACACACACACACACACACACACACACACACACACACACACACACACACACACACACACACACACACACACACACACACACACACACACACACACACAAAGACAGACACTACCGATAGATGTGATGTGATTGTGAATAGTGGGAGAGTAGATGTGTTGATGTAGTGAGTCACACTCTGGGTACTTGTTGTTGAGGTGAACAATGATTCAGTATTTTGGACATCTTAATTCATCTCTCTCTGGTCTGTGGAATGTTCTGGGTGAATTAGCTGTGCATGGGGGCTAACCGTTCTCTCTCTCTCTGGTCTGTGGAACGTTCTGGGTGTAGTAGCTGTGGCTGGGGGCTAACCGTTCTCTCTCTCTGGTCTGTGGAACGTTCTGGGTGTTGTAGCTGTGGCTGGGGGCTAACCGTTCTCTCTCTCTGGTCTGTGGAACGTTCTGGGTGTTGTAGCTGTGGCTGGGGGCTAACCGTTCTCTCTCTCTGGTCTGTGGAACGTTCTGGGTGTTGTAGCTGTGGCTGGGGGCTAACCGTTCTCTCTCTCTGGTCTGTGGAACGTTCTGGGTGTTGTAGCTGTGGCTGGGGGCTAACCGTTTCTCTCTCTGGTCTGTGGAACGTTCTGGGTGTTGTAGCTGTGGCTGGGGGCTAACCGTTCTCTCTCTCTGGTCTGTGCAACGTTCTGGGTGTTGTAGCTGTGGCTGGGGGCTAACCGTTCTCTCTCTCTGGTCTGTGCAACATTCTGGGTGTTGTAGCTGTGGCTGGGGGCTAACCGTTCTCTCTCTCTGGTCTGTGCAACGTTCTGGGTGTTGTAGCTGTGGCTGGGGGCTAACCGTTCTCTCTCTCTGGTCTGTGCAACGTTCTGGGTGAAGTTGCCATGGCTGTTGGAGAGTCACACAGGAATGTGTAAAAGAAACCATATCACCACTGGACTGCATAATGTTATATGCCGTGTGAGAGTATGGGGCTGTTGTACAATATTGAGTTTGTACCTCAAATCAAACATACCAAATCCTTCTATAAAATAGCAACAGTTTACATAATTTAATATATAGATGACATCTAGCCCAAGGAAGATATAATGCTGGTATGGATGAGAGGCCAGATTTAAGCTGAATGCTAGGCTAGCAGTGAGGGCAGATTGTAGTTGAATGTAGCAGTGAGGGCAGATTTAAACTGAATGCTAGTCTAGCAGTGAGGGCAGATTGTAGTTGAATGTAGCAGTGAGGGCAGATTTAAACTGAATGCTAGGCTAGCAGTGAGGGCAGATTGTAGTTGAAGGTAGCAGTGAGGGCAGATTTAAACTGAATGCTAGGCTAGCAGTGAGGGCAGATTGTAGTTGAATGCTTGCAGTGAGTTTGTATCTTAATGAGCACACCTGTCCCATAAAGCGGGCCTCTCTGTACCCACTGTGCTAGTTTCCAGTGGTAGGGATTTGACTCGTGTGTTTTAAACACTGCTACATGACAGGACAGAGCTAGACTGATGGGATGGCTGATACACACACAGCCACAATACCACCCCCAGGCACACCGATTCTGATAACACACACACACATAAAACCTCACACACACCATCTTGTCACGCTCTGGTTCTAAACTGTGAACTCAAACACTTCATAGGCAATCCCCCAGCAGGCCCTCAGGGAGAGAGTGGTGGTCTCATACCTGCCTTCCCATATTTACCTGTGTGTGTGTGTGTGTGTGTGTGTGTGTGTGTGTGTGTGTGTGTGTGTGTGTGTGTGTGTGTGTGTGTGTGTGTGTGTGTGTGTGTGTGTGTGTGTGTGTGTGTGTGTGTGTGTGTGTGTGTGTGTGTGTGTGTGTCCGCATGCGTGATTATCAGGGGCTAGCAGTACTCCAGTCAGGAATCAGTCAGCCCACCTGCACATGCACACAAACACACACACACCTCCTACTGGCCGTTATAAAATAATGGTGGCCCCTGTCTTTTGCTCCTCAGGTGTGCTGAGCTCATCTTTTTCACAGTTCTCACACATGCTAACATGATGGTGTCAATACCCATTAGCTTTAATTTAAGATGAATGATGTACACATTGGCTCTGATCTAGGTAGTTTTACCAATTCGAAAAATGGCAACAGTAGCCCACTCTTATCTAACTCCCCCTTCTCTCTCCACCTTCCCACCTCTCTCCCATCCCTCTCTACCTCTCTCCCCTACTTATCTGTCCACCTTCCCCCCTCTACCATCCCTCTCACCCCCTCCCTCTTTCTGTCTTTCTCTCTCTCTCCCCTCCAACGCTCTCTCCTTCTCTCCCCCTCCCTCTATTTATCTCTCCCCTCCCTCTCTAACATCCTTCTCTCCTCCCTCTCTCTAACATCTTCACTCCCCTCCCTCTCTCTCTCTCTCTACCTCTCTCCCCCTCCCTCTACATCTCTCTCCCCTCACTCTCTCACTACCTTCACTCCTCTCTCTCTACTCTTCCCTCCCCCTCTCTCTCTACCTCTCTCCCCTTCCCTCTACATCTCTCTCCCCTCCCTCTCTAACTACATTCCCTTCTCGCTACCTCTCTCCCCTCCTCTCACTCTACCTGGCCCCTGTCTTTTTCTCCACAGGTGTGCCCTCTCTCCCTACTCTCCCTCTCTCCCCTCCCTCCCGCTCTCTCCCTCCCTATCTTTCCCTTCCCTATCTATCTACCTCTTTCTCCCTTTCTATCTACCTCTCTGGAAACCTCAGAAGACAGGTCCAGTCTACACATTATTCTGGACAGTTTACAGGTAACAACTACATCTCTGGGAATATCCAATAATACTGTTCCCATGTTGGGAATGCAAGTCCTAAGTGTGTTAGAACATGTGCACACCCTGGGGTAAAATAGTAAAGAATGGGACTGCACTAACGTTTTGGGGTGAATGACCTCTACAAGCCACATAACAATTGCCACCATGTGACATGGGCACTGACCTCAAGTAACTCCATATGTGTGAAAATAAGATGAAGGACTGTTTCCGTTAGGTAGTTGTTAGGTAGTTGTTTCTGGTAGGTAGTTGTTTCCGGTAGGTAGTTATTTCTGGTAGGTAGTTGTTTCCGGTAGGTAGTTGTTTCTGGTAGGTAGTTGTTAGGTAGTTGTTTCTGGTAGGTAGTTGTTAGGTAGTTGTTTCCGGTAGGTAGTTGTTTCTGGTAGGTAGTTGTTTCTGGTAGGTAGTTGTTTCTGGTAGGTAGTTGTTTCTGGTAGGTAGTTGTTTCCGGTAGGTAGTTGTTTCTGGTAGGTAGTTGTTTCTGGTAGGTAGTTGTTTCTGGTAGGTAGTTGTTTCTGGTAGGTAGTTGTTTCTGGTAGGTAGTTGTTTCTGGTGGGTAGTTGTTTCTGGTAGGTAGTTGTTTCTGGTAGGTAGTTGTTTCTGGTGGGTAGTTGTTTCTGGTAGGTAGTTGTTTCTGGTAGGTAGTTGTTTCTGGTAGGTAGTTGTTTCTGGTAGGTAGTTGTTAGGTAGTTGTTTCCGGTAGGTAGTTGTTTCTGGTAGGTAGTTGTTTCTGGTAGGTAGTTGTTAGGTAGTTGTTTCTGGTAGGTAGTTGTTAGGTAGTTGTTTCCGGTAGGTAGTTGTTTCTGGTAGGTAGTTGTTAGGTAGTTGTTTCTGGTAGGTAGTTGTTTCTGGTAGGTAGTTGTTTCTGGTAGGTAGTTGTTTCCGGTAGGTAGTTGTTTCTGGTAGGTAGTTGTTTCTGGTAGGTAGTTGTTTCTGGTAGTTGTTTCTGGTAGGTAGTTGTTTCTGGTAGGTAGTTGTTTCTGGTAGGTAGTTGTTTCTGGTGGGTAGTTGTTTCCGGTAGGTAGTTGTTTCCGGTAGGTAGTTGTTTCTGGTGGGTAGTTGTTTCCGGTAGGTAGTTGTTTCCGGTAGGTAGTTGTTTCCGGTAGGTAGTTGTTTCTGGTGGGTAGTTGTTTCCGGTAGGTAGTTGTTTCTGGTTGGTAGTTGTTTCTGGTGGGTAGTTGTTTCTGGTAGGTAGTTGTTTCTGGTAGGTAGTTTCTGGTAGTTGTTTCCGGTAGGTAGTTGTTTTTTTGGTAGGTAGTTGTTTCTTTTACGCACTGTAGTTGTTTCTGGTAGGTAGTTGTTTCTGGTAGGTAGTTGTTTCTGGTAGGTAGTTGTTTCCGGTAGGTAGTTGTTTCTGGTAGGTAGTTGTTTCCGGTAGGTAGTTGTTTCTGGTAGGTAGTTGTTTCTGGTAGGTAGTTGTTTCTGGTAGGTAGTTGTTTCTGGTAGGTAGTTGTTTCCGGTAGGTAGTTGTTTCTGGTAGGTAGTTGTTTCCGGTAGGTAGTTGTTTCTGGTAGGTAGTTGTTAGGTAGTTGTTTCTGGTAGGTAGTTGTTAGGTAGTTGTTTCTGGTAGGTAGTTGTTTCTGGTAGGTAGTTGTTTCTGGTTGGTAGTTGTTTCTGGTAGGTAGTTGTTTCTGGTTGGTAGTTGTTTCTGGTAGGTAGTTGTTTCTGGTAGGTAGTTGTTTCTGGTAGGTAGTTGGTAGGTAGTTGTTTCTGGTTGGTAGTTGGTAGGTAGTTGTTTCCGGTAGGTAGTTGTTTCCGGTAGGTAGTTGTTTCCGGTAGGTAGTTGTTTCTGGTTGGTAGTTGGTAGGTAGTTGTTTCCGGTAGGTAGTTGTTTCCGGTAGGTAGTTGTTTCCGGTAGGTAGTTGTTTCCGGTAGGTAGTTGTTTCTGGTTGGTAGTTGGTAGGTAGTTGTTTCTGGTTGGTAGTTGGTAGGTAGTTGTTAGGTAGTTGTTTCTGGTAGGTAGTTGTTAGGTAGTTGTTTCTGGTAGGTAGTTGTTTCTGGTAGGTAGTTGTTTCTGGTAGGTAGTTGTTTCTGGTTGGTAGTTGTTTCTGGTAGGTAGTTGTTAAGTAGTTGTTTCCGGTAGGTAGTTGTTTCCGGTAGGTAGGTGTTTCTGGTAGTTAGTTGTTAGGTAGTTGTTTCCGGTAGGTAGTTGTTTCTGGTAGGTAGTTGTTAGGTAGTTGTTTCTGGTAGGTAGTTGTTTCTGGTAGGTAGTTGTTTCTGGTAGGTAGTTGTTTCTGGTTGGTAGTTGTTTCTGGTAGGTAGTTGTTAGGTAGTTGTTTCCGGTAGGTAGTTGTTTCCGGTAGGTAGGTGTTTCTGGTAGTTAGTTGTTAGGTAGTTGTTTCTGGTAGGTAGTTGTTTCTGGTAGGTAGTTGTTAGGTAGTTGTTTCCGGTAGGTAGTTGTTTCCGGTAGGTAGTTGTTAGGTAGTTGTTTCTGGTAGGTAGTTGTTTCTGGTAGGTAGTTGTTTCTGGTAGGTAGTTGTTTCCGGTAGGTAGTTGTTTCTGGTAGGTAGTTGTTTCCGGTAGGTAGTTGTTAGGTAGTTGTTTCTGGTAGGTAGTTGTTTCCGGTAGGTAGTTGTTTCTGGTTGGTAGTTGTTTCTGGTAGGTAGTTGTTTCTGGTAGGTTGTTGTTAGGTAGTTGTTTCCGGTAGGTAGTTGTTAGGTAGTTCTGGTAGGTAGTTGTTAGGTAGTTGCAGTTGTTACAGTTGTTAGGTAGTTGTTTCTGGTAGGTGTTGTTTCTGGTAGGGAGTTGAAGTTGTTACTAGTTGTTTCCCTAGGTAGTTGTTTCTGGTAGGTAGTTGTTTCTGGTAGGTAGTTGTTTCTCTACCAGTTGTTTCTGTAGTTGTTTCTGGTAGGAGTTGAGGTAGTTGTTTCCGGTAGGTAGTTGTTTCCGGTAAGTAGTTGTTTCTGGTAGGTAGTTGTGTTTGTGTGTATGCGTGTGAGAAGAGTTGAAGAAGGTTACGCGTGTGACGATGATTACAGAGGAATCATTTGGGGACAAGCTCTGTGATTCTCCAGTCCAGGTGTATGTTTGTGTTTGTGCACTAATAAGCCAGGTGTGAATCTCTATTATCCCTGTCTTTGAACATGCATATGTGTTTTGTTTTTTTGTACGTACAAATATATGAACTATGAGATATGTGTATGATGTCATGTGCTTTCTTAACATACCTTCTTACAGAGTGCATCAGGGAAGGGAGTATAGCTGGGCTGTGTGAACAAATAAATCCATATCGTCATAAATAAACAAGATGTTTATTGTTCTCCTTTATAGGGTAGAAATAATTAGAGCCTTTGCACACAGGGAGCCTTTGCACACAGGGAGCCTTTGCACACAGGGAGCCTTTGCACACAGGGAGCCTTTGCACACAGGGAGCCTTTGCACAGCCTTTGCACACAGGGAGCCTTTGCACACATCAACAACTGACCCCCACGAAGTATTGTTACCCATCGCTCCCATTGCTCCACAAAACTCTTGCAGAGGAAGGGAAACAACTACTTCAAGGTCTCAGAGCGAGTGACGTCACAGATTGAAAGGCTATTAGCGTACACCCCGCTAACTAGCTAGCCATTTCACACCAATACATTGGCTTAGTGCTAGCACGCTAGCTGATTCATGTTGGGAATCTATCTATTTGGGATTTTTCTCACAATATAGCTATTATATATCCCTCACTGGTAGCCAACTCTTTGGTTGGTAGCCAACTCTTTTAGCCTACCAACTCTTTGGTAGCCTGCACCAACTCTTTGGTAGCCTGCACCAACTCTTTGGTAGCCTGCACCAACTCTTTGGTAGCCTGCACTCTTTTAAACGTTTTACCATTGGATGGACCCCAGCCATCAATCTGTAAGTCTCTGCTACCTCTTTGCTTTTGATCTGCTGCTATGTTTTAGTTTTGTTGTGTTAGTTGTGTTCTAGCTGGTATCCAGTTGTTCGGTTCTGGCTTGCCAACCATAATCATGGTGATTGGCTACTTAGCTAGTTGGCTAAGTAGCTTTGCATATACAGTCGCTAATATTCACTGATAACTGGTTAGATGGCATTATGTATTTCCAAAAACTTTGCTTTAACGCATCTGGCTGACTTGTCCCACACACACACACACACACACACACACACACACACACACACACACACACACACACACACACACACACACACACACACACACACACACACACACACACACACACACACACACACACACACACACACACACACAGTAGAGCTGGCAGGTTCCCAGGGAAATGAAATGATACCCGGTTGTTTCTCTGTTGAGATCAGAGGAGACCGTCCCATGGGGAATCCCCTCTGATATCACACACACACACACAGAGCAGTCCGATATAGGAATCCCCTCAGTGTTTTCTCCTCAACATGCTCTGTTGTCATGTCAGCCAGATTGAGACATTATTACTCTTTTTCTCATCGGCCCATTTGATGTGAACAGTGACACGTCTAGTTCTAAAACCCTGTCCAGCTGGTGCATATTATGGACTGTTTACTGTTAGAAGTGAAACTTTTTCTGGTGTCCTCGCTATCCTACTTAATCAGTCTTTCTTTGTTTGCACTGTCAAATGTAAAGAGAAAGATTTGTGTTTGTGGTTGCGTGCACACACACACACTAACACACTAACACGTCCCCGCTATACCCACATGCACACAACAAAAATGAACACGTATACTCACTAACCAAAATACACACACATTCTCAATTTCAGTTAGCTCTAAACTAAATACTTTGGGTCTGTCTTTTGACCATCCGTCTATGATAACGTAGCACCCTCGTTAGATATATATGGTCCTTCTGTAGCTCAGTTGGTAGAGCATGGCGCTTGTAACGCCAGGGTAGTGGGTTCGATCCCCGGGACCACCCATACGTAGAATGTATGCACACATGACTGTAAGTCGCTTTGGATAAAAGCGTCTGCTAAATGGCATATATTATTATTATTATTATAAAGAGAAACAAGGAACACGTTTCTCCGGCCAAACTAAAGTCACTTAGGAATCTGTAGCTAATTCAATTAAGCAGTGGCCCTTTTTTCCATGGTTATCCACTTACAGCGATAACCCGTTTTTCTCAATGAATAAGCCCCACCCCCCCGGGTGTATTTGTTCTGAGAATAATGTTTAGTCCTCTCTGGGGTGTTTCGGTACATAGAGATACATGAGGATTCTATATGTGACGTGTCTCAGGTCGTCTCTGAGAACAACATGTATTATTCTCTTCCAGTTCTAGAGCACCCCATCCAGCAGAGAAGTGTGTGTACGTGTTTAACCCTTTGTGCACTGTTTGTGTGTGTGTGTGTGTGTGTGTGTGTGTGTGTGTGTGTGTGTGTGTGTGTGTGTGTGTGTGTGTGTGTGTGTGTGTGTGTGTGTGTGTGTGTGTGTGTGTGTGTGTGTGTGTGTGTGCACGTGTGTGTGTGTGTGTGTGTGTGTGTACATGTGTCTGCGTTTGTATCGTGTGCACGTGCGTCTGTGTGTGTGTACATGTGTCTGCGTTTGCATCGTGTGCACGTGCGTCTGTGTGTGTGTGTGTGTGTGTGTGTGTGTGTGTGTGTGTGTGTGTGTGTGTGTGTGTGTGTGTGTGTGTGTGTGTGTGTGTGTGTGTGTGTGTGTGTGTGTGTGTGTGTGTGTGTGTGTGTGTGTGTGTGTGTGTTAGCTGAGTGGACAGATTGTGTTAGCTGAGTGGACAGATTCATGGAAGCTGTGTGCACGCTGAGGAGTACAACAGAGCAGCCACATGAACGGTGGGTATTTCATATCAAGCATTGCTAGTAAAGTTGACATGTCATCTTTGATAAGGTATTGTAGTCGTTGTTCTGCTGACATATTGACAGACATTGTGTGTTAGTTTATTCAGACTCTGTGGTATCTTTCACCTTCTCATCTTGACCTCCTGTCCCCTGTTATCTGTATCTGTGACAGCAGATTGGAAGAGAATAAAGATATGGAGAAAGAGATGGGGGGGGGTAAAGAGAGAGCAAAGAGAGAGAGAAGTTGTAGGGGAGAGAAAGAGGGGTAAAGAGGAAAGGGGCAGAGTGAGGAATCGATAGAGGTAGGAATGGATAGTGATGGAGGAATGGATAGAGAGAGGGAGGAATGATAGAGAGGGAGGATAGAGAGAGGGAGGAATGATAGAGAGAGGGAGGAATGATAGAGAGAGGGAGGAATGATAGAGAGAGGGAGGAAAGGTTATAGAGAGAGAGGGAGGAATGATAGAGAGAGGGAGGAATGATAGAGAGAGGGAGGAATGATAGAGAGAGGGAGGAATGGATAGAGAGAGGGAGGAATGAGGGAGGAAGAGAGGGAGGAATGATAGAGAGGGAGGAATGGATAGAGAGAGGGAGGAATGATAGAGAGGGAGGAATGATAGAGAGAGGGAGGAAATGGATAGAGAGAGGGAGGAATGATAGGAAGAGAGGGAGGAATGATAGAGAGAGGGAAGGAGAAGGAATTATAGAGAGAGGGAGGAATGATAGAGAGAGGGAGGAATGGATAGAGAGAGGGAGGAATGGATAGAGAGGGAGGAAGAGAGGGAGGAATGGATAGAGAGAGGGAGGAATGGATAGAGAGAGGGAGGAATGGAGAGGGAGGAATGGATAGAATGGATAGAGGGAGGAATGGATAGAGAGAGGGAGGAATGGATAGAGAGAGGGAGGAATGGATAGAGAGAGGGAGGAAGAGAGGGAGGAATGGATAGAGAGAGGGAGGAATGGATAGAGAGGAATGGATAGAGAGAGGGAGGAATGATAGAGAGGGAGAAGAGAGGAGGAGGAATGGTTAGGGAGAAGAGAGGGAGGAATGATAGAGAGAGGGAGAAGGGAGGAATGGATAGAGAGAGGGAGGAATGATAGATAGAGAGAGGGAGGAATGATAGAGAGAGGGAGGAATGATAGAGAGAGGGAGGAATGGATAGAGAGAGGGAGGAATGATAGAGAGAGGGAGGAATGATAGAGAGAGGGAGGAATGGATAGAGGGAGGAATGGGAGGAATGATAGAGAGAGGGAGGAATGATAGAGAGAGGGGAGGAAGGAATGGATAGAGAGGGAGGAATGGAGAGAGGGAGGAATGATAGAGAGAGGGAGGAATGGATAGAGAGAGGGAGGAATGGAGAGAGGGAGGAATGGATAGAGAGAGGGAGGAATGGATAGAGAGAGGGAGGAATGGATAGGGAGAATGAGGGAGGAATGGATAGGAATGGAGAGAGGGAGGAATGGATAGAGAGAGGGAGGAATGGATGGAAGAGAGAGGGAGGAATGGATAGAGAGAGGGAGGAAATGGATAGAGAGAGGGAGGAATGGATAGAGAGGGAGGAAGAGAGAGGGAGGAATGGATAGAGAGAGGGAGGAATGATAGAGAGAGGGATAGAGGAGGAGGAATGGATAGAGAGAGGGAGGAATGATAGAGAGGGAGGAATGGAATGGATAGAGAGAGGGAGGAATGATAGAGAGAGGGAGGAAGAGAGAGGGAGGAATGGATAGAGAGGGAGGAATGAGAGAGGGAGGAATGGAGAGAGGGAGGAAGAGAGAGGGAGGAATGATGGATAGAGAGGGAGGAATGGATAGAGAGAGAGGAATGAGGGAGGAATGGATAGAGAGAGGGAGGAATGGATAGAGAGAGGGAGGAATGATAGAGAGAGGGGAGGAATGATAGAGAGAGGGAGGAATGATAGAGGAGGGAGGAATGGATAGGGAGGAAGATAGAGGAGGGGAATGGATAGAGAGAGGGAGGAATGGATAGAGAGGGAGGAATGATAGAGAGAGGGAGGAATGATAGAGAGAATGATAGGGAGGAATGATAGAGAGAGGGAGGAATGATAGAGAGAGGGAGGAATGATAGAGAGAGAGAGGGAGGAATGATAGAGAGAGGGAGGAATGGATAGAGAGGGAGGAATGGAGGGAGGAGATAGAGAGGGAGGAATGATAGAGAGAGGGAGGAATGATAGAGAGGGAGGGAGGAATGAATAGAGAGAGGGAGGAATGATAGAGAGAGGGAGGAATGATAGAGAGAGGGAGGAATGATAGAGAGAGGGAGGAATGGATAGAGGGAGGAATGGATAGAGAGAGGGAGGAATGATAGAGAGAGGAGAATGATAGGGAGGGAATGATAGAGGGAGGAATGATAGGAGGGAGGAATGGATAGTGTCAATTTCAGAAGTGTGTGGGGAGAGGAGGGGTGGAGTGACAGACTGCGTTCTCTACTGCTTGCGTAACATGCCTTACATAAAACCACACACACACACACACACACACACACACACACACACACACACACACACACACACACACACACACACACACACACACACACACACACACACACACACACACACACACACACACACACACACACACACACATACACACACCAGCCTGGGTGTGGGTTTGACCTGTAGGTGAGCATCTCACATACCCTGGAAAGATATTTGACTGACATTTGCAGAGTTATAAAAGAGAGGAGGAAGCTTTAGTGTTCTGTACCAGAGCATAATAAAACCATGTTTTGAAGAAGCTAAGCCCATGTTTAGTCAACAGCGCAGACACACACACGTATGTAAGAGTGAGCGCCACAGACACATACCTCAGTCGGCTGCTGTAAATTCCCTTGTCATAAACAACACCAGGAGTAAGACACGGGGCCGGGGGCCTATACATTTATGTAAACAGCAGCACAATATCTAAGGAAGCCTCAAAGTTTTCCTTGCCTGAGGTAGAGTATCTCATGACAAGATTAAATCTGTTTTACCAAATATCTATCAGCATGTCAAACATGCAACCAGAGGGAAAAACATTCTAGACCACCTTTTCTCCACACACAGATAAGTGTACAAAGCTCTCCCTCGCCCTGCATTTGGCAAATCTGACCATAATTCTATCCTCCTGATTCCTGCTTACAAGCTAAAATTAAAGCAGGAAGCACCAGTGACTTGGTCAATAAAAAAGTGGTCAGAAGAAGCAGATGCTAAACTACAGGACTGTTTTGCCAGCACAGACTGGAATATGTTCCCGGGATTCCTCCGATGGCGTTGAGGAGTACACCACATAAGTCACTGGCTTTATCAATAAGTGCATCGAGGATGTCGATGCACGTATGTACGTACATACCCCAACCAGAAGCCATGGATTACAGGCAACATTCGCACTGAGCTAAAGGGTAGAGCTGCTGCTTTACCTGAAGCAACCTCTTATGGATAGGGGAGACGCTAGCGTCTCAAGTGGCCAATAGCCTCGGGAAATGCAGAGCGCCAAATTCAAATAAAACTCAAACTTTCATTAAATCACACATGCAGGGTACTCAATTAAAGCTACACCCGTTGTGAATCCAGCCAACATGTCAGATTATGAAAATGCTTTTCGGCGAAAGAATGAGAAGCTATTATCTGATAGCATGCACCCACCTGAACCACCTGAACCAGTTGTAAACAAAAGAAGCAGGTGCTACACAAAACGCTGAAATAAAATATTAAACATTTGACGAGCTTCTTTGTTGACACGCCAATATGTCCCATAAACATCACAATTGGTCCTTTTTTCAGATTAATTCCGTCCATGTATACTCAAAATGTCCATTTATAAAGCAGGTTTGATCCGGAAAAAAACAGCTTTCCAAAACACAACGTCACTAAAAAACATTTCAAAAGTTGTCTATAAACTTTGCCAAAATATTTCAAACATCTTTTATAATACAACTTTAGGTATTTTTAAACGTTAATAATCGATCAAATTGTAGACGGGGCAATCTGTATTCAATAGAGCAAGTAAACAAAACATGCACCATGTTCCCTCTTGCGTAACTATCAACAGTGTAAGGTTGTTCCAGGACTCTTCTTCGTTTCACCAATAATTAACTTCAACCCAATTCCAAAGACTGGTGACATCCTGTGGAAGTCAAACGATGTATATAATCAATCTTTAGGATGTTTTTATCATAAATCTTCAATAATATTTCATCCAATTCCTTTGTCATTAGAAAGGAAAGGGAACGGTGCTCATGCTCACGGCCGTGAGCGATAAACATAGCTTTCAGCTGAGCCACTTACTCTGAGTGGTCTTATTCTCTCCCCTTTCACAATAGAAGCCTGAAACAATTTTCGAAAAACAGTTGACATCTAGTGGAAGCCTTAGGAAGTGAAATCTGACCCCATGTATACTGTATATACACTAGGCAGGGTAGCCTAGTGGTTAGAGCATTGGACTAGCAACCAAAAGGTTGCAAGTTCAAATCCCTGAGCTGAAAAGGTACAAATCTGTTGTTCTATAATAATATAATATAATAATCTGCCCCTGAACAGGCAGTTAACCCACTGTTCCTAGGCCTTCATTTAAAATAAGAATTTGTTCTTAACTGACTTGCCTAGTAAAATTCAAATAAATAAATAAATATTGCATAGACATTCACTTGAAAAACTACAAATCTCAGATTTCCCACTTCCTGGTTTGCATGTGTTAATGAGCGTAGAAGGATCGTTCAGTCCATAGTCCGTGGCTGGTGCAAAACTCCAGGAGTCTGTTTCCATTGTTGTTGCAGGTGCCAGTGCCCTGGGGTTCTAGTGCGCTTTCATAGCCAGTCCTGTCGGACCCTGTGTCTGCATTGAAGTGGGATAAACAAACTGACGGTTAAAGTCGTTCCAGTCATTGGCAGCAGAGAACTGGAAACAAAGGCGGCCAAAGAAGGTGTTGGCTTAAGGGACGACCAGTGAAATATACAGTTGAAGTTGGAAGTTTACATACACCTTTTTTAACAAATCCTGAAATGTAATCCTGGTAAAACATTCCCTGTTTTAGGTCAGTTAGGATCAGAACTTTATTTTAAGAATGTGAAATGTCAGAATATTAGTAGAGAGAATGATTTATTTCAGCTTTATGTCTTTATCACATTCCCAGTGGGTCAGAAGTGTACATAC
Source organism: Oncorhynchus gorbuscha (assembly GCF_021184085.1). Taxonomy (NCBI): domain Eukaryota; kingdom Metazoa; phylum Chordata; class Actinopteri; order Salmoniformes; family Salmonidae; genus Oncorhynchus; species Oncorhynchus gorbuscha. Next base: position 87,793,384 of record NC_060181.1, on the reverse strand, counting down.
ACTCAATTAGTATTTGGTAGCATTGCCTTTAAATTGTTTAACTTGGGTCAAACGTTTCGTGTAGCCTTCCACAAGCTTCCCACAATAAGTTGGGTGAATTTTGGCCTATTCCTCCTGACAGAGCTGGTGTAACTTAAACAGTTTTGTAGGCCTCCTTCCTCGCACACTCTTCTTCAGTTTTCCCCACACATATTTTATAGGATTGAGGTCAGGGATTTGTGATGGCCACTCCAATACCTTAACTTTGTTGTCCTTAAGCCATTTTGCCACAACTTTGGAAGTATGCTTGGGATCATTGTCCATTTGGAAGACCCATTTGGAAGACCAATTTGCAGCCACACTTGACTGATGTCTTGAGATGTTGCTTCAATGTATCCACATAATTTTCTGACCTCATGATGCCATCTATATTGTGAAGTGCACCAGTCCCTCCTGCAGCAAAGCACCCACACAACATGATGCTGCCACCCCCGTGCTTCACGGTTGGGATGGTGTTCTTCGGCTTGCAATCCTCCCCCTTATTCCTCCAAACATAACGATGGTCATTATGGCCAAATACTGTCATTCTATTTTTCTCAGACCAGAGGACATTTCTCCAAAAAGTATGTTCTTTGTCCCCATGTGCAGTTGCAAACCATAGTCTGGCTTTTATGTTGGTTTGGAGTACTTCCTTGCTGAGTGACCTTTCAGGTTATGTTGATTTAGGACTCGTTTAATTGTGGATATAGATACTTTGTAACTGTTTCCTCCAGCATCTTCACAAGGGCCTTTGCTGTTGTTCTGGGATTGATTTGCACTTTTCGCACCAAATACGTTCATCTCTAGGAGACAGAACGCGTCTCCTTCCTGAGCGGTATGACGGCTGCGTGGTCCCATGGTGTTTATACTATTGTTTGTACAGATGAACGTGGTACCTTCAGGCATTTGTAAATTGCTGCCAAGGATCAACCAGACTTGTGGAGGTCTCCAATTTTTTTCTGAGGTCTTGGCTGATTTCTTTTGATTTTCCCATGATGTCAAGCAAAAAGGCAGTGAGTTTGAAGATAGGCCTTGAAATACATCCACATGTACACCTCCAATTGACTCAATTATGTAAATTAGCCTATCAGAAACTTCTAAAGCCATGACATCATTTTCTGGAATGTTTCGAGCTGTCAAAGGCACAGTCAACTTAGTGTATGTAAACGTCTGACTCACTGGAGTTGTGATACAGTGAATTTAAGTGAATAAATCTGTCTGTACACAAATGTTGGAAAAATGACTTGTGTCATGCACAAACTAGATGTCCTAACCGACTTGCCAAAACTAAAGTTTGTTAAATTAACAAGAAATTTGTGGAGTGGCTGAAAAACAAGTTTTAATAATGACTCCAACCTAAGTGTATGTAAACTTCCGACTTGATGATAAATGATAAATGTGATATATTATATTATGATATATATAATATGTTTGATGATATGTAAGATTATATATATATATATATATATATATATATATATATATATATATATATATATATGATAACATGTATGGTGAAAGGTATGATGATATATCTAATGATATGTTTGATGGTATGTATGATGATATATATATAATTATATGATATGTATGTACGTTGGTATATATATGTATGATGATATATA
>NC_060181.1:87783786-87791641 GCF_021184085.1 Oncorhynchus gorbuscha | reverse complement strand
GGAGGAATGGATAGAGAGAGGGAGGAATGGATAGAGAGAGGGAGGAAATGGATAGAGAGAGGGAGGAATGGATAGAGAGAGGGAGGAATGGATAGAGAGGGAAGGAATGGATAGAGAGAGGGAGGAATGGATAGAGAGAGGGAGGAATGGATAGAGAGAGGAGGAATGGATAGAGAGAGGGAGGAATGGATAGAGAGAGGGAGGAATGGATAGAGAGAGGGAGGAATGGATAGAGTGAGGAGGAATGGATAGAGAGAGGGAGGAATGGATAGAGTGAGGGAGGAATGGATAGAGAGGGAGGAATGGATAGAGAGAGGGAGGAATGATAGAGAGAGGGAGGAAATGGATAGAGAGAGGGAGGAATGGATAGAGAGAGGGAGGAATGATAGAGAGAGGGAGGAATGGATAGAGAGAGGGAGGAATGATAGAGAGAGGGAGGAATGATAGAGAGAGGGAGGAAAGGTTATAGAGAGAGGGAGGAATGATAGAGAGAGGGAGGAATGATAGAGAGAGGGAGGAATGGATAGAGAGGGAGGAATGATAGAGAGGGAGGAATGATAGAGAGAGGGAGGAAATGGATAGAGAGAGGGAGGAATGGATAGAGAGAGGGAGGAATGATAGAGAGAGGGAGGAATGATAGAGAGAGGGAGGAATGGATAGAGAGAGGGAGGAATGGATAGAGAGAGGGAGGAATGGATAGAGTGAGGGAGGAATGGATAGAGAGAGGGAGGAATGGATAGAGAGAGGGAGGAATGGATAGAGAGAGGGAGGAATGGATAGAGAGAGGGAGGAATGGATAGAGAGAGGGAGGAATGGATAGAGAGAGGGAGGAATGGATAGAGAGAGGGAAGAATGGATAGAGAGAGGGAGGAATGGATAGAGAGAGGGAGGAATGATAGAGAGAGGGAGGAATGGATAGAGAGAGGGAGGAATGATAGAGAGAGGGAGGAATGATAGAGAGAGGGAGGAATGATAGAGAGAGGGAGGAATGATAGAGAGAGGGAGGAATGGATAGAGAGAGGGAGGAATGGATAGAGAGAGGGAGGAATGATAGAGAGAGGGAGGAATGGATAGAGAGAGGGAGGAATGATAGAGAGAGGGAGGAATGATAGAGTGAGGGAGGAATGATAGAGTGAGGGAGGAATGATAGAGAGAGGGAGGAATGGATAGAGAGAGGGAGGAATGGATAGAGAGAGAGGGAGGAATGGATAGAGAGAGGGAGGAATGATAGAGAGAGGGAGGAATGGATAGAGAGAGGGAGGAATGATAGAGAGAGGAGGAAGATAGAGAGGGAGGAATGGATAGAATGATAGAGGGGGAGGAATGATAGAGAGAGGGAGGAATGATAGAGAGAGGGAGGAATGATAGAGAGAGGGAGGAATGGATAGAGAGAGGGAGGAATGGATAGAGAGAGGGAGGAATGGATAGAGAGAGGGAGGAATGATAGAGAGAGGGAGGAATGGATAGAGAGAGGGAGGAATGATAGAGAGAGGGAGGAATGATAGAGAGAGGGAGGAATAGAGAGGGAGGAATGGATAGAGAGAGGGAGGAATGATAGAGAGAGGGAGGAATGATAGAGAGGGAGGAATGGATAGAGAGAGGGAGGAATGAGGGAGGGAGGAATGGATAGAGAGAGGGAGGAATGATAGAGAGAGGGAGGAATGGATAGAGAGAGGGAGGAATGATAGAGAGAGGGAGGAATGGATAGAGAGAGGGAGGAATGATAGAGAGAGGGAGGAATGGATAGAGAGAGGGAGGAATGATAGAGAGAGGGAGGAATGATAGAGAGAGGGAGGAATGATAGAGAGAGGGAGGAATGGATAGAGAGAGGGAGGAAATGATAGAGAGGGAGGAATGGATAGAGAGAGGGAGGAATGATAGAGAGAGGGAGGAATGGATAGAGAGAGGGAGGAATGATAGAGAGAGGGAGGAATGGATAGAGAGAGGGAGGAATGATAGAGAGAGGGAGGAATGATAGAGAGAGGGAGGAATGATAGAGAGAGGGAGGAATGATAGAGAGAGGGAGGAATGGATAGAGAGAGGGAGGAATGGATAGAGAGAGGGAGGAATGATAGAGAGAGGGAGGAATGATAGAGAGAGGGAGGAATGATAGAGAGAGGGAGGAATGGATAGTGTCAATTTCAGAAGTGTGGGGAGAGGAGGGGTGGAGTGACAGACTGCGTTCTCTACTGCTTGCGTAACATGCCTTACATAAAACCACACACACACACACACACACACACACACACACACACACACACACACACACACACACACACACACACACACACACACACACACACACACACACACACACACACACACACACACACACACACACACACACACACATACACACACCAGCCTGGGTGTGGGTTTGACCTGTAGGTGAGCATCTCACATACCCTGGAAAGATATTTGACTGACATTTGCAGAGTTATAAAAGAGAGGAGGAAGCTTTAGTGTTCTGTACCAGAGCATAATAAAATCATGTTTTGAAGAAGCTAAGCCCATGTTTAGTCAACAGCGCAGACACACACACGTATGTAAGAGTGAGCGCCACAGACACATACCTCAGTCGGCTGCTGTAAATTCCCTTGTCATAAACAACACCAGGAGTAAGACACGGGGCCGGGGGCCTATACATTTATGTAAACAGCAGCACAATATCTAAGGAAGCCTCAAAGTTTTCCTTGCCTGAGGTAGAGTATCTCATGACAAGATTAAATCTGTTTTACCAAATATCTATCAGCATGTCAAACATGCAACCAGAGGGAAAAACATTCTAGACCACCTTTCTCCACACACAGATAAGTGTACAAAGCTCTCCCTCGCCCTGCATTTGGCAAATCTGACCATAATTCTATCCTCCTGATTCCTGCTTACAAGCTAAAATTAAAGCAGGAAGCACCAGTGACTTGGTCAATAAAAAGTGGTCAGAAGAAGCAGATGCTAAACTACAGGACTGTTTTGCCAGCACAGACTGGAATATGTTCCCGGGATTCCTCCGATGGCGTTGAGGAGTACACCACATAAGTCACTGGCTTTATCAATAAGTGCATCGAGGATGTCGATGCACGTATGTACGTACATACCCCAACCAGAAGCCATGGATTACAGGCAACATTCGCACTGAGCTAAAGGGTAGAGCTGCTGCTTTACCTGAAGCAACCTCTTATGGATAGGGGAGACGCTAGCGTCTCAAGTGGCCAATAGCCTCGGGAAATGCAGAGCGCCAAATTCAAATAAAACTCAAACTTTCATTAAATCACACATGCAGGGTACTCAATTAAAGCTACACCCGTTGTGAATCCAGCCAACATGTCAGATTATGAAAATGCTTTTCGGCGAAAGAATGAGAAGCTATTATCTGATAGCATGCACCCACCTGAACCACCTGAACCAGTTGTAAACAAAAGAAGCAGGTGCTACACAAAACGCTGAAATAAAATATTAAACATTTGACGAGCTTCTTTGTTGACACGCCAATATGTCCCATAAACATCACAATTGGTCCTTTTTTCAGATTAATTCCGTCCATGTATACTCAAAATGTCCATTTATAAAGCAGGTTTGATCCGGAAAAAAAACAGCTTTCCAAAAACACAACGTCACTAAAAACATTTCAAAAGTTGTCTATAAACTTTGCCAAAATATTTCAAACATCTTTTATAATACAACTTTAGGTATTTTTAAACGTTAATAATCGATCAAATTGTAGACGGGGCAATCTGTATTCAATAGAGCAAGTAAACAAAACATGCACCATGTTCCCTCTGCGTAACTATCAACAGTGTAAGGTTGTTCCAGGACTCTTCTTCGTTTCACCAATAATTAACTTCAACCCAATTCCAAAGACTGGTGACATCCTGTGGAAGTCAAACGATGTATATAATCAATCTTTAGGATGTTTTTATCATAAATCTTCAATAATATTTCATCCAATTCCTTTGTCATTAGAAAGGAAAGGGAACGGTGCTCATGCTCACGGCCGTGAGCGATAAACATAGCTTTCAGCTGAGCCACTTACTCTGAGTGGTCTTATTCTCTCCCTTTCACAATAGAAGCCTGAAACAATTTTCGAAAAACAGTTGACATCTAGTGGAAGCCTTAGGAAGTGAAATCTGACCCCATGTATACTGTATATACACTAGGCAGGGTAGCCTAGTGGTTAGAGCATTGGACTAGCAACCAAAAGGTTGCAAGTTCAAATCCCTGAGCTGAAAAGGTACAAATCTGTTGTTCTATAATAATATAATATAATAATCTGCCCCTGAACAGGCAGTTAACCCACTGTTCCTAGGCCTTCATTTAAAATAAGAATTTGTTCTTAACTGACTTGCCTAGTAAAATTCAAATAAATAAATAAATATTGCATAGACATTCACTTGAAAAACTACAAATCTCAGATTTCCCACTTCCTGGTTTGCATGTGTTAATGAGCGTAGAAGGATCGTTCAGTCCATAGTCCGTGGCTGGTGCAAAACTCCAGGAGTCTGTTTCCATTGTTGTTGCAGGTGCCAGTGCCCTGGGGTTCTAGTGCGCTTTCATAGCCAGTCCTGTCGGACCCTGTGTCTGCATTGAAGTGGATAAACAAACTGACGGTTAAAGTCGTTCCAGTCATTGGCAGCAGAGAACTGGAAACAAAGGCGGCCAAAGAAGGTGTTGGCTTAAGGGACGACCAGTGAAATATACAGTTGAAGTTGGAAGTTTACATACACCTTTTTTAACAAATCCTGAAATGTAATCCTGGTAAAACATTCCCTGTTTTAGGTCAGTTAGGATCAGAACTTTATTTTAAGAATGTGAAATGTCAGAATATTAGTAGAGAGAATGATTTATTTCAGCTTTATGTCTTTCATCACATTCCCAGTGGGTCAGAAGTGTACATACACTCAATTAGTATTTGGTAGCATTGCCTTTAAATTGTTTAACTTGGGTCAAACGTTTTCGTGTAGCCTTCCCACAAGCTTCCCACAATAAGTTGGGTGAATTTTTGGCCTATTCCTCCTGACAGAGCTGGTGTAACTTAAACAGTTTTGTAGGCCTCCTTCCTCGCACACTCTTCTTCAGTTTTCCCCACACATATTTTATAGGATTGAGGTCAGGGATTTGTGATGGCCACTCCAATACCTTAACTTTGTTGTCCTTAAGCCATTTTGCCACAACTTTGGAAGTATGCTTGGGATCATTGTCCATTTGGAAGACCCATTTGGAAGACCAATTTGCAGCCACACTTGACTGATGTCTTGAGATGTTGCTTCAATGTATCCACATAATTTTCTGTCCTCATGATGCCATCTATATTGTGAAGTGCACCAGTCCCTCCTGCAGCAAAGCACCCACACAACATGATGCTGCCACCCCCGTGCTTCACGGTTGGGATGGTGTTCTTCGGCTTGAAATCCTCCCCCTTATTCCTCCAAACATAACGATGGTCATTATGGCCAAATACTGTCATTCTATTTTTCTCAGACCAGAGGACATTTCTCCAAAAAGTATGTTCTTTGTCCCCATGTGCAGTTGCAAACCATAGTCTGGCTTTTTTATGTTGGTTTGGAGTACTTCCTTGCTGAGTGACCTTTCAGGTTATGTTGATTTAGGACTCGTTTAATTGTGGATATAGATACTTTGTAACTGTTTCCTCCAGCATCTTCACAAGGGCCTTTGCTGTTGTTCTGGGATTGATTTGCACTTTTCGCACCAAAGTACGTTCATCTCTAGGAGACAGAACGCGTCTCCTTCCTGAGCGGTATGACGGCTGCGTGGTCCCATGGTGTTTATACTATTGTTTGTACAGATGAACGTGGTACCTTCAGGCATTTGTAAATTGCTGCCAAGGATCAACCAGACTTGTGGAGGTCTCCAATTTTTTTCTGAGGTCTTGGCTGATTTCTTTTGATTTTCCCATGATGTCAAGCAAAAAGGCAGTGAGTTTGAAGATAGGCCTTGAAATACATCCACATGTACACCTCCAATTGACTCAATTATGTAAATTAGCCTATCAGAAACTTCTAAAGCCATGACATCATTTTCTGGAATGTTTCCGAGCTGTCAAAAGGCACAGTCAACTTAGTGTATGTAAACGTCTGACTCACTGGAGTTGTGATACAGTGAATTTAAGTGAATAAATCTGTCTGTACACAAATGTTGGAAAAATGACTTGTGTCATGCACAAACTAGATGTCCTAACCGACTTGCCAAAACTAAAGTTTGTTAAATTAACAAGAAATTTGTGGAGTGGCTGAAAAACAAGTTTTAATAATGACTCCAACCTAAGTGTATGTAAACTTCCGACTTGATGATAAATGATAAATGTGATATATTATATTATGATATATATAATATGTTTGATGATATGTAAGATTATATATATATATATATATATATATATATATATATATATATATATATATATATATATGATAACATGTATGGTGAAAGGTATGATGATATATCTAATGATATGTTTGATGGTATGTATGATGATATATATATAATTATATGATATGTATGTACGTTGGTATATATATGTATGATGATATATAAAATATTTATTGTCATGTTTGTCATTTATTGTCATGTCTTGTCCCTGTGCTCCCCATGCTATTCGTTTCCCTCTGCTGGTCTTGTTTGGTTCTATCCCTCTCTCTCCCCCTCCCCCTTTCACTCTCTCGCTCTCTCTTCTCTCTGTCGTTCCGTTCCTGCTCCCAGCTGTTCCTATTCCCCTAATCATCATTTAGCCTTCCCACACCTGTTCCCGATCCTTTCCCTGATTAGACTCCCTATTTATTCCTTGTGATCCGTTCCTGTTCCATCGGTTCCTTGTTTTGTATTCCATGCTGTAATTGCGTTTCGCCCTGTCCTGTCGTGTTTTTTGCCGTGATTGTGTATCACCCTGTCCTGTCGTGTTTTGTGCCTTCTTCAGACGCTGCGTGTGAGCAGGTGTCTCAGTTGACTACGGCCTGCGCCTACCCGAAGCGACCTGCAGTCTGTGGCCGCTTCTCCAGTTGTTTTCCCCTCTACTATCTAGAGGATTTCAGTTATTCGGTTTTGAGCATTAATAAACTCTGTTTCTGTTAAGTCGCGTTTGGGTCCTCCTTCACCTGCATAACAGAAGGAACCGATCAAAGAATGGACCCAGCGACTTCAGACGCCGTTACACTGCCGTCGAGATCCAACGAGCCATGCTCGGCAGACACGAGCAGGAATTGTCTGCTGCTCGTCATGCCGTGGAGAACCTGGCCGCTCAGGTTTCCGATTCTCTCTGGACAGTTCCAGAGTCTACGTCCGTGCCACCTGTTACTCCCTGGCCTGCCGAGCCTCCTGAACCCAGGGTTAATAACCCACCTTGCTACTCCGGGCAGCCCACTGAGTGCCGCTCCTTTCTCACGCAGTGAGATTGTGTTCTCTCTCCAACCCCACACATACTCTAGAGAGAGAGCTCGGGTTGCTTTCGCCATTTCACTCCTTACTGGCCGGGCTCGAGAATGGGGCACAGCTATCTGGGAGGCAAGGGCTGATTGCTCTAACAGATTCCAGAATTTTAAGGAGGAGATGATTCGGGTTTTTGACCGTTCAGTTTTTGGTGAGGAGGCTTCTAGGGCCCTATTTCCTTATGCCAAGGTGCACGGTCCATAACGGATTATTCCATTGAGTTCGCACTCTTGCTGCCTCTGAGTGAGTGGAACGGCCGGCGCTGCTCGCTCGTTTTTGGAGGACTCCACGCAGTGGTTAAGGATGAGATTCTCTCCCGGGAGGTTCCTTCAGATGTGGACTCCTTGATTGCTCTCGCCATCCGCATAGAACGACGGTAGATCTTCGTCACCGGGCTCGTGGAGGAGAGCTCGCATCA
>NC_060181.1:87780382-87783686 GCF_021184085.1 Oncorhynchus gorbuscha | reverse complement strand
TCTTAGAGGCTGCTGCCCTATTTACATAGACATGGAATCACTGGTCACTTTAATAGTGTTTACATGCTGCTTTACTCATCTCATGTGTATATACTGCATTCTATTCTACTGCATTTTAGCCAAAGCCACTCCGACATTGCTCGTCCTAATATTTATATATTTCTTAATTCCATTATTTTACTTTTAGATGTGTATTGTTATCAATTGTTAGATATTACTGCACTGTTGGAGCTAGGAGCAAGCATTTTCACTACAACCACAATAACATGTGATTTGATATGGAGATATGGAGATGGCTCGATCTAAAACTCCACCAAGGTCTCCCATATATCAAAACTCCACCAAGATCTCCCATATATCAAAACTCCACCAAGGTCTCCCATATATCAAAACTCCACCAAGGTCTCCCATATATCAAAACTCCACCAAGGTCTCTCATATATCAAAACTCCACCAAGGTCTCCCATATATCAAAACTCCACCAAGGTCTCCCATATATCAAAACTCCACCAAGGTCTCCCATATATCAAAAACTCCCACCAAGGTCTCTCATATATCAAAAACTCCACCAAGGTCTCTCATATATCAAAACTCCACCAAGGTCTCCCATATATCAAAACTCCACCAAGGTCTCCCATATATCAAAACTGCACCAAGGTCTCCCATATATCAAAACTCCACCAAGGTCTCCCATATATCAAAACTCCACCAAGATCTCTCATATATCAAAACTCCACCAAGGTCTCCCATATATCAAAACTCCACCCAGGTCTCCCATATATCAAAACTCCACCAAGGTCACCCATATGACAAAACTCCACCAAGGTCTCCCATATATCAAAACTCCACCAAGGTCTCTCATATATCAAAACTCCACCAAGGTCTCCCATATGACAAAACTCCACCAAGGTCTCCCATATGACAAAACTCCACCAAGGTCTCCCATATATCAAAACTCCACCAAGGTCTCCCATATATCAAAACTCCAAAGTCTCCCATATATCAAACTCCACCAAAGTCTCCCATATCAAAAAACTCCTGAGTCTCCCATAACTCCACCAAGGTCTCACATATAACAACTCCACCAGGTCTCCCACATATCAAAATTCCACCAAGGTCTCCCATATATCAAAACTCCACCAAGGTCTCCCATATATCAAAACTCCACCAAGGTCTCCCATATATCAAAACTCCACCAAGGTCTCCCATATAACAAAACTCCACCAAGGTCACCCATATATCAAAACACCACCAAGGTCTCCCATATGACAAAACTCCACCAAGGTCTCTCATATATCAAAACTCCACCAAGGTCACCCATATATCAAAACTCCACCAAGGTCTCCCATATAACAAAACTCCACCAAGGTCTCCCACATATCAAAATTCCACCAAGGTCTCCCATATATCAAAAACTCCACCAAGGTCTCACATATATCAAAACTCCACCAAGGTCTCCCATATATCAAAACTCCACCAAGGTCTCCCATATATCAAACTCCACCAAGGTCTCCCATATATCAAACTCCACCAAGGTCTCTCATATATCAAAACTCCACCAAGGTCTCTCATATATCAAAACTCACAAGGTCTCATATATCAAAACTCCACCAAAGTCTCCCATATATCAAAACTCCACCAAGGTCTCATATATCAAAACTCCACCAAGATCTCTCTCATATATCAAAACTCCACCAAGGTCTCCCATATATCAAACTCCACCCAGGTCTCCCGCTATATCAAAACTCCACCAAGGTCACCCATATGACAAAACTCCACCAAGGTCTCCCATATATCAAAACTCCACCAAGGTCTCTCCTTATATCAAAACTCCACCAAGGTCTCCCATATGACAAAACTCCACCAAAGGTCTCATATGACAAAACTCCACCAAGGTCTCCCATATATCAAAACTCCACCAAGGTCTCCCATATATCAAAACTCCACAAGGTCTCCCATATATCAAAACTCCACCAAGGTCTCCCATATAACAAAACTCCACCAAGGTCTCCCATATAACAAAAACTCCACCAAGATCTCCCATATAACAAAACTCCACCAAGGTCTCCCACATATCAAAATTCCACCAAGGTCTCCCATATATCAAAAACTCCACCAAGGTCTCCCATATATCAAAACTCCACCAAGGTCTCCCATATATCAAAACTCCACCAAGGTCTCCCCATATAACAAACTCCACAAGGTCACCCATATATCAAAAACACCACCAAAGGTCTCATATGACAAAACTCCACCAAGGTCTCCCATATATCAAAACTCCACCAAGGTCTCCCATATATCAAAACTCCACCAAGGTCTCCCATATATCAAAACTCCACCAAGGTCTCCCACATATCAAAACTCCACCAAGGTCTCCCATATATCAAAACTCCACCAAGGTCTCCCATATATCAAAACTCCACCAAGGTCTCCCATATATCAAAACTCCACCAAGGTCTCCCATATAACAAAACTCCACCAAGGTCTCCCATATATCAAAACTCCACCAAGGTCTCCCATATATCAAAACTCCACCAAGGTCTCCCATATATCAAAACTCCACCAAGGTCTCCCATATATCAAAACTCCACCAAGGTCTCCCATATATCAAAACTCCACCAAGGTCTCCCATATATCAAAACTCCACCAAGGTCTCCCATATATCAAAACTCCACCAAGGTCTCCCATATATCAAAACTCCACCAAGGTCTCCCATATATCAAAACTCCACCAAGGTCTCCCATATATCAAAACTCCACCAAGGTCTCCCATATATCAAAACTCCACCAAGGTCTCCCATATATCAAAACTCCACCAAGGTCTCCCATATATCAAAACTCCACCAAGGTCTCCCATATATCAAAACTCCACCAAGGTCTCCCATATATCAAAACTCCACCAAGGTCTCCCATATATCAAAACTCCACCAAGGTCTCTCATATATCAAAACTCCACCAAGGTCTCCCATATGACAAAACTCCACCAAGGTCTCCCATATGACAAAACTCCACCAAGGTCTCCCATATATCAAAACTCCACCAAGGTCTCCCATATATCAAAACTCCACCAAGGTCTCCCATATATCAAAACTCCACCAAGGTCTCCCATATAACAAAACTCCACCAAGGTCTCCCATATAACAAAACTCCACCAAGGTCTCCCATATAACAAAACTCCACCAAGGTCTCCCACATATCAAAATTCCACCAAGGTCTCCCATATATCAAAACTCCACCAAGGTCTCCCATATATCAAAACTCCACCAAGGTCTCCCATATATCAAAACTCCACCAAGGTCTCCCAT
>NC_060181.1:87776798-87780282 GCF_021184085.1 Oncorhynchus gorbuscha | reverse complement strand
TATACAGTAGAGGCTATATACAGTAGGGAGGCTATATACAGTAGGGAGGCTATATACAGTAGGGAGGCTATATACAGTAGCGAGGCTATATACAGTAGCGAGGCTATAACAGTAGGGAGGCTATATACAGTAGGGAGGCTATATACAGTAGAGAGGCTATATACAGTAGGGAGGCTATATACAGTAGCGAGGCTATATACAGTAGCGAGGCTATAACAGTAGGGAGGATATATACAGTAGCGAGGCTATATACAGTAGCGAGGCTATATACAGTAGCGAGGCTATATACAGTAGCGAGGCTATAACAGTAGGGAGGCTATATACAGTAGGGAGGCTATATACAGTAGAGAGGCTATATACAGTAGCGAGGCTATATACAGTAGGGAGGCTATATACAGTAGGGAGGCTATATACAGTAGGGAGGCTATATACAGTAGCGAGGCTATAACAGTAGTGAGGCTATATACAGGCACCGGTTAGTCAGGCTAATTAAGGTAGTATGTACATGCAGGTATGGTTAAAGTGACTATGCACATATGATAAACAGAGAGTAGCAGCAGCGTAAAAGAGGGAGGGTGGGGCACAATGCAAATAGTGATTACATGTTCAGGAGTCTTATGGCTTAGTGGTAAAAACTGTTGAGAAGCCAATTGGTCCTAGACTTGGCGCTCTGGTACCGCTTGCCATGCGGTAGTAGAGAGAACAGTCTATGACTGGGGTGGCTGGGGTCTTTGACCATTTTTAGGGCCTTCCTCTGACACCGCCTAGTGTAGAGGTCCTGGATGGCAGACAGCTTGGCCCCAGTGATGTACTGGCCGACGCACTACCCTCTGTAGTGCCAAATCTGTTCAGTTGCCTGAGGGGGAATAGGCTTTGTCGTGCCCTCTTCACAACTGTCTTGGTGTGCTTGGACCATTCTAGTTTGTTGGTGATGTGGACACCGTGGAACTTGAAGCTCTCAACCTGCTCCACTACAGCCCAGTTTATGAGAATGGGGGTGTGCTCGGCCCTCCTTTTCCTATAGTCCACAATCATCTCCACGTTGAGGGAGAGGTTGTTATCCTGGCACCACACGGCCAGGCCTCCTCCCTATATGCTCATTGTTGAAAATGTCAGTGAAGACACTTGCCAGTTGGTTAGCACATGCTCGGAGTACACATCCTGGTAATCAGCCAGAGCATTTAGAAATGGAACTGAATTTTCTACTGATTGGGTTGCCATGTTGTCGAATGTTGAAAAGTGATCCCATTCTATCAGTTTTCCCCTTCACATCAAATAGGGAGCTATCCGATCAGCCAACATTAGCATTGCAGAAAATAAGTCAAGCTGAGGTAATGTAGCTAACTTTACCTAGATAACTAGCTAGCTAGCGAACAACATTTGTTTATCTAAATCAATATCTAGCTAGCTAGCTTTCATAATACGCTGGCTAGAAATTCCAAAGCATATCAATGTAATTAGGCGGCTGCTATCTGGCAATGTGATTTGCAACTTTGCAAGCTAACCTTAGTTTCGTTAGGTTAGGCTACCCAACATTAGCTAGATAGCAAACTAGTTTACATACACCATAGCCAAATACATTGAAACTCAGTTTTTCACAATTCCTGACATTTAATCCAAGTAAAAATTCCCTATCTTAGGTCAGTTAGGATCACCACTTTATTTTAAGAATGTGAAAAGTCTGAATAATTGTAGAGAGAATGATTTATTTCAGCTTTTGTTTCTTTCATCACATTCCCAATGGGTCAGAAGTTTACATACACTCAATTAGTATTTGGTAGCATTGCCTAAATTGTTTAACTTGTGTCAAACATTTCGGGTAGCCTTCCACAAGCTTCCCACAATAAGTTGGGTGAATTTTGGCCCATTCGTCCTGACAGAGCTGGTGTAACTGAGTCAGGTTTGTAGGCCTCTTTAATCATACAGACTTTTCCAGTTCTGCCCACACATTTTCTATAGGATTGAGGTCAGGGCTTTGTGATGGCTACTCCAATACCTTGACTTTGTTGTCCTTAAGCCATTTTGCCACAACTTTGGAAGTATGCTTGGGGTCAATGTCCATTTGGAAGACCCATTTGCGACCAAGCTTTAACTTCCTGACTGATGTCTTGAGATGTTGCTTCAATATATCCACATCATATTCCGCCCTCATGATGCCATCTATTTTGTGAAGTACACCAGTCCCTCCTGCAGCAAAGCACCCCCACAACATGATGCTGCCACCCCCGTGCTTCACGGTTGGGATGGTGTTCTTCGGCTTGCAAGCCTCACCTTTTCCTTTTCCAAACATTACTTTGGCCAAACAGTTCTATTTTTCTTTCATCAGACCAAGTACGATCTTTGTCCCCGTGTGCAGTTGCAAACTGTAGTCTGGCTTTTTTGTGGTGGGTTTGGAGCAGTTGAATCTTCCTTGTTGAGCGGCCTTTTCGTTTATGTCGATTTAGGACTCGTTTTACTATGGATATAGATACTTTGTACCTGTTTCCTCCAGCATCTTCACAAGGTCCTTTATTGTTCTGGGATTGATTTGCACTTTACGCACCAAAGTACGTTCATCTCTATGAGACAGTACGCTTCTCCTTCCTGAGTGGTATGATGCCTGCGTGGTCCCATGGTGTTTATACTTGCATACTATTGTTTGTACAGATGAACGTGGTACCTTCAGGCATTTGGAAATTGCTCCCAAGGATGAACCAGACTTGTGGAGGTCTACATTTGTTTTCTGAGGTCTTGGTTGATTTATTTAGATTTTCCCATGATGTCAAGCAAAGAGGCACTGAGTTTGAAGGTAGGTCTTGAAATACATCCACAGGTACACTTCCAATGAAGTCAATTAGCCTATCAGAAGCTTCTAAAGCCATGACATCATTTTCCAAGCTGTTTAGAGGCACACCTTAGTGTATGTAAACTTCTACCCCACTGGAATTGTGATACAATGAATTATAAGTTAAATAATCTGTCTGTAAACAATTGTTGGAAAAATGTCATGCACAAAGTAGATGTCCAAACCGACTTGCCAAAACAACAGTTTGTTAACAAGAAGTTAGTGGAGTGGTTGAAATGACTCCAACTTAAGTGTATGTAATCTTCCTACTTCAACTGTATATATATATATTTTTTTTTACTTATATATTTTTTACTTAACACTTATTTTTCTTAAAACTGTTTTGTTGGTTAAGGACTTGTAGGTAAGGATTTCACTGTACGGTCTACACCTGTTGTATTCAGCGTTTGTGACGCATTTGATTTGATTTGATTATACCGTACCTAACGGGCCTAAAGCTGCGCATTCTACTTCTTTATCCCCTTCAGTTATCAAGTCTATAGATTTGTCAATACATGTTGTAGTTTAATATCGAGGGGGGCCTCGGCTACATGGCTGAGGAGGTATTGTGTTATAAGTGTGTGTGTGTGTGTGTTCCTGCGGGTGGGTGTGTGTGCCTGCGAGTGTGTGTGTGCCTGCAGGTGTGTGTGCTTGCAGGTA
>NC_060181.1:87769298-87774298 GCF_021184085.1 Oncorhynchus gorbuscha | reverse complement strand
CGCTCTCTCTTCTCTCTGTCGTTCCGTTCCTGCTCCCAGCTGTTCCTATTCCCCTAATCATCATTTAGTCTTCCCACACCTGTTCCCGATCCTTTCCCCTGATTAGACTCCCTATTTATTCCTTTGTGATCCGTTCCTGTTCCATCGGTTCCTTGTTTTGTATTCCATGCTGTAATTGCGTTTCGCCCTGTCCTGTCGTGTTTTTTGCCGTGATTGTGTATCACCCTGTCCTGTCGTGTTTTGTGCCTTCTTCAGACGCTGCGTGTGAGCAGGTGTCTCAGTTGACTACGGCCTGCGCCTACCCGGGCGACCTGCAGTCTGTGGCCGCTTCTCCAGTTGTTTTCCCCTCTACTATCTAGAGGATTTCAGTTATTCGGTTTTGAGCATTAATAAACTCTGTTTCTGTTAAGTCGCGTTTGGGTCCTCCTTCACCTGCATAACAGAAGGAACCGATCAAAGAATGGACCCAGCGACTTCTGACGCTCGTTACACTGCCGTCGAGATCCAAGGAGCCATGCTCGGCAGACACGAGCAGGAATTGTCCGCTGCTCGCCAGGCCGTGGAAAACCTGGCTGCTCAGGTTTCCGACCTCTCTGGACAGTTCCAGAGTCTACGTCTCGTGCCACCTGTTACTTCCTGGCCTGCCGAGCCTCCAGAACCTAGGGTTAATAACCCACCTTGCTACTCCGGGCAGCCCACTGAGTGCCGCTCCTTTCTCACGCAGTGTGAGATTGTGTTCTCTCTCCAACCCAACACATACTCTAGAGAGAGAGCTCGGGTTGCTTACGTCATCTCACTCCTCACTGGCCGGGCTCGAGAATGGGGCACAGCTATCTGGGAGGCAAGGGCTGTTTGCTCTAACGATTTCCAGAACTTTAAAGAGGAGATGATTCGGGTTTTTGACCGTTCAGTTTTTGGTGGGGAGGCTTCTAGGGCCCTGGCTTCCTTATGCCAAGGTGAACGGTCCATAACGGATTATTCCATTGAGTTTCGCACTCTTGCTGCCTCTAGTGAGTGGAACGAGCCGGCGCTGCTCGCTCGTTTTCTGGAGGGACTCCACGCTGTGGTTAAGGATGAGATTCTCTCCCGGGAGGTTCCTTCAGATGTGGACTCTTTGATTGCTCTCGCCATCCGCATAGAACGACGGGTAGATCTTCGTCACCGGGCTCGTGGAAGAGAGCTCGCATCAACGGTGTTTCCCTGCTCCGCATCGCAGCCATCTCCCCTCTGGCTTTGAGACTGAGCCCATGCAGCTGGGAGGGATTCGCATCTCGAATAAGGAGAGGGAACGGAGGATCACCAACCGCCTGTGCCTCTATTGTGGAGTTGCTGGACATTTCGTTAATTCATGTCCAGTAAAGCCAGAGCTCATCTGTAAGCGGAGGGCTACAGGTGAGCGCAACTACTCAAGTCTCTCCATCAAAGTCCTGTACTACTTTGTCGGTCCACCTACGCTGGACCGGTTCGGGCGCTACATGTAGTGCCTTGATAGACTCTGGGGCTGAGGGTTGTTTCATGGACGAAGCATGGGTTCGGAAACATGACATTCCTTTCAGAGAGTTAGATAAGCCTACGCCCATGTTCGCCTTAGATGGTAGTCATCTTCCCAGTATCAGATTTGAGACACTACCTTTAACCTCACAGTATCTGGTAACCACAGTGAGACTATTTCTTTTTGATTTTCCGTTCACCGTTTACACCTGTTGTTTTGGGTCATCCCTGGCTAGTATGTCATAATCCTTCTATTAATTGGTCTAGTAATTCTATCCTATCCTGGAACGTTTCTTGTCATGTGAAGTGTTTAATGTCTGCCATCCCTCCCGTTTCTTCTGTCCCTACTTCTCAGGAGGAACCTGGCGATTTGACAGGAGTGCCGGAGGAATATCATGATCTGCGCACGGTCTTCAGTCGGTCCCGAGCCAACTCCCTTCCTCCTCACCGGTCGTATGATTGTAGTATTGATCTCCTTCCGGGGACCACTCCTCCTCGAGGTAGACTATACTCTCTGTCGGCTCCCGAACGTAAGGCTCTCGAGGATTATTTGTCTGTGTCTCTTGACGCCGGTACCATAGTGCCTTCTTCCTCTCCGGCCGGGGCGGGGTTCTTTTTTGTTAAGAAGAAGGACGGTACTCTGCGCCCTGCGTGGATTATCGAGGGCTGAATGACATAACGGTTAAGAATCGTTATCCGCTTCCCCTTATGTCATCAGCCTTCGAGATTCTGCAGGGAGCCAGGTGCTTTACTAAGTTGGACCTTCGTAACGCTTACCATCTCGTGCGCATCAGAGAGGGGGACGAGTGGAAAACGGCGTTTAATACTCCGTTAGGGCATTTTGAGTACCGGGTTCTGCCGTTCGGTCTCGCCAATGCGCCAGCTGTTTTTCAGGCATTAGTTAATGATGTTCTGAGAGACATGCTGAACATTTTCGTTTTTGTCTATCTTGACGATATCCTGATTTTTTCTCCGTCACTCGAGATTCATGTTCAGCACGTTCGACGTAGTTCTACAGCGCCTTTAGAGAATTGTCTCTATGTAAAGGCTGAGAAGTGCTCTTTTCATGTCTCCTCCGTTACTTTCTCGGTTCCGTTATTTCCGCTGAAGGCATTCAGATGGATTCCGCTAAGGTCCAAGCTGTCAGTGATTGGCCCGCCCAAGGTCACGTGTCGAGTTGCAGCGCTTTAGGTTTCGCTAATTTCTATCGGCGTTTCATTCGTAATTTCGGTCAGGTTGCTGCCCCTCTCACAGCTCTTACTTCTGTCAAGACGTGTTTTAAGTGGTCCGGTTCCGCCCAGGGAGCTTTTGATCTTCTAAAAGAACGTTTTACGTCCGCTCCTATCCTCAGCATTCTGACGTCACTAGACACCATTGTCGAGGTTGACGCTTCAGAGGTAGGCGTGGGAGCCATTCTATCCCAGCGCTTCCAGTCTGACGATAAGGTTCATCCTTGCGCTTATTTTTCTCATCGCCTGTCGCCATCTGAGCGCAACTATGATGTGGGTAACCGTGAACTGCTCGCCATCCGCTAGCCCTAGGCGAATGGCGACAGTGGTTGAGGGGGCGACTGCCTTTTGTCGTTTGGACAGACCATAAGAACCTTGAGTACATCCGTTCTGCCAAACGACTTAATGCCCGTCAAGCTCGTTGGGCGTTGTTTTTCGCCTCGTTTCGAGTTTGTGATTTCTTACCGTCCGGTAGCAAGAACACCAAGCCTGATGCCTTATCCCGTCTGTTTAGTTCTTCTGTGGCTTCTACTGATCCCGAGGGGATTCTTCCTTATGGGCGTGTTGTCGGGTTAACAGTCTGGGGAATTGAAAGACAGGTTGCAAGCACTCACGCACACTGCCGCCGCGCGCTTGTCCTAGTAACCTCCTTTTCGTTCCTGTTTCCACTCGTCTGGCTGTTCTTCAGTGGGCTCACTCTGCCAAGTTAGCGGGTCATCCCGGTGTTCGAGGCACTCTTGCGTCTATTCGCCAGCGCTTTGGTGGCCGACTCAGGAGCGTGACACGCGCCGTTTCGTGGCTGCCTGTTCGGACTGCGCGCAGACTAAGTCGGGTAACTCTCCCTCCTGCCGGTCGCCTCAGACCGCTCCCCATTCCTTCTCGACCATGGTCTCACATTGCCTTAGACTTCATTACCGGTCTGCCTTTGTCTGCGGGGAAGACTGTGATTCTGACGGTTGTCGATAGGTTCTCTAAGGCGGCACATTTCATTCCCCTCGCTAAACTTCCTTCCGCTAAGGAGACGGCACAAATCATTATTGAGAATGTATTCAGAATTCATGGCCTCCCGTTAGACGCCGTTTCAGACAGAGGTCCGCAATTCACGTCACAGTTTTGGAGGGAGTTCTGTCGTTTGATTGGTGCGTCCGTCAGTCTCTCTTCCGGGTTTCATCCCCAGTCTAACGGTCAAGCAGAGAGGGCCAATCAGACGTTGTGAGCGCACCTGGAGGAGGGTGAGGTCTGCACTTTGCCGTTACAGGGCACAGACGGTGAGAGCCGCCAATAAACGCAGGATTAAGAGTCCAAGGTATTGTTGCGGCCAGAGAGTGTGGCTTTCCACTCGCAACCTTCCTCTTACGACAGCTTCTCGTAAGTTGACTCCGCGGTTCATTGGTCCGTTCCGTGTCTCCCAGGTCGTCAATCCAGTCGCTGTGCGACTGCTTCTTCCGCGACATCTTCGTCGCGTCCATCCTGTCTTCCATGTCTCCTGTGTTAAGCCCTTTCTTCGCACCCCCGTTCGTCTTCCCTCCCCCCCTCCCGTCCTTGTCGAGAGCGCACCTATTTACAAGGTACATAAAATTATGGACATGCGTTCTCGGGGACGGGGTCACCAATACCTAGTGGATTGGGAGGGTTACGGTCCTGAGGAGAGGAGTTGGGTTCCGTCTCGGGACGTGCTGGACCGTTCGCTCATCGATGATTTCCTCCGTTGCCGCCAGGATTCCTCCTCGAGTGCGCCAGGAGGCGCTCGGTGAGTGGGGGGGGGGTACTGTCATGTTTGTCATTTATTGTCATGTCTTGTCCCTGTGCTCCCCATGCTATTCGTTTCCCTCTGCTGGTCTTGTTTGGTTCTATCCCTCTCTCTCCCCCTCCCCTTTCACTCTCTCGCTCTCTCTTCTCTCTGTCGTTCCGTTCCTGCTCCCAGCTGTTCCTATTCCCTAATCATCATTTAGTCTTCCCACACCTGTTCCCGATCCTTTCCCCTGATTAGACTCCCTATTTATTCCTTTGTGATCCGTTCCTGTTCCATCGGTTCCTTGTTTTGTATTCCATGCTGTAATTGCGTTTCGCCCTGTCCTGTCGTGTTTTTTGCCGTGATTGTGTATCACCCTGTCCTGTCGTGTTTTGTGCCTTCTTCAGACGCTGCGTGTGAGCAGGTGTCTCAGTTGACTACGGCCTGCGCCTACCCGGCGACCTGCAGTCTGTGGCCGCTTCTCCAGTTGTTTTCCCCTCTACTATCTAGAGGATTTCAGTTATTCGGTTTTGAGCATTAATAAACTC
>NC_060181.1:87764168-87769198 GCF_021184085.1 Oncorhynchus gorbuscha | reverse complement strand
AACTGTTTGGCCATAATGACCATCGTTATGTTTGGAGGAAAAAGAGGGAGACTTGCAAGCCGAAGAACACCATCCCAACTGCAAGGCACGGGGGTGGCAGCATCGTTTGGTGGGGGTGCTTTGCTACTGGAGGGACTGGTACATTTCACAAAATAGATGGCATTATGAGGAAGGAAAATGATGTGGATACATTGAAGCAATATCTCAAGACATCAGTAAGAAAGTTAAAGCTTGGTCACAAATAGGCCTTCCAAATGGACAATGACCCCAAGCATACTTCCAAAGTTGGGGCAAAATGGCTTAAGGACAACAAAGTCAAGGCATTGGAGTAGCCATCACAAAGCCCTGACCTCAATCCTATAGACACTTTGTGGGCAGAACTGGAAAAGCGTGTGCGAGCAAGGAGGCCTACAAACCTGACTCAGTTACACCAGCTCTGTCAGGACGAATAGGCCAAAA
This sequence comes from Oncorhynchus gorbuscha, assembly GCF_021184085.1. Classification (NCBI taxonomy): domain Eukaryota; kingdom Metazoa; phylum Chordata; class Actinopteri; order Salmoniformes; family Salmonidae; genus Oncorhynchus; species Oncorhynchus gorbuscha. The sequence continues at coordinate 87,768,739 of NC_060181.1, read as the reverse complement.
TGTACCCAACTTATTGTGGGAAGCTTGTGGAAGGCTACCCGAAATGTTTGACCCAAGTTAAACAATTTAAAGGCAATGTTACCAAATAATAATTGAGTGTATGTAAACTTCTGACCAACTGGGAATGTGATGAAAGAAATAGAAGGTGAAATAAATCATTCTCTCTACTATTAATCGGACATTTCACATTCTTAAAGTAAAGTGGTGATCCTGACTGACCTAAGACATGGAATTTCTACCAGGATTAAATGTCAGGAATTGTGAAAAACTGAGTATAAATGTAGTTGGCTAAGGTATATGTAAACTTACGACTTTATGGGGAGGTATGTGGGAGTGTGGGTTGCACAAAACTAGTCCATCAGGATTGACACAGGGGACACCAGGTCTATCAAACAGGCGTTGAGGAGGGTGCCTGTTGCAAGCAGAGTTTGACAAGCATTTGCAGGACATGTTAGAAAGGGGAGTAGTAAACCCATCCAGCAGTTCATGGCCAGCACCAGTGGTGTTAGTAAGAAAGAAGGACCGCTCAATAAGGTACTGTGCGGATTACAGAAGGTTAAGCGAGAACATTGTTAATGATGCTTATCCACTTCCTACGATCGACGAGAGACCTTGGAATTGCTTGCTGGTGCTCAGTGGGAACTGACAAATCGAGATGCACCCAGAGTATCGTTGCAAAACTGCAACAAAGAGAGGGCTTTTCAAATTCCAGGTTGTGGGGTTTGTTTTGAGAAATTCTCCAAGCAGCTTCCAGTGTCTCATGCACCTGGTTTTGGCTGATTTACAACATGTTTGGTGTATTTAGATGACATCATAGTGTTTGGTCATACATTCCAAGAGCATGTGAAGCGTTTAGACAAGGTTTTCAGCAGATTGGAGCATTTAATTAAGGTTAATTAAGGATTTAATTAAGGTGAAGCCATTTGTTCAGGTCACAGGTGAGCTACCACTGACCCCATGAAAACAGAGAAAGTCAGATCATGGCCTAGCCCCGAGTCACAGACACAGGCTAGAAGCTTTTTTGGCCTGGCGTCATACTACAGGATAGTAATAATAAACATTCATGAAAATACAAGTGTTATACAATGGTTAAAAGATGAACTTCTTGTTAATCCAGCCGCTTTGTCAGATTCAAAAAGGCTTTACGGCGAAGCATAACATGTGATTATCTGAGGACAGCACCCCGCACACAAAAGCATACAAACATTTTCCAACCAAGCAGAGGAGTCATGAAAGTCAGAAATAGCAATAAAATAAATCACTTACCTTTCAAGATATTCACAAGGGTGCCAGCTGCATAATAAATGGTCCATTTGTTCGATAAAGTCCTTCTTCATATCCCAAAACTCTGTTTTGTTGGCGCATTTTGTTCAGTAATCCACTGGCTCAAAGGTGGTCAAAACATGCAGACGAATACATCCTAATAGTACCGGTAAAGTTTGTCAAAACATGTCAAACGATGTTTATAACTAATCCTCAGGGTGTCAATTAGCTAAATAATCAATAATATTTCAACCGGACAATAGCGTATTCACTAGAAAGGAAAAACAACGAAGAGCGTGCACACAGTCACGCGCACAAACCAGTACTGCATGATTCCCCAGTCCCCTGACCAAAAGGTCTCATTCTTCTTCATTTTTCAGAAAACAAGCCTGAAACCAAGTCTAAAGACTGTTGACATCTAGTAGAAGCCATAGGAACTTTAATCTAGGCCCTAACCATTACATAGTCAATAGGCATTCAATGGAAAACCACTCACATCAAAAAAATCCCACTTCCTGGATGGATTTTCCTCTGGTTTTCACATGCGATATCAGTTCTGTTATACTCACAGACATTATTTTAACAGTTTTAGAAACTTCAGAGTGTTTTCTATCCAATACTACAAATATATGCATATCCTAGCTTCTGGGCCTGAGTAACAGGCAGTTTACTTTGGGCATGTCATTCATCCGAATTTCTGAATACTAGGGGCATCACTAAACAGTTTAAAATTTCCGATACTTTTTGCTGGGGAGGACATTTCTACATTCTTAACTGATCACATCTCACTGAGGTGGCTGAGTAACTTTAAAAACAACCTGAGGGACAGTTGGCCTGATGGTTAGAGAAACTGGATCAGTTTGACTATGATATCGTCCACAGGCTAGGGGACACTGCACAGTAATGCTGATGGTGTCCCATCTACACACACAGACAGAGAGTGGACAGCTGCCTCACAGTGAGGCCGCTGTCAGTCTGAAAGCCATCATAAACAAGCCTCAGGATGTCACTATTGAGCCTGTAGTTGGAGCTCAGACAAGCCAGACAGTACCCAAAAATGCAGCTTTCCCTTTGGAAGCACAGGATAGATACCCCAGTGGTCTCCCAGTTAAAGACATGGACAAAAAGAGGGTAGAGCAGAGCTCCCTGTGGAGTTGCAATTGGAGCCAAAGTTCACGCCTTTCAAACAAGTGTGTGGTGGGGGGCTTACATGTGAATAATGGAGTGTTATTCCTTAAGAGTCAGAACTATGAGACAGATGACACCATCTGACAGGGGGTTGTAGCAGATGAGCTACGTAGATACTTACCTTTATCCACACAATGATGGAACAGGAGGCCATTTAGCTGCTGAAAACTCACCAGTAAAATTAGAGCAAGATTTTATTGGCCAGGCTGACAGAGAGCCATAATGCAGTGGTAATAGCTGCACTGCATGTAAGTTAGCAGGGTCCAGCCCCAGAGCACCCATGACAAGTTCTGTCACAAGCAGACCTTTTGAGAGGATAGCTGTAGGCTTAATGGGTCTGTTTACAGAGACGGGACGAGGTAATTATGGCAGTGCTAGATGGTAATGGTTATGGTAGTGTTAGATGGTAATGATTATGGTAGTGTTAGATGGTAATGGTTATGGTAGTGCTAGATGGTAATGGTTATGGTAGTGTTAGATGGTAATGGTTATGGTAGTGCTAGATGGCAATGGTGTCACGCCTGGTGGTCTAGATGGTAATGTCACCATCATTGTATTTTGTGTTTTTGTTATATGTTTGGGTAGGCCAGGGTGTGACATGGGTTTATATGTTGTGTTTCGTATTGGGGTTTGTATTATTTGGAATCGCGGCTGATTAGGGGTGTGGTATAGGCTTGGCTGCTTGGCTGATTGGCTGCGATTCTCAATTAGAGTCAGGTGCTTATCGTTGTCTCTGATTGGGAACCGTATTTAGGTAGCCTGAGTTTTGCTTTGTAATTCGTGGGTGATTGTTCCTGTCTTTGTGTTTTATTCACCAGATAGGCTGTAATAAGTTTCACGTTCCGTTCTGTTGTTTTTGTATTTAGTTTCAGTTATTTCATGTACCGCGATTCTTTCATTAAAGTCATGAGTAACCTACACGCTGCATTTCGGTCCGACTCTCTTCATTCAACAGACGAACGACGTTACAAATGGTTATGGTAGTGCTAGATGCTAATGGTTATGGTAGTGTTAGATGATAATGGTTATGGTAGTGCTAGATGCTAATGGTTATGGCAGTGTTAGATGGTAATAGTTATGGTAGTGCTAGATGGTAATGGTTATGGTAGTGTTAGATGGTAATGGTTATGGTAGTGTTAGATGGTAATGGTTATGGTAGTGCTAGATGGTAATGGTTATGGTAGTGCTAGATGGTAATGGTTATGGTAGTGTTAGATGGTAATGGTTATGGTAGTGTTAGATGGTAATGGTTATGGTAGTGTTAGATGGTAATGGTTATGGTAGTGTTAGATGATAATGGTTATGGTAGTGCTAGATGGTAATGGTTATGGTAGTGTTAGATGGTAATGGTTATAGTAGTGCTAGATGGTAATGGTTATGGTAGTGTTAGATGGTAATGGTTATGGTAATGCTAGATGGTAATGCTAGATGGTAATGGTTATGGTAGTGTTAGATGGTAATGGTTATGGTAGTGCTAGATGGTAATGGTTATGGTAGTGCTAGATGATAATGGTTATGGTAGTGTTAGATGGTAATGGTTATGGTAGTGCTAGATGGTAATGGTTATGGTAGTGTTAGATGGTAATGGTTATGGTAGTGCTAGATGATAATGGTTATGGTAGTGTTAGTCTGACACTACATTATTACTGCATCATTCCTGGGAGACGAGGCCATACTCCAAACTATTTAATAAAATGATGTTTTTGCTTTCTGTCTCTATTGGATATTCAGTTAGAGAGCGCTTGTCAAGAAGGGTGGTTGGTGTGATGACATCTTTGCGCAATCAGTTTCAGGGTTGATTGAAAAGAAGGCCACCAGTGGTTTATCCAACATTTGGAAATCCCTGTAGGTCTCTTCCACCTTCAGCACGGACAAAAACACAGCCCTTATTTGAAGTGTTTAAAAACATCCGCTATTGGAAAAATGAATGGTAGAAAAAAACGAAAGACTCTAACTCGTGAAACATGGTGGTAAAGAATGTAGTGTCATTTTGGAGTCACTTTTACTGTAAATAAGAATAGAATATGTTTCTAATCACTTCTAGATGAATGTGGATGCTACCATGATTACGAATAATCCGAATGAATCATGAATAATGATGAGTGAGAAGTTACATAAAT
>NC_060181.1:87757175-87764068 GCF_021184085.1 Oncorhynchus gorbuscha | reverse complement strand
GGTTGTTTATACTTCCACATGGTGAGATATGGCCTAATAAGAAGATAGTTGATGTGGTTGTTTATACTTCCACATGGTGAGATATGGCCTAATAAGATAGTTGATGTGGTTGTTTATACTTCCACATGGTGAGATATGGCCTAATAAGATAGTTGATGTGGTTGTTTATACTTCCACATGGTGAGATATGGCCTAATAAGATAGTTGATGTGGTTGTTTATACTTCCACATGGTGAGATATAGGTCTAATGGTAAGAAGATAGTTGATGTGGTTGTTTATACTTCCATGGTGAGATATGGCCTAATAAGAAGATAGTTGATGTGGTTGTTTATACTTCCACATGGTGAGATATGGCCTAATAAGAAGATAGTTGATGTGGTTGTTTTACTTACATGGTGAGATATCCATGGTGAGATATGGTCTAATAAGAAGATAGTTGATGTGGTTGTTTATACTTCCATGGTGAGATATGGCCTAATAAGAAGATAGTTGATGGGGTTGTTTATACTTCCACATGGTGAGATATGGTCTAATAAGATAGTTGATGTGGTTGTTTATACTTCCACATGGTGAGATATGGTCTAATAAGAAGATAGTTGATGTGGTTGTTTATACTTCCACATGGTGAGATATGGCCTAATAAGAAGATAGTTGATGTGGTTGTTTATACTTCCACATGGTGAGATATGGCCTAATAAGATAGTTGATGTGGTTGTTTATACTTCCACATGGTGAGATATGGTCTAATAAGAAGATAGTTGATGTGGTTGTTTATACTTCCACATGGTGAGATATGGCCTAATAAGTTAATAAGAAGATAGTTGATGTGGTTGTTTATACTTCCACATGGTGAGATATGGCCTAATAAGAAGATAGTTGATGTGGTTGTTTATACTTCCACATGGTGAGATATGGCCTAATAAGAAGATAGTTGATGTGGTTGTTTATACTTCCACATGGTGAGATATGGTCTAATAAGAAGATAGTTGATGTGGTTGTTTATACTTCCACATGGTGAGATATGGTCTAATAAGAAGATAGTTGATGTGGTTGTTTATACTTCCACATGGTGAGATATGGCCTAATAAGAAGATAGTTGATGTGGTTGTTTATACTTCCACATGGTGAGATATGGTCTAATAAGAAGATAGTTGATGTGGTTGTTTATACTTCCACATGGTGAGATATGGCCTAATAAGAAGATAGTTGATGTGGTTGTTTATACTTCCACATGGTGAGATATGGCCTAATAAGAAGATAGTTGATGTGGTTGTTTATACTTCCACATGGTGAGATATGGTCTAATAAGAAGATAGTTGATGTGGTTGTTTATACTTCCACATGGTGAGATATGGCCTAATAAGAAGATAGTTGATGTGGTTGTTTATACTTCCACATGGTGAGATATGGTCTAATAATGGCCTAAAGATAGTTGATGTGGTTGTTTATACTTCCACATGGTGAGATATGGCCTAATAAGAAGATAGTTGATGTGGTTGTTTATACTTCCACATGGTGAGATATGGCCTAATAAGAAGATAGTTGATGTGGTTGTTTATACTTCCACATGGTGAGATATGGCCTAATAAGATAGTTGATGTGGTTGTTTATACTTCCACATGGTGAGATATGGCCTAATAAGAAGATAGTTGATGTGGTTGTTTATACTTCCACATGGTGAGATATGGTCTAATAAGAAGATAGTTGATGTGGTTGTTTATACTTCCACATGGTGAGATATGGCCTAATAAGAAGATAGTTGATGTGGTTGTTTATACTTCCACATGGTGAGATATGGTCTAATAAGATAGTTGATGTGGTTGTTTATACTTCCACATGGTGAGATATGGTCTAATAAGAAGATAGTTGATGTGGTTGTTTATACTTCCACATGGTGAGATATGGCCTAATAAGAAGATAGTTGATGTGGTTGTTTATACTTCCACATGGTGAGATATGGCCTAATAAGAAGATAGTTGATGTGGTTGTTTATACTTCCACATGGTGAGATATGGTCTAATAAGAAGACAGTTGATGTGGTTGTTTATACTTCCACATGGTGAGATATGGCCTAATAAGAAGATAGTTGATGTGGTTGTTTATACTTCCACATGGTGAGATATGGCCTAATAAGAAGATAGTTGATGTGGTTGTTTATACTTCCACATGGTGAGATATGGTCTAATAAGAAGATAGTTGATGTGGTTGTTTATACTTCCACATGGTGAGATATGGTCTAATAAGAAGATAGTTGATGTGGTTGTTTATACTTCCACATGGTGAGATATGGTCTAATAAGAAGATAGTTGATGTGGTTGTTTATACTTCCACATGGTGAGATATGGTCTAATAAGAAGATAGTTGCGTGGTTGTTTATACTTCCACATGGTGAGATATGGTCTAATAAGAAGATATTGATGTGGTTGTTTATACTTCCACATGGTGAGATATGGTCTAATAAGAAGATAGTTGACGTGGTTGTTTATACTTCCACATGGTGAGATATGGCCTAATAAGAAGATAGTTGACGTGGTTGTTTATACTTCCACATGGTGAGATATGGCCTAATAAGAAGATAGTTGACGTGATAACTGAGACGGTATAGATATGGTCTGGTTATGTACATATACAGTACCAGTCAAAAGTTTGGACATACCTACTCATTCAAGGGTTTTTCTTTATTTTTACTATTTTCTACACTGTGGAATAGAAGACATCAAAACTATGAAATAACTCATGGATTCATGTACTAACCCAAAAGTGTTAAACAAATATATAGAAAACAAAATATATTTTAGATGCTTCAGCTTTGCACACTCTTGGAATTCTCTCAACCAGCTTCACCTGGAATGCTTTTCCAACAGTCTTGAAGGAGTTCCACATATGCTGGGCACTTGTCGGCTGCTTTTCCTTCAATCTGCGCTACAACTCATCCCAAACCATCTCAATTGGGTTGAGGTCGGGTGATTGTGGTGGCCAGGTCATCTGATGCAGCAGTCCATCACTCTCCTTCTTGGTTATATAGCCCTTACACAGACAGGTGAGTTTTGTGTCATTGTCCTGTTGAAAAACAAATGATTTCCCCACTAAGCGCAAACCAGATGGGATGGCGTGCTTCATGGTGGGAACCACACATGCAGAGACCATCCGTTCACCTTCTCTGCGTCTCACAAAGGCACTTAAATTGGAACCAAAATCTCAAATTTGGACTCATCAGACCAAAGGATAGATTTCTAACAGTCTAATGTCCATTGCTCGTGTTTTTGGGCCCAAGCAAGTCTCTTCTTATTATTGGTGTCCTTTAGTAGTGGTTTATTTTCAGCAATTCGACCATGAAGGCCTGATTTATGAAGGCCAAGAGGGATTGCCTAGTTAAATAAAGGTTAAATTAAAATTCACACAGTCTCCTCTGAACAGTTGATGTTGAGATGAGTCTGTTACGAACTCTGTGAAGCATTTATCTGGGCTGCAATTTCTGAGCCTGGTAACTCTAATGAACTTATACTCTGCAGCAGAGGTAATTCTGGGTCTTCCTTTCCTGTGCTGGTCCTCATGAGAGCCAGTTTCATCATAGCGCTTGATGTTGTTTTTTGACTGCACTTTGAAAACATTGTCTAAGTTCTTGAAATGTTCTGTATTGACTGACCTTCATGTCTTGAAGTAATGATGGACTGTCGCTTCTCTCTTTGTTTATATGAGCTGTTCTTGCCATAATATAGATTTGGTATTTTACCAAATAGAGCGATCTTCTATACATCACCCCTACTCCTTGTCACAACACAACTGATTGGCTCAAACGCATTAAGAAGGAAAGAAATTAGCCAATAATTATAATGTAATTAGAAAAACAAATATATATACACATAAAATATAAATTCATTATATAAATTGTAATAAATATTTCCATAAGTAAATATTTCTGAGGTTTCACCATGTTAGTTGCATGTTCCACCGTTATGTATATATGCCTAACATGGTGGTAATGTGGAGATTATGTTAGCGATCAGATCCAGCTATATAATGGTGAACACTTGAAGAGAATTGAATCTTTTCTGTCAAACATATTTTGATATTATAAACTGTTATAACATGTCTATCTAATGTAGCCTAACATGTTGAAAAATGTACGATTCAGAAAATACTGACTAACATCCTGAAACATGAAAATATAGATAAAACTGAGTGTTGATACAGAGTTAGCATTACGCTGTTGTTTTCCCGCCCAAATAATGATTGACACTTCCTGAATGTGATGTCATTGTGGGAAGGGACTGTTTTTTGAAGGGGTATTACTACAAACTAACAGCGTGAGAGGAAGTCAGGGACACACAGAAAATCTTAAATACAGTAACAATAAATGCAATCATATTTTTTGTCAGATATTTTAGTAGCACTATAAAATAATTCATAAATATATTGATTATTGAATTATTTAATGGCTTATATTTCATAGAAGTCAATGAATAGCATCCGGGACCACGCCTAAATCCACTGAAAACAAAATGGTCAAAAGAAGTATTTCCTGGGGACAGAAAAAGGCACATCATAACTGGAATGACGACCACTTGGCTACATAGCTGATGCCTGGACTGTTCATTAATCACGGTACTCCATTTTTTGTTTGTCTGTCGGCCCCAGCCTCGAACTCAGGGCCTGGTATAGTTAACTGACCCTCTCTGCCCATTCATCACCATTTTACATGTTGCTGCAGTCTTAGCTGATTAACTGTTGTTTGTCTTACCTTTGTTGTCTTAGCTGATTAACTGTTGTTTGTCTTACCTGTCTTAGCTGATTAACTGTTGTTTGTCTTACCCGTTGTCTTAGCTGATTAACTGTTGTTTGTCTTACCCGTTGTTGTCTTAGCTGATTAACTGTTGTTTGTCTTACTCGTTGTTGTCTTAGCTGATTAACTGTTGTTTGTCTTACCCGCTAAGCTGTTGTCTTTGCTGATTAACTGTTGTTTGTCTTACCCGTTGTTGTCTTAGCTAGCTCTCCCAATCAACACCTGTGTTTGCTTTTATGCCTCGCTTTTTGTCTCTCTCTAATGTCAATATGCCTTGAATATTGTTGTTTAGGATTGTTATCATTGTTTTAGTTCACTGCGGGAGCTCCCTAGTCCCACTCAACATGCCTCCCTTTTTCCCACCTCCCACACATGCAGTGACCTCACTCAGCATAACTAGTGCGTCCCAGAGATGCAACCTCTTTTATCGTCACTCAATGCCTAGGTTTATCTCCACTGTACCCACACCCTACCATACCCCTGTCTGTACATTATGCCCTGAATTTATCCCACCACGCCCAGAAATCTGCTCCTTATGTTCTCTGTCCCCAACGCACAAGACAACCAGTTTTGACAGCCTTTAGCCACTTCATCCTCATCCTACTCCTCCTCTGTTCCTCGGGTGATGGAGGTTAACCCAGGCCCTGCGTGTCCCCAGGGGCTCTCATTTGTTGACTTTCTAACCCTTGGTTACATGCATGTTAACATCAGAAGCCTCCCTAAGTTTGTTTTAATCACTCACTTTAGCACACTCAGCCAACCCTGATGTCCTTGCCATGTCTGAATCCTGGCTTAGGAAGGCCAAATATTTATTTTTCACCAAAGCCCCATATACCACTCCGCCACTGCGACCTGTATTCTTCTCGTCGGCTGGCCCCTCACTTCATATTCGTTGCCAGGCCCACTGGTTCCAGGTCATTTATAAGTCTTGCTAGGTAAAGCTCCACCATATCTCAGCTCACTGGTCACCATAACAACACCCACCCGAAAGCACTGCCCAGCAGGTATATCTCACTGGTCATCACCAAAGCCAACACCTCCATTGTCCACTTTCTTTCCTTCCAGTTTTCTGCTTCCAATGACTGGAACGAATTGCAAAAATTCACGAAGCTGGAGACTTATATCTCCTTACTAACTTTGGGCATCAGTTGTCTGAGAGTTTACAGATCCCTGCAGCTGTACAGACACCATCTGTAAATTGCCCATCCAATCTACCTACCTCATCCCTATATTGTTTTTAATGTACTTTTGCTCTTTTGCACACCAATATTTCTACCTGCACATCATCATCTGCACATTATCACTCCAGTGTTAATTTGCTAAGTTGTAATTACTTTGCTACTATGGCCTATTTATTGCCTTACCTCCTCATGCCATTTGCACACACTGTATATAGACTTTTTCTATTGCGTTATTGATTGTATGTTTGTTTATTCCATGTGTAACTCTGTGTTGTTGTTTGTGTCTCACTGCTTTGCTTTATCTTGGCCTAACTGGTTAAATAAAGGTGAGATAAAAAAATAAAAAAATAAAAAATAGTAGTAGAAGTAGTAGTAGTAGGGGTTTATTTTGACTAAAATGGAAGTTATATAAAAGTTTGAGTATCAGATGGAGTGTGTTAAGTTCATCTATTCTGAAGCTCACCATTGTAAATACAAATGAACAATTAGCACTTACTTAGCACATACTGTTGGCAACATTAGAATCACCATGGTTACGGTAAAGCCAGTAGGGGTCCAGGAGCACAGTGAGTTCGTGATGAAAGGACTGAAAAACAAAGGAATGAAAGAGATGTGGAAGAGACAGAAAAGAGGAATGTTTAAGCACACCCAAACACACCAAACACACCACACATACTGTAACAAACGTACATGCACGCACGCACCACTATACATGCAGGCAGGGACGCACACACACACCACACACACTATACGTGCAGGCAGGCACGCACACACACCACACACCTAAAGAGTTTGGTTGATTTACAGGAAGTTCTCACCATAACCAAAGCAGGAGATTGCATTTAAGTGAGATGAAAGTAGATTGACTTGTTTCCCTATCTAAAGCTAGCGCATCAGCCCCCTCCTGGAGTTTAGAGGTTATAGTCCA
>NC_060181.1:87752607-87757075 GCF_021184085.1 Oncorhynchus gorbuscha | reverse complement strand
GATAACTGAGACGGTATAGATATGGTCTGGTTATGTACATATACAGTACCAGTCAAAAGTTTGGACATACCTACTCATTCAAGGGTTTTTCTTTATTTTTTACTATTTTCTACACTGTGGAATAGAAGACATCAAAACTATGAAATAACTCATGGATTCATGTACTAACCCAAAAAGTGTTAAACAAATATATAGAAAACAAAATATATTTTAGATGCTTCAGCTTTGCACACTCTTGGAATTCTCTCAACCAGCTTCACCTGGAATGCTTTTCCAACAGTCTTGAAGGAGTTCCCACATATGCTGGGCACTTGTCGGCTGCTTTTCCTTCAATCTGCGCTACAACTCATCCCAAACCATCTCAATTGGGTTGAGGTCGGGTGATTGTGGTGGCCAGGTCATCTGATGCAGCAGTCCATCACTCTCCTTCTTGGTTATATAGCCCTTACACAGACAGGTGAGTTTTGTGTCATTGTCCTGTTGAAAAACAAATGATTTCCCCACTAAGCGCAAACCAGATGGGATGGCGTGCTTCATGGTGGGAACCACACATGCAGAGACCATCCGTTCACCTTCTCTGCGTCTCACAAAGGCACTTAAATTGGAACCAAAAATCTCAAATTTGGACTCATCAGACCAAAGGATAGATTTCTAACAGTCTAATGTCCATTGCTCGTGTTTTTGGGCCCAAGCAAGTCTCTTCTTATTATTGGTGTCCTTTAGTAGTGGTTTATTTTCAGCAATTCGACCATGAAGGCCTGATTTATGAAGGCCAAGAGGGATTGCCTAGTTAAATAAAGGTTAAATTAAAAATTCACACAGTCTCCTCTGAACAGTTGATGTTGAGATGAGTCTGTTACGAACTCTGTGAAGCATTTATCTGGGCTGCAATTTCTGAGCCTGGTAACTCTAATGAACTTATACTCTGCAGCAGAGGTAATTCTGGGTCTTCCTTTCCTGTGCTGGTCCTCATGAGAGCCAGTTTCATCATAGCGCTTGATGTGTTTTTTGACTGCACTTGAAAACATTGTCTAAGTTCTTGAAATGTTCTGTATTGACTGACCTTCATGTCTTGAAGTAATGATGGACTGTCGTTTCTCTTTGTTTATATGAGCTGTTCTTGCCATAATATAGATTTGGTATTTTACCAAATAGAGCGATCTTCTATACATCACCCCTACCTTGTCACAACACAACTGATTGGCTCAAACGCATTAAGAAGGAAAGAAATTAGGCCTAATAATTATAATGTAATTAGAAACAAATATATATACACATAAAATATAAATTCATTATATAAATTGTAATAAATATTTCCATAAGTAAATATTTTCTGAGGTTTCACCATGTTAGTTGCATGTTCCACCGTTATGTATATATGCCTAACATGGTGGTAATGTGGAGATTATGTTAGCGATCAAGATCCAGCTAGCATAATGGTGAACACTTGAAGAGAATTGAATCTTTTCTGTCAAACATATTTTGATATTATAAACTGTTATAACATGTTCATCTAATGTAGCCTAACATGTTGAAAATGTACGATTCAGAAATACTGACTAACATCCTGAAACATGAAAATATAGATAAAACTGAGTGTTGATACAGAGTTAGCATTACTGTTGTTTTCCCGCAAATAATGATTGACACTTCCTGAATGTGATGTCATTGTGGGAAGGGACTGTTTTTGAAGGGGTATTACTACAAACTAACAGCGTGGAGAGTGAAGTCAGGGACACACAGAAAATCTTAAATACAGTAACAATAAATGCAATCATATTTTTTTGTCAGATATTTAAGTAGCACTATAAAATAATTCATAAATATATTGATTATTGAATTATTTAATGGCTTATATTTCTCATAGAAGTCAATGAATAGCATCCGGGACCACGCCTAAATCCACTGAAAACAAAAAATGGTCAAAAGGTGCTATTTCCTGGGGGACAGAAAAGGCACATCATAACTGGAATGGCGAGCCACTTGGCTACATAGCTGATGCCTGCTGGACTGTTCATTAATCACGGTACTCCATTTTTTGTTTGTCTGCTCGCCCCAGCCTCGAACTCAGGGCCTGGTATAGTTAACTGACCCTCTCTGCCCATTCATCACCATTTTACATGTTGTTGCAGTCTTAGCTGATTAACTGTTGTTTGTCTTACCCGTTGTTGTCTTAGCTGATTAACTGTTGTTTGTCTTACCCGTTGTTGTCTTTAGCTGATTAACTGTTGTTTGTCTTACCCGTTGTTGTCTTAGATTAACTGTTGTTTGTCTTACCCGTTGTGTCTTAGCTGATTAACTGTTGTTTGTCTTTCGTTGTTGTCTTAGCTGATTAACTGTTGTTTGTCTTACCCGTTTGTTGTCTTAGCTGATTAACTGTTGTTTGTCTTACCCGTTGTTGTCTTAGCTAGCTCTCCCAATCAACACCTGTGTTTGTTTTTATGCCTCGCTTTTTGTCTCTCTCTAATGTCAATATGCCTTGAATATTGTTGTTTAGGATTGTTATCATTGTTTTAGTTCACTGCGGAGCCCTAGTCCCCACTCAACATGCCTCCTCTTTTTTCCCACTCCTCCCACATGCAGTGACCTCACTCAGCATAACTAGTGCGCCCAGAGATGCAACCTCTTTTATCGCCACTCAATGCCTAGGTTTTATCTCCACTGTACCCACACCCTACCATACCCCTGTCTGTACATTATGCCCTGAATTTATCACCACGCCCAGAAATCTGCTCCTTATGTTCTCTGTCCCCGACGCATAAGACAACCAGTTTTGACAGCCTTTTAGCCGTACCCTCATCCTCATCCTACTCCTCCTCTGTTCCTCGGGTGATGTGGAGGTTAACCCAGGCCCTGCGTGTCCCCAGGGGCTCTCATTTGTTGACTTCTCTAACCCTTGGTTACATGCATGTTAACATCAGAAGCCTCCTCCCTAAGTTTGTTTTAATCACCACTTTAGCACACTCAGCCAACCCTGATGTCCTTGCCATGTCTGAATCCTGGCTTAGGAAGGCCAAATATTTATTTTTCACCAAAGCCCCATATACCACCCGCCACTGCGACCTGTATTCTCTCGTCGGCTGGCCCTCACTTCATATTCGTTGCCAGGCCCACTGGTTCCAGGTCATTTATAAGTCTTGCTAGGTAAAGCTCCACCATATCTCAGCTCACTGGTCACCATAACAACACCCACCCGTAGCACGCGCTCCAGCAGGTATATCTCACTGGTCATCACCAAAGCCAACACCTCCATTGTCCGCCTTTCCTTCCAGTTTTCTGCTTCCAATGACTGGAACGAATTGCAAAAATCGCTGAAGCTGAGACTTATATCTCCCCCTCACTAACTTAAGCATCAGCTATCTGAGAAGCTTACAGATCCCTGCAGCTGTACACACCCATCTGTAAATTGCCCATCCAATCTACCTCACTCATCCCCTATATTGTTTTTAATTTACTTTTTTTTGCTCTTTTGCACACCAATATTTCTACTTGCACATCATCATCTGCACATTATCACTCCAGTGTTAATTTGCTAAGTTGTAATTGCTTTGCTACTATGGCCTATTTATTGCCTTACCTCCTCATGCCATTTGCACACACTGTATATAGACTTTTCTATTGCGTTATTGATTGTATGTTTGTTTATTCCAAGGTAGTAATCCTGTGTTGTTGTTTGTGTCTCACTGCTTTGCTTTATCTTGGCCTAATCAAGTTAAATAGCAAGGCAGGAGATAAAAAAATAAAAAAAAATAAAAAAAATAGTAGTAGAAGTAGTAGTATAGGGTTTATTTGACTAAAATGGAAGTTATATAAAAGTTTGAGTATCAGATGGAGTGTGTTAAGTTCATCTATTCTGAAGCTCACCATTGTAAATACAAATGAACAATTAGCACTTTTATTTAGTACATACTGTTCAGCACATTAGAATCACCATGGCATTACGGTAGCCAGTAGGGGTCCAGGAGCACAGTGAGTTCGTGATGAAAGGACTCAGAAAAACAAAGATGGAAACGAAAGAGATGTGGAAGAGACAGAAAAGAGGAATGTTTAAGCACACCCAAACACACCAAACACACCACACATACTGTAACAAACGTACATGCACGCACGCACCACTATACATGCAGGCAGGGACGCACACACACACCACACACACTATACGTGCAGGCAGGCACGCACACACACCACACACCTAAAGAGTTTGGTTGATTTACAGGAAGTTCTCACCATAACCAAAGCAGGAGATTGCATTTAAGTGAGATGAAAGTAGATTGACTTGTTTCCCTATCTAAAGCTAGCGCATCAGCCCCCTCCTGGAGTTTAGAGGTTATAGTCCATGAGGAGAGGGTTAGGAGGAAGAGAGGGTTTGGAGGAAGAGAGGGTTAGGAGGAAGAGAGGGTTAGCCGGAGGAGAGGGTTAGGAGGAAGAGAGGGTTTGGAGGAAGAGAGGGTTAGGAGGAAGAGAGGGT
>NC_060181.1:87749503-87752507 GCF_021184085.1 Oncorhynchus gorbuscha | reverse complement strand
TAACCACTGCTAGTGGCCTTTACCTTCTGCACAGGTACCAGCCCCTTTTTTAGCTTGGATAATACTCGCCAGCCTACCAGTAACGGACTGTCTCTCCACTACAACGGCGGATTCCTGCCCCAATCCCTGGACCATTCTCCTGATCTTCACAGCTAGCTAGCACCCACCGAGTTACCCAGCACCGAAGCTATCCCTGAGGCCCACCTCCCGGCCTACTCAGTTGTTCACCTGGACTCCACCCAAACACGACTAGAACACACAACTCCACCAGAATCTTGCTGTAATCTCTGGACCTTGGCACCGGATCACCGCTGCTACCGAGTGGCTATAGTGGCCAATGCCCCTGCCCCGAAGCTAGCACCAGTTAACCGTTAGCCAGGCGCATCTCCCGGATAGAAAACGGACTTACTACAACTACAATACAGCTCTCGCCATCTGGCTTGGATCCTTAGTCAACACGGCGCCCCGCCGCACAACCACGACTGGTCTGCTGACAAATACTCCATCCGCTGTGTCTTCAACCGCCCTCTGTCGGATGTTGGAGCTGACGCGTCTACTATCCCCGGGCTACTAACTTTAAACGCAGTGTCGCCCGCGTGCTAGCATGGTAGCGACTACTCCGCGGCTTCCCTGTTCCTTCTATTGCTGCTCCCTGATCACTTGGCTACATAGCTGATGTTGCTGGACTGTCCATTAATCACGGTACTCCATTCTGTTTATTTATTTATTTATTTTCATTTGTCGGCCCCAGCCGCGAACTCAGACGCTATGTGTAGTTAACTGACCCTCTCTGCCCAGTCATCGCAATTTTACCAGTTGTTGTTTAAGCTGATTAGCAGTTGTTGTTTCATCCGTTGTTGTCTTCGTTAGCTTCGTTAGCTCTCCAAATCAACACCTGTGATTAATTTATGCCTCGATGTATGTCTCTCTCATATGTCAATATGCCTTCTGTACTGTTGTTTAGGTTAGTTATCATTGTTTTAGTTTACAATGGAGCCCCTAGTTCCACTCATTATACCTCTGATACCTTCTTTGTCCCACCTCCCACACATGAAGTGACCTCACCCATTATAACCAGCATATCCAGAGATACAACCTCTCTTATCACCACTCAGTGCCTGGGCACATAATGCCCTGAATCTATTCTACCACACCCAGAAATCTGTTCTTTTTATTCTTTGTCCCCAATGCTCTAGGCGACCAGTTTTGCTTGCCTTTAAGCGCACCCTCATCCTACTCCTCCTCTGTTCCTCGGGTGATGTGGAGGTAAACCCAGGCCCTGCGTGTCCTCAGGCATCCTCATTTGTTGACTTCTGTGATTGAAAAAACCTTGGTTTCATGCATGTCTACATCAGAAGCCTCCTCCCTAAGTTTGTTTTACTCAATGCTTTAGCACACTCTGCCAACCCTGATGTCCTTGCTGTGTCTGAATCCTGGCTTAGGAAGGCCACCAACAATTGTGAGATTTCCATACCCAGCTACAACATTTTCCGTCAAGATAGAACTGCCAAAGGGGGAGGGGTAGCAATCTACTGCAGAGATAGCCTGCAAAGTTATGTCATACTTTTCAGGTCTATTCCCAAACACTTCTAATTTAAAAATGAGCCTCTCCAGAAATAAGTCTCTCACTGTTGCCGCCTGCTATCAACCCCTCAGCACCCAGCTGTGCCCTGGACACCATTTGTGAATTGATCGCCCCCCATCTTGCTTCAGAGTTCGTTCTGTTATGTGACCTAAACTGGGATATGCTTAACACCCCGGCAGTTCGACAATCTAAGCTAGATGCCCTCAACCTCACACAAATCATCAAGCAACCCTAAATTCAAAAAAACACGGGCACCCTCATACACATTATCCTGACCAACTTGCCCTCCAAATACACCTCCTCTGTTTTCAATCAGGATCTCAGCGATCACTGCTTCATTGCCTGCATCCGCTATGGGTCCGCGGTCAAACGACCACCCCTCATCTCTGTCAAACGCTACCTAAAACACTTCTGCGAGCAGGCCTTTCTAATCGACCTGGCCCGGGTATCCTGGAAGGATATTGACCTCATCCCGTCAGTCGAGGATGCCTGGTCATTCTTTAAAAGTAATTTCCATGGAGAACAAGAGCACCTCCTCCCAGCTTCCCACTGCACTGAGGATAAGTATCACGGTCACCACTGATAAATCCATGATAATCAAAAATTTCAATAAGCATTTCTCAACGGCTGGCCATGCCTTCCTCCTGGCTACTCCTACCCCGGCCAACAGCTCCGCCTCCCTCGCAGCTACTTGCCCAAGCCTCCCCAGCTTCTCCTTCACCCAAATCCAGAAAGCAGATGTTCTGAAAGAGCTGCAAAACCGGGACCCATACAAATCAGCTGGGCTAAACAATCTGGACCGTCTCTTTCTAAAATTATCCACTGCCATTGTAGCAACCCCTATTGCCAACCTGTTCAAACTCTCTTTTGTATCGTCCGAGATCCCTAAAGATTGGAAAGCTGCCGCGGTCATCCCCCTCTTCAAAGGGGGTGGCACCCTAGACCCAAACTGTTACAGACCGATATCCATCCTGCTCTGCGTATCTAAAGTCTTCGAAAGCTAAGTTAATAAACAGATCACTGACCATTTCGAATCCGACCGTACTTTCTCCGCTGTGCAATCCGGCTTCCGAGCCGGTCACGGGTGCACCTCAACCACGCTCAAGGTACTAAACGATATCATAACCGCCATCGATAAGAGACAGTACTGTGCAGCCGTCTTCATCGACCTGGCCAAGGCTTTCGACTCTGTCGATCACCGTATTCTTATCAGCAGACTCAATAGTCTTGTTTTTTCTAATGACTGCCTCGCCTGGTTCACCAATTACTTTGCAGACAGAGTTCAGTGTGTCAAATCGGAGGGCATGTTGTCTGGACCTCTGGCAGTCTCTATGGGGGTGCCACAGGGTTCAATTCTCGGGCCGACAATTTTCTCTGTAAATATCAATGATGTCACTCTTGCTGCGGGATATTCCCTGA
>NC_060181.1:87738711-87749403 GCF_021184085.1 Oncorhynchus gorbuscha | reverse complement strand
AAATTTGGACCCAAAGGACAGATTTTGACAGGTCTAATGTCCATTGCTTGTGTTTCTTGGCCCAAGCAAGTCTCTTCTTCTCATTGGTGTCCTTTAGTAGTGGTTTCTTTGCAGCAACCATGAAGGCCTGATTCACGCAGTCTCCTCTGAACAGTTGATGTTGAGATGTGTCTGTTACTTGAAATCTGTAAAGCATTTATTTGGGCTGCAATCTGAGGCTGGTAACTCTAATGAACTTATTCTCTACAGTAGCTGTAACTCTGGGTCTTCCTTTCCTGCGGTGGTCCTCATGAGAGCCAAATTCACGATAGCGCTTGATGGTTTTTGTGACTGCACTTGAAAAAGTGTTCTGGAAATGTACCATATTAGCTGACCTTCATGTCTTAAACTAATGATGGACTGACGTTTCTCTTGGCTTATTTGAGCTGTTCTTGCCTTAATATGGACTTGGTATTTTACCAAATTAGGATATCTTCTGTTTAGCACCCCTACCTTGTCACAACGCAACTGATTGGCTCAAACGCATTAAGAAGGAAAGAAATTCCACAAATTAACTTTTCAAATCAAATCAAATCAAATTATATTTGTCACATACACATGGTTAGCAGATGTTAATGCGAGTGTAGCGAAATGCTTGTGCTTCTAGTTCCGACAATAATATAATAACCAACAAGTAATCTAGCTAACAATTCCAAAACTACTACCTTATAGAAACAAGTGTAAGGGGATAAAGAATGTGTACATAAAGATAGATGAATGAGTGATGGTACAGAGCGGCATAGGCAAGATACAGTAGATGGTATTGAGTGCAGTATATACATATGAGATGAGTATGTAAACAAAGCGGCATAGTTAAAGTGGCTAGTGTTACATGTATTACATAAGGATGCAGTAGATGATATAGAGTACAGTATATACGTATACATATGAGATGAATAATGTAGGGTATGTAAACATTATATAAGGTAGCATTGTTTAAAGTGGCTAGTGATATATTTACATCATTTCCCATCAATTCCCATTATTAGAGTGGCTGGAGTTGGGTCAGTGTCAATGACAGTGTGTTGGCAGCAGCCACTCAATGTTAGTGGTGTCTGACAGTCTGATGGCCTTGAGATAGAAGCTGTTTTTCAGTGTCTCGGTCCCAGCTTTGATGCACCTGTACTGACCTCGCCTTCTGGATGATAGCGGGGTGAACAGGCAGTGGTTCGGGTGGTTGATGTCCTTGATGATCTTTATGGCCTTCCTGTAACATCGGGTGGTGTAGGTGTCCTGGAGGGCAGGTAGTTTGCCCCCGGTGATGCGTTGTGCAGACCTCACTACCCTCTGGAGAGCCTTACGGTTGTGGGCGGAGCAGTTGCCGTACCAGGCGGTGATACAGCCCGACAGGATGCTCTCGATTGTGCATCTGTAGAAGTTTGTGAGTGCTTTTGGTGACACGCCAAATTTCTTAAGCCTCCTGAGGTTGAAGAGGCGCTGCTGCACCTTCTTCACGATGCTGTCTGTGTGGGTGGACCAATTCAGTTTGTCTGTGATATGTACGCCGAGGAACTTAAAACTTACTACCCTCTCCACTACTGTTCCATCGATGTGGATAGGGGGGTGTTCCCTCTGCTGTTTCCTGAAGTCCACAATCATCTCCTTAGTTTTGTTGACGTTGAGTTTGAGGTTATTTTCCTGACACCACACTCCGAGGGCCCTCACCTCCTCCCTGTAGGCCGTCTCATCTTTGTTGGTAATCAAGCCTACCACTGTTGTGTCGTCCGCAAACTTGATGATTGAGTTGGAGGCGTGCGTGGTCACGCAGTCGTGGGTGAACAGGGAGTACAGGAGAGGGCTCAGAACGCACCTTGTGGGGCCCCAGTGTTGAGGATCAGCGGGGTGGAGATGTTGTTGCCTACCCTCTCACCACCTGGGGGCGGCCCGTCAGGAAGTCCAGTACCCAGTTGCACAGGGCGGGGTCGAGACCCAGGGTCTCGAGCTTACTGATGAGCTTGGAGGGCACTATGGTGTTAAATGCCGAGCTGTAGTCGATGAACAGCATTCTCACATAGGTATTCCTCTTGTCCAGATGGGTTAGGGCAGTGTGCAGTGTGGTTGAGATTGCATCATCTGTGGACCTATTTGGGCGGTAAGCAAATTAGAGTGGGTCTAGGGTGTCAGGTAGGGTGGAGGTGATATGGTCCTTGACTAGTCTCTCAAAAAACTTCATGATGACGGAAGTGAGTGCTACGGGGCGGTAGTCGTTTAGCTCAGTTACCTTAGCTTTTTGGGAACAGGAACAATGGCCCTCCACATGCCCTCTTGAAGCATGTGGGAACAACAGACTTGGATAGGGATTAATTGAATTTAACAAGGCACACCTGTTAATTGAAATGCATTCCAGGTGAATACCTCATTAAGCTGGTTGAGAGAATGCCAAGAGTGTGCAAAGCTGTCATCAAAGCGAAGGGTGGCTAAAATATATTTTGATTGGTTTAACACTTCTTTGGTTACTACATGATTCCATATGTTTCATAGTTAAAAAAGAAAGAAAAAAGACAAACCGTTGAATGAGTAAGTGTGTCCAAACTTTTGACTGATTCTGTATATATATAATATGGCTATGTGAGAGGTTATAGACCTACAGTCAGTGTCCAGATTTCAGTTTCCATTGAACCCATCTGAAAAGTAGGTTACAGTTCCCTTGACATGCCATGAGCCTACTTGAAGTCCCATTTGGTGACTTTCGAATTCATATAGCGCCTTACAATCATCACACATAACATGGCGGCACTGCTATCATTCTCTTTTACCACTTCACCAAATCCTTCCCAAACATTACTTTTCCGGCCATCTCTTCTCTTTATTTTCAACTCTCCATTTCGCAGCTTTTCTCTTATTGAAGTAAACTCAGACGTTTTTGCTGCCGTGCATGCCCAAAACTATTTTGCGATTGGCGTGAAGGATATTTGGCACACGTGTACAGTTATGCCCTAAAATATAGTCTTACGCACTAATGCCAGATAACCCTGTTTTAGGCTTTCCTGAATTTGACCCCTCTGGTGGTTTTATTTGACACCCCACGTAAATAAAAAGGATTTTTCATTTTTTGCAGAAAAGACTATCAAAACACCAAGAAATCGTATCCAGTTGATTTTAGTTTTGGAAATCTTTTACCAATTATTCCCACGCATTCAATTTGCAGTCTACAAAAGATTGTTAATTATGTTTATTATTATTATGTTAATTATGTACCCTCCGGTCAAGAAAAAAAAATAATCCCGTGGCTGAATCTAGTTGATGATCCCTGGCTTAAAATAATGAAAGAAAAACCTTAATGTAGACTATAGATATAAATTGCACAAGAATTAATGTTTTCTTTTTAATCAATCCATCCGCCACCCACCAATTTGGGATGGTGCTCCCAAAAATGGTGGATTATAAAGATGACTAAAAAACATTGAAAAAGATGGTCACAGTTCCTGTCTTCTTAACCTGTCAAGGACTGGGGTTCCGCTAGTGGAAAGCTCCACAAACGATTATGTTAGGTCACCACCAACTCACAGAAAAACCCAGCCATTTTTCCAGCCAAAGAGAGGAGTCACAAAAAGCACAAATAGAGATAAAATGTATGACTAACCTTTGATGATCTTCATCAGATGACACTCATAGGACTTCATGTTTCACGATACATGTATGTTTTGTCCGGTACAGTTGATATTTAAATCTCATTTTATATTGGCGTGTTACGCTCAGTAGTTCCATAACATGCAGTGATATTGCAGAGAGCCACATGAATTCACAGAAGTACTCATTATAAATGTCGATGAAAATACAGTTTTTAGACATGGAAATATAGATACATTTCTCCTTAATGCTACCGCTGTGTCAGATTTCAATAAAACTTTACGGAAAAAGCATAATCTGAGTACGGCGCTCAGAGCACAAACCAGCCAGAGAAATATCCGCCATGTTGGGTAGTCAACATTATTCATAAATAGTATTAGAAATATTCACTTCCCTTTGATGATCTTCATCAGAATGCACTCCCAGGAATCGCAGGTCCACAATAAATGCTTGTTTTATTCGATAATGTCCATCATTTATGTCAATTTATGTCCAATAGCTTCTTTTGTTAGGGCGTTTGGTAAACAAATCCAAATACGCAATTTGTTCCATACGGACGAAACGTTCAAAATGTTATATTACAGGTCGAAGAAACTTGTCAAACTAAGTATAGAATCAATCTTTAGGATGTTCTTATCATAAAAGTTCAATAATGTTCCAACCGGAGAATTCCATTGTCTGTTGAAAAGGAATGGAACAACAGCTACCTCTCAAGTGAAAGCGCGTGACTGAGAACGAGGCTGTAGGCAGACCATTGACTCAAAGAGCTCCCATCCGGCTCCACATCACAGTAGAATCCTCATTCAAGTTTCTAAAGATGGTTGGCATCTAGTGGAAGCCTTAGGAAGTGCAGCATAACCAATATCCCACTGTGTATTCAATAGGGGTGAGTTCAAATACTACAAACCTCAGATTTCCCACTTCCTGTTTGGATTTTTTCTCAGGTTTTTGCCTGCCATATGAGTTCTGTTATACTCACAGACATCATTCAAAAGGTTTTAGAAACTTCAGAGTGTTTTTATCCAATATTAAATAATAATATGCATATATTAGCATCTGGGAAGGAGGCAGTTCACTCTGGGCACGCTATTCCTCCAAAAGTGAAAATGCTGCCCCCCTATTCCAAAGAAGTTTTAAGGGTCTCTCATAGGCTCTCTCTCATCAATGCGGTAGTAGCTTGGTCTGGTCTACTTAGTTCATTGACTGTATATGACTTGTTGTACTACTTGCTGTAGTCAACTATTCTCATTTTCTGATGTAACAAGCCTTTCTTTATTGTAAATGCATTTACTGTAAAAAAAAACAAATATATAAAAAAATGAAGTATTTATGACAAATCAATGCTTTGGTTTTCACTGTGGACCAATGTTGCAGTATTTACTATACACCAATAGTATGAACATTTAAGTTAATATAGTTTCCCAACCATTTAATGTCTAAAAACAATTCTGTCACTTAAAGGCAGGGCTGGATAGTTATTTTACTCCTCGGATTACTGATGAAACTAACAGTTGGCTGCTCCCCGAGGCTCCTCCCACTATCCACACTGGATTCCAGGTCCCTCAGTTGAAACACGTTATTGATCAATCGGAGGGTCTCTTTCCTCACAGATGCCGATAACAGGAAGTACATCACAGGGTCCAGGCAACTGTTGAGGGTGGAGAGTAGCAACACCACTTCATTGGCTTTGTTGAAATTGCTCCTCTAGAAGCAGGAAGTGTCGCTGATCTGGGAGATGACGTAGAACACCGGGACCATGTGATAAGGGACGAAACAGACGGTAAACAGGAAGAGGACGAAGAACGACTTCCTTGCTGTGCAGGTGTAGCGGGGGTGCCTTGGGGAAGTCCGGTTTCTCTCTCGACATCCTCAGCAGCCTGAGGCCGATTTTCCCATAAGACACCACAAGGCAGACAAACACAAGCCAGAACGTGGCATTAATTAAACCCACTTGAGGATCATGGGTATAATGGAGGCAAGGGCCAGGAACCAGATTGTCCCACAGATGGCGGAGCTCAATCTGGTGGCCTTGAGGTGGTACTGGCCCCTGGCGTCACGCTGGATCTTCAGATAGCGATCCACACTGATCACCCCTAAAAAGGTGATACTAATGTACATGTTCATATAGAAGAGGTTCCCCACTACCTTACAGAGGTTGGGGCCCAGGTCCCAGCGGTTTGCTTTACTGTGGTAGAGCACTCTGAATGGAAGACAAATGACCAGTAGCAGGTCGGCTAAAGCTACGTTGATGAAGAACACTCTGACAGAGTTATTTTTGGAGCCAGGATGTTGCCGGTCAGGCCCAAGAAGAAGAGGACTGAGTAAAGGACAGCTAGAGGGATCCGGAGGGAGATGTCGTCAAGGTGACCGTGCTCCATGGGGTCAGGGATCATGGGCAAGAGGGTCGTGAAGGTTTTCTCCGTGGTGACGAGTGGGTGGGAGGAGTTGGAAAAGGGAAAGGCAGTGACGAATGGTGGGGAAGATGTTCATCATGATTTCGGTTTCACTCTTCAGTTCTCAGTCCTGCCGGACAAAGTGAAGAAAAATACAGTTTCAGCCAGAAACATTGTCTACCTCCTTAAATCACTCGGGCACTGAGCACATACTGCCCAGCTGACTGACCACTACTGACTACACTACCGGGCCTATAGGGAAACAAGAGGGGAATAACATAAATTTTTACATGAATTCTCAAGTGGCTAATTGAGGTAAAACAGTCATTCTGCTCATAGATTATGCATGTATCAACTACACATTGATACATCCTGCCCAAAGTGGGAGGTTTAAAAAATACAGAGTATGTCTTTAATTCAACAAAACCTTATCCCCTTGCAAAATACTTCAGAGACCCGTCAGTTAAACCTTGAAATGGTTGGAAAATATTGTGGTTGGTATTTATTTTGTAGCAGTGTAGTGCCATTACTTTGGGCTCTATCCAGTAAAAGGAAAGAGCTTGTTCTTTGCTCTGAGAATGTCATTTGGAATTGACGTAATCAAAGAAAAAATGGGTTTGGTTTGAAATAAGAATGGCAACACAATAATCCACAACACAATCTCTCACAGTGTAACGTTGTCGTTGGTGGAATTAGACCAAGATGCAGCGTGGGGTAGGTTAATCATATTCTTTAATGATAACCTGCAAAACAAGAAAGAGAGAACCAACGAAACGTACAGCCTTGTAGGGCTCAACAGCAACAATACAAGATCCCACAACATAGGTGGGGAAAAAAGGCTACAACGACAGCTGCCTCAGATTGGGAACCATACGCAAAGAAATACAAAACATAGAATGCCCACCCAAATCACACCCTGACCAAACCAAATAGAGACATAAAAAGGCTCTCTAAGAGTCAGGGCGTGACACACAGCACACAAAGAAGAGGATCTTACCTTACCATTTAAATCTGGTAACAGCTTTTCATTCAATACACACAGTACTCACCGTGTGAATTGTGTCCATTTGAAATGTTGTTTCTCTTCTCTCTTTGTGAATGTGCTTTTGTTGCAAAATATCTATCTCTCTCAGAGATTAATAGTTCAGCTTTATTTTCTTAATCCAGTCTGTCTTTTATTTTCTTAATCCAGTCTATTTTTTATTTTCTTAATCCAGTCTGTCTTTTATTTTCTTAATCCAGTCTGTCTTTTATTTTCTTAATCCAGTCTATCTTTTATTTTCTTAATCCAGTCTATTTTTTATTTTCTTAATCCAGTCTATTTGTTATTTTCTTAATCCAGTCTGTCTTTTATTTTCTTAATCCAGTCTGTCTTTTATTTTCTTAATCCAGTCTATTTTTTATTTTCTTAATCCAGTCTATTTGTTATTTTCTTAATCCAGTCTGTTTTTTATTTTCTTAATCCAGTCTGTTTTTTATTTTCTTAATCCAGTCTATTTTTTATTTTCTTAATCCAGTCTATTTGTTATTTTCTTAATCCAGTCTGTCTTTTATTTTCTTAATCCAGTCTGTCTTTTATTTTCTTAATCCAGTCTGTCTTTTATTTTCTTAATCCAGTCTGTTTTGCTCTAGCTTTTTCTCCCTCTTTCTTAGAAAAGTGGAGCTGTTCCAAATAGATGGCTGTAGTCGAAGGTTCCGGTTCTTTAGGTTCTCTTCTTTAGAACACACAGTATCTGCTGTTCTTCCACTCTCTCTTTCCTCTCCTCTGCTTTGCCTCTAGCTATTAACAGCCTTCAGTTGTGCTCTAGTCTCGAAAGCTGTGAAATGGTATAGTGCAGAATCTGATGAGGGCTCAGCCCACTGCTGATTACACATGCTGGAGCACCACCAATAGCACAGACTGCCAATATACACTAATTATACAGCATACCTGAAGTATGCATATTAGTTATATATAACCGCGATTGCAGATCTTTTTTATGCTGTGTCCCACCTACAGCCTTTCTAATGTCATTGAGACCTTCTAGGTTATCGAAACAATGTTTTAGTAGCCACTATGGTTCAAGCATCAGCCCAGTTTTAATCTACCACCCAGGAACTAGCCGTAACCTAACTCTTGGTCTAACCCACCATTTTGAGAAAAACAAAAAAATGGAATACTAAATAGAGACAAAAGTAACTTTGTGTCTGTGTTGAAAATGAGACATGAGTTTGTGCTGCGTTTGTTGTCCTTGTATGAGAATATTGAATATTGAGTCTTCAAACAGCTGGTAGTGAAAGCAGCACTGTCTTCGATGTATAGGTTTCTTTAATGATGTTTTAATGGCTGTAGCGGTCTAGGGCTAATGGCTAGGGCTGTGGCGATCTAGGGCTAAGGGCTATGGCGGTCTAGGGCTAATGGCTAGGGCTGTGGCGTTCTAGGGCTAATGGCTAGGGCTGTGGCGGTCTAGGACTAATGGCCAGGGCTGTGGCGGCCTAGGGCTAATGGCTAGGGCTGTGGCGGTCTAGGGCTAATGGCTAGGGCTGTGGCGGTCTAAGGCTGTGGCGGCCTAGGGCTAATGGCTAGGGCTGTGGCGGTCTAGGACTAATGGCTAGGGCTGTAGCGGTCTAGGGCTAATGGCTAGGGCTGTGGCAGCCTAGGTCTAATGGCTAGGGCTGTGGCGGTCTAGGACTAATGGCTAGGGCTGTAGCGGTCTAGGGCTAATGGCTAGGGCTGTGGCGGTCATGACATTTTGTCAGGCGGTTGTCATGCAAATAAAAAAAAATACTTCCGGACTTACACTAATTGACCGTTAATTAACATAAACACATTTTGCATCTCCAAGCTTCCACATGTAATATACAAGCCACTGATGTGGACCTTTAGAACATGTACATTTTAAAAAGTATAATAAATCCATTTGTAAGTCGCTCTGGATAAGAGCGTCTGCTAAATGACTTAAATGTAAATGTAATATAGCCTACACAATCGTTATTTTAGACAGGTCTAAAGAATCATGATATGACGAAAATGTCAGAGGAAGGCCCAAAAAATTGTCATAGACTCCAGTTACCCAAGTCATAGACTGTTCTCTCTGCTACTGCACGGCAAGTGGTACCGGAGCGCCAAGTCTAGGACCAAAAGGCTCCTTAACAGCTTCTACCCCCAACCCATAAGACTGCTGAACAATAAATCAAATGGCCACCCTGTCTATGGAGACCCCCCCCCATTTGTTTTTACACTGCTGCTACTCGCTGTTTATTATCTATGCATAGTCACTTTACCCCTACCTACATGTACAAACTACTTAGACTAATCTGTACCCCCAGCACATTCACTCTGTACCAGTACCCCCTGTATATATCCTCCACACTGACTCTGTACCAGTACCCCCTGTATATAGCCTCCACACTGACTCTGTACCAGTACCCCCTGTATATATCCTCCACATTCACTCTGTACCAGTACCCCTGTATATATCCTCCACACTGACTCTGTACCAGTACCCCTGTATATATCCTCCACACTGACTCTGTACCAGTACCCCTGTATATCCTCCACACTGACTCTGTACCAGTACCCCCTGTATATATCCTCCACACTGACTCTGTACCAGTACCCCCTGTATATATCCTCCACACTGACTCTGTACCAGTACCCCCTGTATATATCCTCCACACTGACTCTGTACCAGTACCCCCTGTATATATCCTCCACACTGACTCTGTACCAGTACCCCCTGTATATATCCTCCACACTGACTCTGTACCAGTACCCCCTGTATATATCCTCCACATTCACTCTGTACCAGTACCCCCTGTATATATCCTCCACATTCACTCTGTACCAGTACCCCCTGTATATATCCTCCACATTCACTCTGTACCAGTACCCCCTGTATATATCCTCCACACTGACTCTGTACCAGTACCCCCTGTATATATCCTCCACACTGACTCTGTACCAGTGCCCCTGTATATATCCTCCACACTGACTCTGTACCAGTACCCCTGTATATATCCTCCACACTGACTCTGTACCAGTACCCCCTGTATATATCCTCCACACTGACTCTGTACCAGTACCCCTGTATATATCCTCCACACTGACTCTGTACCAGTACCCCCTGTATATATCCTCCACACTGACTCTGTACCAGTACCCCCTGTATATATCCTCCACACTGACTCTGTACCAGTACCCCCTGTATATATCCTCCACATTCACTCTGTACCAGTACCCCCTGTATATATCCTCCACACTGACTCTGTACCAGTACCCCCTGTATATATCCTCCACACTGACTCTGTACCAGTACCCCTGTATATATCCTCCACACTGACTCTGTACCAGTACCCCCTGCCTCCACATTCTCTGTACCAGTACCCCTGTATATATCCTCCACATTCACTCTGTACCAGTACCCCCTGTATATATCCTCCACACTGACTCTGTACCAGTACCCCCTGTATATATCCTCCACACTGACTCTGTACTGGTACCCCTGTATATATCCTCCACACTGACTCTGTACTGGTACCCCTGTATATATCCTCCACACTGACTCTGTACCAGTACCCCCTGTATATATCCTCCACACTGACTCTGTACCAGTACCCTGTATATATCCTCCACACTGACTCTGTACCAGTACCCCCTGTATATATCCTCCCACTGACTCTGTACCAGTACCCCCTGTATATATCCTCC
>NC_060181.1:87663437-87738611 GCF_021184085.1 Oncorhynchus gorbuscha | reverse complement strand
GAGGAATGATAGAGAGAGGGAGGAATGGATAGAGAGAGGGAGGAATGATAGAGAGAGGGGAGGAATGATAGAGAGAGGGAGGAATGGATAGAGAGAGGGAGGAATGATAGAGAGAGGAGGAATGATAGAGAGAGGGAGGAATGGATAGAGAGAGGGAGGAATGATAGAGAGGGAGGAATGATAGAGAAGGGAGGAAAGGTTATAGAGAGAGGGAGGAATGATAGAGAGAGGGAGGAATGATAGAGAGAGGGAGGAATGGATAGAGAGAGGGAGGAATGATAGAGAGAGGGAGGAATGGATAGAGTGAGGGAGGAATGGATAGAGAGAGGGAGGAATGATAGAGAGAGGGAGGAATGGATAGAGAGAGGGAGGAATGGATAGAGAGAGGGAGGAATGATAGAGAGAGGGAGGAATGATAGAGAGAGGGAGGAAAGGTTATAGAGAGAGGGAGGAATGATAGAGAGAGGGAGGAATGATAGAGAGAGGGAGGAATGGATAGAGAGAGGGAGGAATGATAGAGAGAGGGAGGAATGATAGAGAGAGGGAGGAATGGATAGAGAGAGGGAGGAATGATAGAGAGAGGGAGGAATGATAGAGAGAGGGAGGAATGGATAGAGAGAGGGAGGAATGATAGAGAGAGGGAGGAATGATAGAGAGAGGGAGGAAAGGTTATAGAGAGAGGGAGGAATGATAGAGAGAGGGAGGAATGATAGAGAGAGGGAGGAATGGATAGAGAGAGGGAGGAATGATAGAGAGAGGGAGGAATGGATAGAGTGAGGGAGGAATGGATAGAGAGAGGGAGGAATGATAGAGAGAGGGAGGAATGGATAGAGAGAGGGAGGAATGGATAGAGAGAGGGAGGAATGGATAGAGAGAGGGAGGAATGGATAGAGAGAGGGAGGAATGGATAGAGAGAGGGAGGAATGATAGAGAGAGGGAGGAATGGATAGAGAGAGGGAGGAATGATAGAGAGAGGGAGGAATGGATAGAGAGAGGGAGGAATGATAGAGAGAGGGAGGAATGGATAGAGAGAGGGAGGAATGGATAGAGAGAGGGAGGAATGGATAGAGAGAGGGAGGAATGGATAGAGTGAGGGAGGAATGGATAGAGAGAGGGAGGAATGATAGAGAGAGGGAGGAATGATAGAGAGAGGGAGGAATGATAGAGGGAGGAATGGATAGAGAGAGGGAGGAATGGATAGAGAGAGGGAGGAATGGATAGAGAGAGGGAGGAATGATAGAGAGAGGGAGGAATGATAGAGAGAGGGAGGAATGATAGAGAGAGGGAGGAATGATAGAGAGAGGGAGGAATGATAGAGGGAGGAATGGATAGAGAGAGGGAGGAATGGATAGAGAGAGGGAGGAATGATAGAGAGAGGGAGGAATGATAGAGAGAGGGAGGAATGATAGAGAGAGGGAGGAATGATAGAGAGAGGGAGGAATGATAGAGAGAGGGAGGAATGATAGAGAGAGGGAGGAATGGATAGAGAGAGGGAGGAATGGATAGAGTGAGGGAGGAATGGATAGTGTCAATTTCAGAAGTGTGTGGGGAGAGGAGGGGTGGAGTGACAGACTGCGTTCTCTACTGCTTGCGTAACATGCCTTACATAAAACCACACACACACACACACACACACACACACACACACACACACACACACACACACACACACACACACACACACACACACACACACACACACACACACACACACACACACACACACACACACACACACACACACATACACACACCAGCCTGGGTGTGGGTTTGACCTGTAGGTGAGCATCTCACATACCCTGGAAAGATATTTGACTGACATTTGCAGAGTTATAAAAGAGAGGAGGAAGCTTTAGTGTTCTGTACCAGAGCATAATAAAACCATGTTTTGAAGAAGCTAAGCCCATGTTTAGTCAACAGCGCAGACACACACACGTATGTAAGAGTGAGCGCCACAGACACATACCTCAGTCGGCTGCTGTAAATTCCCTTGTCATAAACAACACCAGGAGTAAGACACGGGGCCGGGGGCCTATGCATTTATGTAAACAGCAGCACGATATCTAAGGAAGCCTCAAAGTTTTCCTTGCCTGAGGTAGAGTATCTCATGACAAGATTAAATCTGTTTTACCAAATATCTATCAGCATGTCAAACATGCAACCAGAGGGAAAAACATTCTAGACCACCTTTTCTCCACACACAGATAAGTGTACAAAGCTCTCCCTCGCCCTGCATTTGGCAAATCTGACCATAATTCTATCCTCCTGATTCCTGCTTACAAGCTAAAATTAAAGCAGGAAGCACCAGTGACTTGGTCAATAAAAAAGTGGTCAGAAGAAGCAGATGCTAAACTACAGGACTGTTTTGCCAGCACAGACTGGAATATGTTCCCGGGATTCCTCCGATGGCGTTGAGGAGTACACCACATAAGTCACTGGCTTTATCAATAAGTGCATCGAGGATGTCGATGCACGTATGTACGTACATACCCCAACCAGAAGCCATGGATTACAGGCAACATTCACACTGAGCTAAAGGGTAGAGCTGCTGCTTTACCTGAAGCAACCTCTTATGGATAGGGGAGACGCTAGCGTCTCAAGTGGCCAATAGCCTCGGGAAATGCAGAGCGCCAAATTCAAATAAAATAAATCACACATGCAGGGTACTCAATTAAAGCTACACCCGTTGTGAATCCAGCCAACATGTCAGATTATGAAAATGCTTTTCGGCGAAAGAATGAGAAGCTATTATCTGATAGCATGCACCCACCTGAACCACCTGAACCAGTTGTAAACAAAAGAAGCAGGTGCTACACAAAACGCTGAAATAAAATATTAAACATTTGACGAGCTTCTTTGTTGACACGCCAATATGTCCCATAAACATCACAATTGGTCCTTTTTTCAGATTAATTCCGTCCATGTATACTCAAAATGTCCATTTATAAAGCAGGTTTGATCCGGAAAAAAACAGCTTTCCAAAACACAACGTCACTAAAAAACATTTCAAAAGTTGTCTATAAACTTTGCCAAAATATTTCAAACATCTTTTGTAATACAACTTTAGGTATTTTTAAACGTTAATAATCGATCAAATTGTAGACGGGGCAATCTGTATTCAATAGAGCAAGTAAACAAAACATGCACCATGTTCCCTCTTGCGTAACTATCAACAGTGTAAGGTTGTTCCAGGACTCTTCTTCGTTTCACCAATAATTAACTTCAACCCAATTCCAAAGACTGGTGACATCCTGTGGAAGTCAAACGATGTATATAATCAATCTTTAGGATGTTTTTATCATAAATCTTCAATAATATTTCATCCAATTCCTTTGTCATTAGAAAGGAAAGGGAACGGTGCTCATGCTCACGGCCGTGAGCGATAAACATAGCTTTCAGCTGAGCCACTTACTCTGAGTGGTCTTATTCTCTCCCCTTTCACAATAGAAGCCTGAAACAATTTTCGAAAAACAGTTGACATCTAGTGGAAGCCTTAGGAAGTGAAATCTGTATACTGTATATACACTAGGCAGGGTAGCCTAGTGGTTAGAGCATTGGACTAGCAACCAAAAGGTTGCAAGTTCCAATCCCTGAGCTGAAAAGGTACAAATCTGTTGTTCTATAATAATATAATATAATAATCTGCCCCTGAACAGGCAGTTAACCCACTGTTCCTAGGCCTTCATTTAAAATAAGAATTTGTTCTTAACTGACTTGCCTAGTAAAATTCAAATAAATGAATAAATATTGCATAGACATTCACTTGAAAAACTACAAATCTCAGATTTCCCACTTCCTGGTTTGCATGTGTTAATGAGCGTAGAAGGATCGTTCAGTCCATAGTCCGTGGCTGGTGCAAAACTCCAGGAGTCTGTTTCCATTGTTGTTGCAGGTGCCAGTGCCCTGGGGTTCTAGTGCGCTTTCATAGCCAGTCCTGTCGGACCCTGTGTCTGCATTGAAGTGGGATAAACAAACTGACGGTTAAAGTCGTTCCAGTCATTGGCAGCAGAGAACTGGAAACAAAGGCGGCCAAAGAAGGTGTTGGCTTGAGGGACGACCAGTGAAATATACAGTTGAAGTTGGAAGTTTACATACACCTTTTTTAACAAATCCTGAAATGTAATCCTGGTAAAACATTCCCTGTTTTAGGTCAGTTAGGATCAGAACTTTATTTTAAGAATGTGAAATGTCAGAATATTAGTAGAGAGAATGATTTATTTCAGCTTTATGTCTTTTATCACATTCCCAGTGGGTCAGAAGTGTACATACACTCAATTAGTATTTGGTAGCATTGCCTTTAAATTGTTTAACTTGGGTCAAACGTTTCGTGTAGCCTTCCACAAGCTTCCCACAATAAGTTGGGTGAATTTTGGCCTATTCCTCCTGACAGAGCTGGTGTAACTTAAACAGTTTTGTAGGCCTCCTTCCTCGCACACTCTTCTTCAGTTTTCCCCACACATATTTTATAGGATTGAGGTCAGGGATTTGTGATGGCCACTCCAATACCTTAACTTTGTTGTCCTTAAGCCATTTTGCCACAACTTTGGAAGTATGCTTGGGATCATTGTCCATTTGGAAGACCCATTTGGAAGACCAATTTGCAGCCACACTTGACTGATGTCTTGAGATGTTGCTTCAATGTATCCACATAATTTTCTGACCTCATGATGCCATCTATATTGTGAAGTGCACCAGTCCCTCCTGCAGCAAAGCACCCACACAACATGATGCTGCCACCCCCGTGCTTCACGGTTGGGATGGTGTTCTTCGGCTTGCAATCCTCCCCCTTATTCCTCCAAACATAACGATGGTCATTATGGCCAAATACTGTCATTCTATTTTTCTCAGACCAGAGGACATTTCTCCAAAAAGTATGTTCTTTGTCCCCATGTGCAGTTGCAAACCATAG
This sequence comes from Oncorhynchus gorbuscha, assembly GCF_021184085.1. Classification (NCBI taxonomy): domain Eukaryota; kingdom Metazoa; phylum Chordata; class Actinopteri; order Salmoniformes; family Salmonidae; genus Oncorhynchus; species Oncorhynchus gorbuscha. The sequence continues at coordinate 87,733,702 of NC_060181.1, read as the reverse complement.
TCTGGCTTTTTTATGTTGGTTTGGAGTACTTCCTTGCTGAGTGACCTTTCAGGTTATGTTGATTTAGGACTCGTTTAATTGTGGATATAGATACTTTGTAACTGTTTCCTCCAGCATCTTCACAAGGGCCTTTGCTGTTGTTCTGGGATTGATTTGCACTTTTCGCACCAAAGTACGTTCATCTCTAGGAGACAGAACGCGTCTCCTTCCTGAGCGGTATGACGGCTGCGTGGTCCCATGGTGTTTATACTATTGTTTGTACAGATGAACGTGGTACCTTCAGGCATTTGTAAATTGCTGCCAAGGATCAACCAGACTTGTGGAGGTCTCCAATTTTTTTCTGAGGTCTTGGCTGATTTCTTTTGATTTTCCCATGATGTCAAGCAAAAAGGCAGTGAGTTTGAAGATAGGCCTTGAAATACATCCACATGTACACCTCCAATTGACTCAATTATGTAAATTAGCCTATCAGAAACTTCTAAAGCCATGACATCATTTTCTGGAATGTTTCCGAGCTGTCAAAAGGCACAGTCAACTTAGTGTATGTAAACTTCTGACTCACTGGAGTTGTGATACAGTGAATATAAGTGAATAAATCTGTCTGTACACAAATGTTGGAAAAATGACTTGTGTCATGCACAAACTAGATGTCCTAACCGACTTGCCAAAACTAAAGTTTGTTAAATTAACAAGAAATTTGTGGAGTGGCTGAAAAACAAGTTTTAATAATGACTCCAACCTAAGTGTATGTAAACTTCCGACTTGATGATAAATGATAAATGTGATATATTATATTATGATATATATAATATGTTTGATGATATGTAAGATTATATATATATATATATATATATATATATATATATATATATATATATATATATGATAACATGTATGGTGAAAGGTATGATGATATATCTAATGATATGTTTGATGGTATGTAGGATGATATATATAATTATATGATATGTATGTACATTGGTATATATATGTATGATGATATATAAAATATTTATGATGATATATATACAGTGGGGCAAAAAAGTATTTAGTCAGCCACCAATTGTGCAAGTTTTCCAACTTAAAAAGATGAGAGAGGCCTGTCATTTTCATCATAGGTACTCTTCAACTATGACAGACAGAATGAGAAAAAAAAATCCAGAAAATCACATTGTAGGATTTTTAATGAATTTATTTGCAAATTATGGTGGAAAATAAGTATTTGGTCACCTACAAACAAGCAAGATTTCTGGCTCTCACAGACCTGTAACTTCTTATTTAAGAGGCTCCTCTGTCCTCCACTCGTTACCTGTATTAATGGCACCTGTTTGAACTTGTTATCAGTATAAAAGACACCTGTCCACAACCTCAAACAGTCACACTCCAAACTCCACTATGGCCAAGACCAAAGAGCTGTTAAAGGAAACCAGAAACAAAATTGTAGACCTGCACCAGGCTGGGAAGACTGAATCTGCAATAGGTAAGCAGCTTGGTTTGAAGAAATCAACTGTGGGAGCAATTATTAGGAAAAGGAAGACATACAAGACCACTGATAATCTCCCTCAATCTGGGACTCCACGCAAGATCTCACCCTGTGGGGTCAAAATTATCACAAGAACGGTGAGCAAAAATCCCAGAACCACACGGGGGGACGTAGTGAATGACCTGCAGAGAGCTGGGACCAAAGTAACAAAGCCTACCATCAGTAACACACTACGCCGCCAGGGACTCAAATCCTGCAGTGCCAGATGTGTCCCCCTGCTTAAGCCAGTACATGTCCAGGCCCATCTGAAGTTTACTAGAGAGCATTTGGTTGATCTAGAAGAAGATTGGGAGAATGTCATATGGTCAGATGAAACCAAAATATAACTTTTTGGTAAAAACTCAACTCGTCATGTTTGGAGGACAAAGAATGCTGAGTTGCATCCAAAGAACACCATACATACTGTGAATCATGGGGGTGGAAACATCATGCTTTGGGGCTGTTTTTCTGCAAAGGGCCCAGGACGACTGATCCGTGTAAAGGAAAGAATGAATGGGGCCATGTATCGTGAGATTTTGAGTGAAAACCTCCTTCCATCAGCAAGGGCATTGAAGATGAAACGTGGCTGGGTCTTTCAGCATGACAATGATCCTAAACACACCGCCCGGGCAACGAAGGAGTGGCTTCGTAAGAAGCATTTCAAGGTCCTGGAGTGGCCTAGCCAGTCTCCAGATCTTAACCCCATAGACAATCTTTGGGGGGAGTTGAAAGTCCGTGTTGCCCAGCAACAGCCCCAAAACATTACTGCTCTAAAGGAGATCTGAACGGAGGAATGGGCCAAAATACCAGCAACAGTGTGTGAAAACCTTGCAAAGACTTACAGAAAAACTTTGACCTCTGTCATTTCCAATAAAGGGTATATAAGTATTGATATAAACTTTTGTTATTGACCAAATACTTATTTTCCACCATAATTTGCAAATAAATTCATAAAAAATCCTACAATGACATTTTCTGGATTTTTTTTTTCATTTTGTCTGTCATAATTGAAGTGTACTTATGATTAAAATTACAGGCCTCTCATCTTTTTAAGTGGGAGAACTTGCACAATTAGTGGCTGACTAAATACTTTTTTGCCCCACTATATATATGATAATATATATGATGATATGTAAGATCATATGTTTGATTGTATATAAACTCAGCAAAAAAAGAAAGGTCCTCTCACTGTCAACTGTATTTATTTTCAGCAAACTAAACATGTGTAAATATTTGTATGAACATAACAAGATTCAACATCTGAGACATAAACTGAAGATGTTCCACAGACATGTGACTAACAGAAATTGATTAATGTGTCCCTGAACAAAGGGGGGGTCAAAATCGAAAGTAACAGTCAGTATCTGGTGTGGCCACCAGCTGCATTAAGTTCTGCAGTGCATCTCCTCCTCATGGACTGCAACAAATTTGCCAGTTCTTTCTGTGAGATTTTACCCCACTCTTCCACCAAGGCACCTGCAATTTCCCGGACATTTCTGGGTGGAATGGCCCTAGCCCTCACCCTCCGATCCAACAGGTCACAGACGTGCTCAATGGGATTGAGACCCGGGCTCTTCACTGGCCATGGCAGAACACTGACATTCCTGTTTTGCAGGAAATCACGCATAGAACAAGCAGTATGGCTGGTGGCATTGTCATGCTGGAGGGTCATGTCAGAATGAGCCTGCAGGAAGGGTACCACATGAGGGAGGAGGATGTCATAGGCGACGTTGTTGGTGGTGATGTCTGGTGAGAACCTGCCATACAGCAGGCCTACAAGCCCTCAGTCCAGACTCTCTCAGCGTATTGCGTACAGTCTGAGCGATGATGGAGGGATTGTGCGTTCCTGGTGTGACTCGGGCAGTTGTTGTTGCCATCCTGTACCTGTCCCGCAGGTATGATGTTCTGTTGTACCGATCCTGTGCAGGTGTTGTTACATGTGGTCTGCCACTGCGAGGACGATCACCTGTCCGTCCTGTCTCCCTGTAGCACTGTCTTAGGCATCTCACTGTATGGACTTTGCAATTTGTTGCCCTGGCCACATCTGCAGTCCTCATGGCTCCTTGCAGCATGCCTGAGATACGTTCACACAGATGAGCAGAGACCCTGGGCATCTTTCTTTTGTTGTTTTCCAGAGTCAGTAGAAAGGCCTCTTTAGTGTTGAAAGTTTTCATGACTATGACCTTAATTGCCTATGTTGTTTACGATGTTTATTTTTTGCTGAGTTATTATGATATGTACTGTATGTGTCAGAGTTTTGGCACATCTCATAGCCCTGCACTATAAAGGGAAAGGAAAGGGAAAGGGAAAGGTGGATACTATAACTGCATACACACACAATTCTTGTTTGTGCTGTGTGGGTTGGAGGTGAACTTCAGGAGAGTGTCTCTGTTTTTGTACTTCCTGTGTCTTCTGCCCTTTGACCTGGCACATACGGATTCACACACACACACACACACATGCACACACACACACAATAACAAGGGATGGCCGGCAGAAACTGGGCTCTTGTGGAATGCAGAGACTGTGTACAGGGTACTTTCCCACCTGAGTGCACAAGCTAAGCTAAATGTTGAGCAACACCTTCCTCTAAGTGTGTGTGTGTCTGTGTGTCTGTGTGTCTGTGTGTGTGTGTGTCTGCCTGTGCGTGTGTTACTGAGCTCTATCAACAAGTGTCTGTGTGTGTGTGTGTCTGCCTGTGCGTGTGTTACTGAGCTATATCAACAAGTGCGGCTCCTTTCCTTCCTGGAAACTGGATACTGTGACGCTCGCGCAGCACCTCTGTTTCTCACAACCCCACTCTCCTCCTCTCAGCTCCACTCTCCTCCTCTCAACCCCACTCTCCTCCTGTCAGCTCTACTCTCCTCCTCTCAACCCCACTCTCCTCCTCTCAGCTCCACTCTCCTCCTCTCAGCTCCACTCTCCTCCTCTCAGCTCCACTCTCCACCTCTCAACTCCACTCTCCACCTCTCAACTCCACTCTCCACCTCTCTGCCGCACTCTGTTCCAGTCAGCTCTACTCTCCACCTCTCTGCCGCACTCTGTTCCAGTCAGCTCTACTCTCCTCCTCTCAGCTCCACTCTGTTCCTCTCAGCTCCACGCTCCACTCTTTTCCTCTCAGCTCCACTCTTGTCCTCTCAGCTCCACTCTCGTCCTTGTGGAGGGATAGTTTGGTGGAGGGATAGCCTGGTGGAGGGATGGCATGGTGGAGGGATAGCATTGTGGAGGGATGGCATGGTGGAGGGATAGCATTGTGGAGGGATGGCATGGTGTAGGGATTGCATTGTGGAGGAATAGCGTGGTGGAGGGATAGCCTAGTGGAGGGATAGCGTGATGGAGGGATAGCGTGATGCAGGGATAGCGTGGTGGAGGGATAGCGTGGTGGAGGGATAGCTTGGTGGAGGGATAGCGTGGTGGAGGGATAGCGTGGTGGAGGGATAGACTAGTGGAGGGATAGCATTGTGGAGGGATAGCATTGTGGAGGGATAGCATGATGGAGGGATAGCGTGGTGGAGGGATAGCTTGGTGGAGGGATAGCGTGGTGGAGGGATAGCGTGGTGGAGGGATAGCGTGGTGGAGGGATAGCTTGGTGGGGGATAGCGTGGTGGAGGGATAGCGTGGTGGAGGGATAGCGTGGTGGAGGGATAGCGTGATGGAGAGATAGCGTGATGGAGGGATAGCTTAGTGGGGGGATAGAGTGATGGAGGGATAGCGTGGTGGAGGGATAGCGTGGTGGAGGGATAGCGTGGTGGAGGGATAGCGTGATGGAGGGATAGTGTGATGGAGGGATAGCGTGGTGGAGGGATAGCGTGGTGGGGGGATAGCGTGATGGAGGGATAGCATGGTGGAGGGATAGCTTGGTGGGGGATAGTGTGATGGAGGGATAGTGTGGTGGAGGGATAGCTTGGTGGGGGATAGCGTGATGGAGGGATAGCTTGGTGGGGGGATAGCATGATGGAGGGATAGCGTGGTGGAGGGATAGCTTGGTGGGGGATAGTGTGGTGGAGGGATAGCGTGGTGGAAGGATAGCGTGGTGGGGGGATAGCGTGGTGGAGGGATAGCGTGGTGGAGGGATAGCTTGGTGGAGGGATAGCGTGGTGGAGGGATAGCGTGGTAGAGGGATAGCGTGGTAGAGGGATAGCATGGTGGAGGGATAGCGTGGTAGAGGGATAGCGTGGTGGAGGGATAGTGCGATGGAGGGATAGCGTGGTAGAGGGATAGTGTGGTAGAGGGATAGCATGGTAGAGGGATAACGTGGTGGAGGGATAGCGTGATGAGGGATAGCGTGATGGAGGGATAGCGACCTGTTTTCACTCTGACTCTGTCGCTCGGTTTTTACAGCGATGGTTGTTGGTGTGTGTGTTGCACTCACTGTATGCTGGATGTGTTTGACTAGATTGACTACAGACCCAAACCATGTGTCATGATTCAACTTTGGGCTTTTTAAATACTTCTGTATATCAGATATTTTCCATTATTTTTCCAGTAATTCTTAACATTGCTGCTGTATTTTATTGAACTGTGTAATCCATTTGTTTCATACTTCCTGTGAATTGTTTTTCATTGATTGTAATGGTATAAATATGAACAAAGATTTCCTGTGCGGTGTTGCAAGATTATTAGTGTTTGTTTTCTGTGTTTGGTAAGTAGTGTGTTATGGTTGAACCCAATTGTTCAAGCAAAGACCAGTAGCCCTGTTCTCAGAATCTCAGGGAGTTCCTGGAACGCCTCCACGACAGTTCCAAGTCAAACATTGATGCTTATCATCAGTAGCGGCAGGGTGTGTGTGTGTGTGTGTGTGTGTGTGTGTGTGTGTGTGTGTGTGTGTGTGTGTGTGTGTGTGTGTGTGTGTGTGTGTGTGTGTGTGTGTGTGTGTGTGTGTGTGTGTGTGTGTGTGTGTGTGTGTGTGTGTGTGTGTGTGTGTGTGTGTTTCCTGATGCATCCCAGCTGTCTTTGCATTTATTTTTTTACTTTTGCTCTCTGGCCACTTTTTCCAAGTCCTGTTATGTTTCCTGTTGGACCTCCTGATGATCCCAGCTGTTTAGACTTTGCTGGGTTATTTATTTTTTTCGTTGGACTTTTGCTCTCTGGAACCTGGGTTACTTTTTCCAAGTCCTGTTATGAGCCTTGTTGGACCTCTGGGTTAAGCCTTCTCGTTGGACCTCCCTTCAAAAGCCTTCTCGTACTTGGACCTCCGTTGGAAAGCTGGATTAAGCCTGCAACCTCTGGGTTAAGATTCCTTGGACCTCTGGGTTAAGCCTTCTCGTTGGACCTCTGGGTTAAGCCTTCTCGTTGGACCTCTGGGTTAAGCCTTCTCGTTGGAACTCTGGGTTAAGCATTCTCGTTGGACCTCTGGGTTAAGCCTTCTCGTTGGACCTCTGGGTTAAGCCTTCTCGTTGGACCTCTGGGTTAAGCCTTCTCGTTGGACCTCTGGTTTAAGCCTCCTCGTTGGACCTTCTTAAAGCTGGGTAAAGCCTCCTCCTTAAGGCTGGATTTAGTCTCCTCCTTAAACCACCGTAAGGCTGGGTTAAGTCTGATTCCTGAGCCCCAGGCCAAGGTTTAACCCATTCCACTCTTGAGATAGGGACCACAGATCTAGGATCAGATCACCCTACCTCCTCATAAATAACAATTAAGGGGGTAAATGTACATCTGACTATGAATCTGTGATTAATGTGAACTTCTGCCAGTAGGGTGTATACATCCTGGAGTTTGTTGTTAATACTTCTACCACATAAACAAACACTCACAATGTCATAATGCACACCTGTCTGGACCTGCTATTCTCTCCCTGATTGCAATGGAGAGATAAGGTGTCTAGACGCGTGGGATGTTCTCTGAGTCAATCTCTGATAGCTGTGTTTGTTTGTGTATGACATGCAATTCAGACTACTGTTGAGGCACCTAGAACACACAGACAAACATACAGCTCTTTATTATTAAGTTGTGGGTTCTAGTTGAATGATGTCATGTTTGAGTCAGGTTCAGTGTCTTAGGGTCATTTAGTCCATAGTATATAATATTCTAGTCAGTCATGGACACAACAGGCTCCGGAGCCATGGACACAACAGTCCCTCAGAGCCATGGACACAACAGTCTCTCAGAGCCATGGACACAACAGTCTCTCAGAGCCATGGACACAACAGTCTCTCAGAACCATGGACACAACAGTCTCAGAGCCAGCACATGGACACAACAGTCTCTCAGAGCCATGGACACAACAGTCTCTCAGAGCCATGGACACAACAGTCTCTCAGAGCCATGGACACAACAGTCTCTCAGAGCCATGGACACAACAGTCTCTCAGAGCCATGGACACAACAGTCTCTCAGAGCCATGGACACAACAGTCTCTCAGAGCCATGGACACAACTGTCTCTCAGAGCCATGGACACAACAGTCTCTCAGAGCCATAGACACAACAGGAAACACCCTGGAAAATAGCTACACTTGACAGAACAACTACAACTACATAACCGTCATAGACTGTAGTGGGCTCAAGTGGAACAACACTTAGAGAGTGTTACTGTAGAGCAGTGGTTCCCAAACTTTTTATAGCTCCGTACCTCTTCAAACATTCAACCTCCAGCTGCAAACCCCCTCTACACCAGGGTCAGAGCACTCTCAAATGTAGTTGACATTGTCCGTAAACTTGAGTTAATTTGCACACAAAAAAATCATACAATGATTGAAAGACCTGTGTATTTTCCTTGTTAATGCAGACAGAAAAGAGCTCCAACTTCTTAGTCATAGCCACAATTTTGTCCCGTATATTGAATGTAGTTGTGGAGAGTCCCTGTAATCCTACATTCAGATAATTTAGGTGAGAAAAAAAATCACCCAGGTAGGCCAGTCATGTGAGAAACTAGTCATCATGCAAGCTGTCAGACAAGTGAAAATTATGGTCTGTAAAGAAAACGTTAAGCTCATCTCTCAATTAAAAAAATGTGTCAATACTTTTCCCCTTGATAACCAGCATACTTCTGTATGTTGTAAAAGTGTTACATGGTCGCTGCCCATATCATTGCATAATGCAGAAAATGCATGAGAGTTCAGGGGCCTTGCTTTAACAAAGTAAACAATTTTCACTGTTGTGTCCAAAATGTCTTTCAAGCTGTCAGGCATTCCCTAGGCAGCAAGAGCTTCTCGGTGGATGCTGCAGTGTACCCAAGTGGCGTCGGGAGCAACTGCTTGCCCGCGTGTTTACCACTCCACTATGTCTCCCTGTCATGGCTTTTAGCACCATCAGTACAGATACCAACACATCTTGACCACCAAAGTCCATTTGATGTCACAAAGCTGTCCAGTACTTAAAACATATCTTCTCATGTTGTCCTGGTTTCCAATGGTTTGCAGAAGAGGATGTCTACACCAGGAGCTGTGCCAGGCCCGCCACGTCTGTTGATTCATCCAGCTGTAACGGATATAATTCACTGGCTTGTAATTGTTTCAAAACATCTCCTGCCATGTCACTGATGCATCGTGAAACAGTGTTGTATGATGAAGGCATTGTCTGTATCGTATTTTTTGGGCCTTTTCCCCCAGCATCGTCCCAGCCATATCCGCGGCAGCAGGAAGAACTAAGTCCTCCACAATAGTTTGGGGCATACCTGTCCTAACCACTCGTTAGCTCACCATTTAAGACTCTTCTGGCCCCTTATTTATTAATGGTATCGGTTGCTTTTATACATGTCTTACTAATCGAAAGTCTTCTTTATTCACTTTCCAAAAACCTGGCCTATTTTTCAAATTGACATGCTTTGTTTCTAAATGTCTGCGCAAGAGTGAAGTTTCCCACAAGAGAGTAACAGTTAATGTGATTGGATGTTAATTATTTGACTAAGCTACCTGTTCTTGACATTGTGTTGTTATTTGTGAATTACATTTGTATTTGAATACCCCCAACGGAATTCGGCGTACGTACCCCAGTTTAGGAATACCTGATGTAGTGGACTTAAGTGGATTGTCACTTAGAGAGTGTTACTGTTGTGGACTCAAGTGGATGATAATTTAGAGAGTGTTACTGTTGTGGACTCAAGTGGATGATAATTTAGAGAGTGTTCCTGTAGTGGACTCAAGTGGATTAACATTTAGAGAGCATTACTGTAGTGGATTCAAGTGGATTAACATTTAGAGATAATTACTGTAGTGGACTCAAATGGATTATCATTTAGAGAGGTTAGTTACAACGACAGTCTGACCTCTGTTGATGTCATCTCTCTTCACTCCAGGGCTCACATGACAGTGATCAGTAAGTTCCTGGAACACACACGCACACACAAAGACACATGCAGAAACACACACGCACACACAAAGACACATGCAGAAACACACACGCACACACAAAGACACATGCAGAAACACACACGCACACACAAAGACACATGCAGAAACACACACACACACACAAAGACACATGCAGAAACACACACGCACACACAAAGACACATGCAGAAACACACACGCACACACAAAGACACATGCAGAAACACACATGCACACACACACGGACAATGTGACCTATCTTCTATGGCCTCTTTACCCCAGTGTGAAAGTGCAGTGCCAATGATCAGGAATCAGGAATGACTGATCACTTGTTACCATGGAGACCCAGAGGGTGGAATAGGAAAGCTAGATTAACAGTTGATTGTTTATCAACCATAGTGAAAAATTTGACTCACTTCGTCACGATCAAGGTTGGCATGTCAGCGTGTTGGACTGTGTGTAGTTCATGAGCATTAACCTCTTGCTCCTACCTGACACGCAGGCGTCCCATCTAGACATCTGGAAATGCAAATGCGCTACGCTAAATGCTAATAGTACTAGTTAAAACTCAAACGTTCATTAAAATACACATGTAGGGTATTGAATTAAAGCTACACTCGTTGTGAATCCAGGCAACGAGTCAGATTTTTAAAATGCTTTTCGGCGAAAGCATGAGAAGCTATTATCTGATAGCATGTAACACCCCAAAAGACCCGCAGGGGACGTAAACAAAATAATTAGCATAGTCGTCGCTACACAAACCGCACAAATAAAATGTAAAACATTCATTACCTTTGACCATCTTCTTTGTTGGCACTCCTAGATGTCCCATAATCACTATTGGGTCTTTTTTTCGATTAAATCGGTCCATATATAGCCTAGATATCGATCTATGAAGACTGTGTGATAAACGGAAAAAATAGCGTCTTATAACGTAACATATTTTTTTTTAATTAAAAAAGTTGACGATAAACTTTCACAAAACACTTCGAAATACTTTTGTAATGCAACTTTAGGTATTAGTAAACGTTAATAAGTGATTAAATTGATCACGAGGCGATGTATATTCTATAGCTGTCCGTCTGGAAATAATGTCCGGGTAAATCTCAACCAAAATATCCGGTCGGAGACCGGAAGAACTGCGCTGCCTTGCGTCTGTTTGACCAAGAAACAAATAGTAGGCAAATGACAAGACTCTAGACATCGTGTGGAAGCTGTAGGTATTGCAACCTCAACCCCATTAAATGTGTTTCACCTTTATCAATGGATTCAAGTCGCACATGGATATATTTTTCCATTTTCAGTGATCAGATTTTCCTGCACTTTTCGATGAAACGTACGTTCTTTTATAGTCACAGCCGTGATTTAACCAGTTTTATAAACGTCTGAGTGTTTTCTATCCACACATACAAATCATATACATATACTATATTCCTGGCATGAGTAGCAGGGCGCTGAAATGTTGCACGATTTTTAACAGAATGTTCGAAAAAGTAAGCCCTAAGCTTAAGTGGTTTTAATTCATATGGAGTTGGTCCCCACTTCGCTGTTCTATCAGCTTTCAGGGAAAGCTCTCCACTTGATGTTGGAACATTGCTGTGGAGACTTCAGCCACAAGAGCATTAGTGAGGTTGGGTACTGAAGCTGGGTAATTAGGGCTGGTTCGCGGGCGGCATTCCAATTCATCCCAAAGTTGTTCAATGGGGTTGAGGTCAGGGATCTGTGCAGGCCAGTCAAGTTCTTCCACACCGATCTCAACAAACCATTTCTTTGTGGACATCTTTTTGTGCACGGGGTCATGCTGAACAGGAAAGGACCTTCCCCACAAAGATGGAAACACAGAATCGTCTAGAATGTCTTTGTATGCGGTAGCGTTATGTCCCTTCACTGTAACTAAGGGGCCTAGCCCAAACAATGAAAAACATCCCCAGGCCATTGTTCCTCCTCCACCAAACTTTACAGTTGGCACTATGCATTCAGGCAGTTAACATTCTCCTGGAAACCACCAAACCCAGATTCGTCCATCAGACTGCCAGAGGGTGAATAGTGATCCATCACTCCAGAGAACACTTTTCCACTACTCCAGAGTCCAATGTCAGTGAGCTTTACACCACACCAGCCAAAGCTTGGCATTACACATAGTGATCTTAGGCTTGTGTGGCTGTTCGGTCATTGAAACCCACTTCATGAAGCTCCCAATGAACAGTTCTTGTGCTGACATAGTGAGTGTTGCAACCGAAATCGGTAGTGAGTGTTGTAATCGAGGACAGACGATTCAGCACTCAGCGGTCCCGTTCTGTGAGCTTGTGTGGCCTACCACTTCGCGGCTGAGCCGTTGTTACTCCTAGACGTTTCCACTTCACAATAACAGCACTTACAGTTAACCGGGGCAGCTCTAGCAGGGCAGAACTTTTATGAAATGACTTGTTGGAACGGTGGCATCTTATGTCGGTGCCACATTGAAAGTCAATGAGCTCTTCAGTAAGGTCGGTCTACTGCCAATGTTTGTCTATGGAGATTGCATGGCTGTGTGCTCAGCTGTATACACCTGTCAGCAACGGGTGTGGCTGAAAAAGCCAAATCCACAAATTTGAAGGGGTGTCCACATACTTTTCTATATACAGTGAATGAGCCTGTTTATGAGCATGTTTCAGAAAATATGTGTGTGTGTGTGTGTGTGTGTGTGTGTGTGTGTGTGTGTGTGTGTGTGTGTGTGTGTGTGTGTGTGTGTGTGTGTGTGTGTGTGTGTGTGTGTGTGTGTGTTGTTTTCTGATGGTAATGAGTGTTAGTGAAACCAGGGGAACAGGAAACTCATCATGAAGAGGAAGGAATGTCACACAATGACACAAGCTGGTGGTGGGGCACAGAGGTGCAGGCATGAGATTCCTGGTGGTGGGGCACAGAGGTGCAGGCATGAGATTCCTGGTGGTGGGGCACAGAGGTGCAGGCATGAGATTCCTGGTGGTGAGGCACAGAGGTGCAGGCATGAGATTCCTGGTGGTGGGGCACAGAGGTGCAGGCATGAGATTCCTGGTGGTGGGGCACAGAGGTGCAGGCATGAGATTCCTGGTGGTGAGGCACAGAGGTGCAGGCATGAGATTCCTGGTGGTGGGGCACAGAGGTGCAGGCATGAGATTCCTGGTGGTGGGGCACAGAGGTGCAGGCATGAGATTCCTGGTGGTGGGGCACAGAGGTGCAGGCATGAGATTCCTGGTGGTGGAGCACAGAGGTGCAGGCATGAGATTCCTGGTGGTGGGGCACAGAGGTGCAGGCATGAGATTCCTGGTGGTGGGGCACAGAGGTGCAGGCATGAGATTCCTGGTGGTGGGGCACAGAGGTGCAGGCATGAGATTCCGGGAAAAAAGCATTCAAAAACAAACCCCGTTTTGATAAATTCCCATATCTACTGGGGGAAATACCACAGTGTTCCATCACAGCAGCAAGATTTGTGACCTGTTGCCACTAGAAAAGGGCAACCAGTGAAGAACAAACAGCATTGTAAATACAACCCATATTTATGTTTATTTATTTCCCCGTCTGTACTATTTGCACATCGTTACAACACTGTATATAGACAGCATTTGATATTTAAAATGTCTTTATTCTTTTGGTGTAACTTTTACTGTTAATTTGACATGTTTGTGTATCATCCATTGCACTTGTTTTGACAATGTAAACATATGATTCCGATGCCAAAAAAAGGCCCTTAAATTGAAATTGAATAGAGAGAGACAAGTTGTGTTAGCGGCCCCAGTGTTTTATGGACTCTGCATTAATGACAGCTCTGCTATAACTGCCCTCACTAATCACCACTTGGGTTTGTTGCTGGGACCCCACCACACTGACGGATGGATGGAAGGGGGTTCTACACACACACACGCACGCACACACACGCACGCAAACACACACACACGCACGCAAACACACACACGCGCATGCACGCACGTAAACACACACGCGTGTGCACGCACACAAACACACACACGCACGCACACACACACACACGCACGCACGCACACGCACGCACGCAAACACACACACACACGCACGCAAACACACACACGCGCATGCACGCACGTAAACACACACGCGTGTGCACGCACACAAACACACACACGCACACACACACACACACACACACACACACACACACACACACACACACACACACACACACACACACACACACACACACACACACACACACACACACACACACACACACACACACACACACACACACGCACGCACGCACGCAAACACACACACGCACGCAAACACACACACGCGCATGCACGCACGTAAACACACACGCGTGTGCACGCACACAAACACACACACACGCACGCACACACACACACACACGCACGCAAACACACACGCACACACACACAGCCTCCAGACACCTGGTGCTGGCTGTAGGTGGGTTGATGTCTGAGAAACATTGAGATGTACAGTACACTTCATTGTGAGAATGCACGCACGCACGCACACACACACACACACACACACACCTTGGAAGCCCAATGAGATTCTAATATGCCATACTGTTGACAGACTGCCCTAAGGACAGACAGACATAATATGACTGCTGACAGACTGACCACCATAGTCTGACTGCTGACAGACTGACCACCTTAATGAGCAGAACATCAGATCAGGTTTCACTCAGATTCTTACCCTAAGAACCATGTAGCCTGCTGATGAGTTGGCTCTTTAGTCCTTCCTTCCAAACAGGAATCATGTTTTGAATAGTGGAAAGTCGTACTTCTCCCTCAACAGAACCTGAGGCTTAGTCCAGTACGCAGTTAAAGGTTCAGCAGTGTACCTGATTAACATATATAACACCATATGGAAAAGACATTGTGTGACCCGCTGTGACCTTGGTGCTGGAACGCACCAGAACATCAGTGAGGAAAGAAAGACAAGCTTTTATAGATGAAACTATGTATGTGTAACGGATGTGAAACGGCTAGCTTAGATAGCGGTGCGCGCTAAATAGTGTTTCAATTGGTTACGTCACTTGCTCTGAGACCTTGAAGTAGTAGTTCCCCTTGCTCTGCAAGGGCCGCGGCTTTTGTGGAGCGATGGGTAACGATGCTTCGTGGGTGACTGTTGTTGATGTGTGCAGAAGGTCCCTGGTTCGCGCCCGGGTATGGGCGAGGGGACGGTTTAAAATTATACTGTTACATTAATGCTGTTGACCCGGATTACTGGTTGCTGCGGAAAAAGGAGGAAGGTCAAAAGGGGGGTGAGGGTAACGGATGTGAAACGGCTAGCTTAGTTAGCGGTGCGCGCTAAATAGCGTTTCAATCGGTTATGTCACTTGCTCTGAGACCTTGAAGTAGTAGTTCCCCTTGCTCTGCAAGGGCCGCGGCTTTTGTGGAGCGATGGGTAACGATGCTTCGTGGGTGACTGTTGTTGATGTGTGCAGAAGGTCCCTGGTTCGCGCCCGGGTATGGGCGAGGGGACTGTTTAAAATTATACTGTTACATATGTGTGATTTAAACAACTTTATCAGTGTGTGTCGATTCATCGTAGGCTGAATTTGAGTATAATAACGAAGCAAAAGGTTTAAAAGGAGCACCTGATCAGCAGATGATGTTTTTGGAGTGTTTCTGACATCATCCAGAGGAATGGTTTACCTCTGTATTTCTGGGTTTCCTCAACCATGTGGATAAGATAGGGCCTTTTCTCCTGGCAACACTGGCAGGTGTCTTCAGTGACATTTTCAACATGTCCCTAATTGACTCTGTAGTACCAACATGCTTCAAACAGATCACCATAGTCCCTGTGCCCAAGAACACTAAGGTAACCTGCATAAATGACTACAGACCCTGTGAGGTTAGGAAGCAACACAACAATTGATACCCTCAGGGTTGCATGCTCAGTCCCCACCTGTACTCCCTGTTCAACTATGATTGCATCACCAGGCATGACTCCAACACCATCATTAAGTTTGCAGACGACACAACAGTGGTCTGCCTGATCACCGACAACGACAAGAAAGCCTATAAGGAGGAGGTCAGAGACCTGGCAGGGTGGTGCCAGAATAACAAGCTATCCCTCAACGTAATCAAGACAAAGGAGATTATTGTGGACGATGGGATAAGGAGGACCGAGCACGACACCATTCTCATTGATGGGGCTGTAGTGGAGCAGGTTGAGAGCTTCAAGTTCCTTGGTGTCCACGTCAACATCAAACTATCATGATCCAAGCACACCAAGACAGTCGTGAAGAGGGCACAACAAAGCCTGGTCCCCCTCAGGAGACTGAAAAGATTTGTCGTGGGTCCTCAGATCCTCAAGCGGTTCTACACCTACAACATTGACAGCATCCTGATGGGTTGCATCACTTCCTGGTACGGCAAATGCTCGGCCTCCGATCGCAAGGCACTACAGAGGGTAGTGGGTACGGCCCAGTACATCACTGGGGCTAAGCTGCCTGCCATTCAGCACCTCTACACCAGGCGGTGTCAGAGGAAGGACCAAAATATTGTCAAAGATCCCAGCCACCCCAGTCATAGATTGTTCTCCCTGCTACTGCATGGCAAGTGGTACCGGAGCGTCAATTCTAGGACCAAATTGCTTCTCAACAGCTTTAGCCCCCAAGACTCCTGAATAGGTAATCAAATGGCTTTCCGGACTATTGGCATTGCCCCCCCCCTTTGTAGAGACACCTTTTGCAGCAATTACAGCTTCAAGTCTCTTGGGGTATGTCTCTGTAAGCTTGGCACATCTAGACACTTGGATTTTTGCCCATTCTCATAGGCAAAACTGCTCCAGCTCCTTCAAGTTGGATGGGTTCCGCTGGTGTACAGCAAGCTTTAAGTAATACCACAGATGAGGTCTGGGCTTTGACTAGGCCATTACAAGAAATTTGAATGTTTCCCCTTAAACCACTAGAGTTTTGCTTTAGCAGTATGCTTAGGGTCATTGGGACCCAAGATGGCATAGCAGGTCGGATGTCCTTTGTCCTCGTCTTGTCTTGTCCCGTGTAAATATTTACATCTTTTCCACCTGGAAATATATTTTTATAAATATTTTTTCTAAAAATCTCAACTTCAAAACACTCTCCTGCAACCCGCCTAAAGTGGTGATCCTAACTGACGTGAGACAGGGAATTTTTAAAAGGATTAAATGTCAGGATTTGTGAAAAACTGAGTTTAAATGTGTTTGACGAAGGTGTATGTAAACTTTCGACTTCAACTGTATTGTTTACCTAATACCAATTTTTTACATAAAAATCTCACTGTTTTTTAGTGCTTGTAAGTTAGCGTTTTAATTTGAGGTTTTACACCTGTTGTGTTCAGCGAACGTGACAAATAATAGTTGGATTTGATTTCATCCAAACAACCTTATATCTCTGTGTAAACTTGTCATGTGCATGTCAGTTTCATCATAGTTCAAAGTGACAATATTAGTATCATGTAATGATTTGATAGAGAAGTCCATGACAATATGACAACCATTATTTCAAACATTAGAACAAATATCTTTCTATATCAGCGCGACGTTGTCTGGTTGTCATTTTCGTGTAAGTTTCCAAACAGTTCTTTATCTAAAGTGATTTAAAGAACAGGCCTACTTTGTTTTTGAAAACATAAAAATGGCTTGGTATCTCTGCATGCTTGTATAGATTCATCCTTCATCACTGGATGTGTTGTTTTTGTATCATGTAGATCTACCTACTCACATCATGGGGAAAACATTTCCAATATTAGTTTTGCAGCAGGTTTTGCAACAGGTCTCTCTAAAATTATATGATGGGGACTGCAGATGGAAATGAGCTGTTAGCTAAGTCTGGTGCAAAACATCACATCTCACTTCTGAGATGTGTTTTTGTTGTACATTGTCCAAATAAACATATTAAATAAAATAATGATGGGTTAGTAGTCCTAGACAATAGCAAAACATTGTTTCTCAGAATGACCCTGTACACCAATCATTGATATGGATTGATGGGCGGTGAAGTCTTGAAGCCACCTGCATCTTGGCACTCAAATCAAATCAAATCAAATCAAATCAAATCAAATCCAATTGTATTTGTCACATACACATGGTTAGCAGATGTTAATGCGAGTGTAGCGAAATGCTTGTGCTTCTAGTTCCGACAATGCAGTGATAACCAACAAGTAATCTAACTAACAATTCCAAAACTACTGTCTTATACACAGTGTAAGGGGATAAAGAATATGTACATAAGGATATATGAATGAGTGATGGTACAGAGCAGCATACAGTAGATGGTATCGAGTACAGTATATACATATGAGATGAGTATGTAGACAAAGTAAACAAAGTGGCATAGTTAAAGTGGCTAGTGGGTACATGTATTACATAAGGATGCAGTCGATGATGTAGAATTGTAAGTCGCTCTGGATAAGAGCGTCTGCTAAATGACTTAAATGTAAATGTAAATGTAATACAGTATATACATATGCATATGAGATGAATAATGTAGGGTAAGTAACATTATATAAGGTAGCATTGTTTAAAGTGGCTAGTGATATATTTACATCATTTCCCATCAATTCCCATTATTAAAGTGGCTGGAGTTGGGTCAGTGTCAATGACAGTGTGTTGGCAGCAGCCACTCAATGTTAGTGGTGGCTGTTTAACAGTCTGATGGCCTTGAGATAGAAGCTGTTTTTCAGTCTCTCGGTCCCAGCTTTGATGCACCTGTACTGACGTCGCCTTCTGGATGATAGCGGGGTGAACAGGCAGTGGTCCGGGTGGTTGATGTCCTTGATGATCTTTATGGCCTTCCTGTAACATCGGGTGGTGTAGGTGTCCTGGAGGGCAGGTAGTTTGCCCCCGGTGATGCGTTGTGCAGACCTCACTACCCTCTGGAGAGCCTTACGGTTGAGGGCGGAGCAGTTGCCGTACCAGGCGGTGATACAGCCCGCCAGGATGCTCTCGATTGTGCATCTGTAGAAGTTTGTGAGTGCTTTTGGTGACAAGCCGAATTTCTTCAGCCTCCTGAGGTTGAAGAGGCACTGCTGCACCTTCTTCACGACGCTGTCAGTGTGAGTGGACCAATTCAGTTTGTCTGTGATGTGTATGCCGAGGAACTTAAAACTTGCTACCCTCTCCACTACTGTTCCATCGATGTGGATAGGGGGGTGTTCCCTCTGCTGTTTCCTGAAGTCCACAATCATCTCCTTAGTTTTGTTGACGTTGAGTGTGAGGTTATTTTCCTGACACCACACTCCGAGGGCCCTCACCTCCTCCCTGTAGGCCGTCTCGTCGTTGTTGGTAATCAAGCCTACCACTGTTGTGTCGTCCGCAAACTTGATGATTGAGTTGGAGGCGTGCGTGGCCACGCAGTCGTGGGTGAACAGGGAGTACAGGAGAGGGCTCAGAACGCACCCTTGTGGGGCCCCGTTTGAGGATCAGCGGGGAGGAGATGTTGTTGCCTACCCTCACCACCTGGGGGTGGCCCGTCAGGAAGTCCAGTACCCAGTTGCACAGGGCGGGGTCGAGACCCAGGGTCTCGAGCTTGATGACGAGCTTGGAGGGTACTATGGTGTTGAATGCCGAGCTGTAGTCGATGAACAGCATTCTCACATAGGTATTCCTCTTGTCCAGGTGGGTTAGGGCAGTGTGCAGTGTGGTTGAGATTGCATCGTCTGTGGACCTATTTGGGCGGTAAGCAAATTGGAGTGGGTCTAGGGTGTCAGGTAGGGTGGAGGTGATATGGTCCTTGACTAGTCTCTCAAAGCACTTCATGATGACGGAAGTGAGTGCTGCGGGGCGGTAGTCGTTTAGCTCAGTTACCTTAGCTTTCTTGGGAACAGGAACAATGGTGGCCCTCTTGAAGCATGTGGGAACAGCAGACTGGTATAGGGATTGATTGAATATGTCCGTAAACACACCGGCCAGCTGGTCTGCGCATGCTCTGAGGGCGCGGCTGGGGATGTCGTCTGGGCCTGCAGCCTTGCAAGGGTTAACACGTTTAAATGTCTTTACCTCACCTCGGCTGCAGTGAAGGAGAGACCGCATGTTTTCGTTGCAGGCCGTGTCAGTGGCACTGTATTGTCGTCAAAGCGGGCAAAAAAGTTATTTAGTCTGCCTGGGAGCAAGACATCCTGGTCTGTGACTGGGCTGGGTTTCTTCTTGTAGTCCGTGATTGACTGTAGACCCTGCCACATACCTCTTGTGTCTGAGCCGTTGAATTGAGATTCTACTTTGTCTCTGTACTGACGCTTAGCTTGTTTAATAGCCTTGCGGAGGGAATAGCTACACTGTTTGTATTCGGTCATGTTGCCAGACACCTTGCCCTGATTAAAAGCAGTGGTTCGCGCTTTCAGTTTCACGCGAATGCTGCCATCAATCCACGGTTTCTGGTTAGGGAATGTTTTTATCGTTGCTTTGGGAATGACATCTTCAACGCACGTTCTAATGAACTCGCACACCGAATCAGCGTATTCGCCAATATTTTTATCTGACGCAATACGAAACATGTCTCAGTCCACGTGATGGAAGCAGTCTTGGAGTGTGGAATCAGCTTGGTCGGACCAGCGTTGGACAGACCTCAGCGTGGGAGCCTCTTGTTTAAGTTTCAGCCTGTAGGCAGGGATCAACAAAATGGAGTCTTGGTCAGCTTTTCCGAAAGGGGGGCGGGGCAGGGCCTTATATGCGTCGCGGAAGTTAGAGTAACAAGGATCCAAGGTTTTTCCACCCCTGGTTGCGCAATCGATATGCTGATAAAATTTAGGGAGTCTTGTTTTCAGATTAGCTTTGTTAAAATCCCCAGCTACAATGAATGCAGCCTCCGGATAAATGGTTTCCAGTTTGCAAAGAGTTAAATAAAGTTTGTTCAGAGCCATCGATGTGTCTGCTTGGGGGGGGATATATACGGCTGTGATTATAATCGAAGAGAATTCTCTTGGAAGATAATGCGGTCTACATTTGATTATGAGGAATTCTAAATCAGGTGAACAGAAGGATTTGAGTTCCTGTATGTTTCTTTCATCACACCATGTCTCGTTAGTCATGAGGCATACGCCCCCGCCACTCTTCTTACCAGAAAGATGTTTGTTTCTGTCGGAGCAATGTGTGGAGAAACCCGTTGGCTGCACCGCATCGGATAGCGTCTTCCCAGTAAGCCATGTTTCCGTGAAGCAGAGAACGTTGCAGTCTCTGATGTCCCTCTGGAATGATACCCTTGCTCGGATTTCATCAACCTTGTTGTCAAGAGACTGGACATTGGCAAGAAGAATGCTGGGGAGTGGTGCGCGATGTGCCCTTGTCCGGAGTCTGACCAGAAGACCACTACGTTTCCCTCTTTTTCGGAGTCGTTTTTTTGGGTCGCTGCATGCGATCCATTCCGTTGTCCTGTTTGTAAGGCAGAACACAGGATCCGCGTCGCGGAAAACATATTCTTGGTCGTACTGATGGTGAGTTGACGCTGATCTTATATTCAGTAGTTCTTCTCGACTGTATGTAATGAAACCCAAGATGACCTGGGGTACTAATGTAAGAAATAACACATAGTTTCCTAGGAATGCGAAGCGAGGCGGCCATCTCTGTCGGCGCCGGAAAACATTGTAAAAAAAAACATATTTTGGAGGATTTAGAAATGCATTTACTAATGTCCACAGTCATACAGACACCTTAATACATTAATACATTAATACGTTTTAAATTATATTGTGAACAGGTTGTTTGGAACCTGGGCTCAGATTGCAACTCCTGCAAAATAACATGAGGTGTTATTCCACTGTCCTTCAGCCCAAACAGAAAATTCAAAAAACCTAATCTCCCTCTGGAAAAAAACGTATACATATTATTTTTTACATATTACTATTTGGTTTCCAACAGTTGGGTGTTGTATAAAACTACCTGTCTGCCACTACGACCTGTGCAACAAAATCAAATCAAATCAAATCAAATGTATTTATATAGCCATTCTTACATCAGCTGATATATCAAAGTGCTGTACAGAAACCCAGCTGAAAACCACAAACAGCAAGCAATGCAGGTGTAGAGGCACGGTGGCAAGGGAAAAACTCCCTAGAAAGGCCAAAACCTAGGAAGAAACCTAGAGATGAACCAGGGTATGTGGGGTGGCCAGTCCTCTTCTGGCTGTGCCGGGTGGGGATTATAACCGAACATGGCCAAGATGTTCAAATGCTCATAAATGACCAGTATGGTCAAATAATCATCACATAGTCATCACAGTGAACAGGTCAGGGTTCCATAGCCACAGACAGAACAGTTGAAACTGGAGCAGCAGCACGGCCAGGTGGACTGGGGACAACAAGGAGTCATCATGCCAGGTAGTCCTGAGGCATGGTCCTAGGGCTCAGATCCTCCAAGAGAGCGAAAGAAATTAAGAGAGAAAGGGAGAATTAGAGAGAGCATACTTAAATTCCAGATATAACAAACTGACCCTAGGCCCCCGACACATAAACAACTGCAGCATACATACTGGAAGCTGAGACAGCAGGGGTCAGGAGACACTGTGGCCGCGTCCGATGATACCCCATGGACAGGGCCAAACAGGCAGGATATAACCCCACCCACTTTGCCAAAGCACAGCCCCCACACCACTAGAGGGATATCTTCAACCACCAACTTACCATCCTGAGACAAGGCCGAGTATAGCCCACAAAGATCTCCGCCACGGCACAACCTAAGGGGGGAAGCCAACCCAGACAGGAAGATCACGTCAGTGACTCAACCTACTCAAGTGACGCAACCCTCCTAGGGATGGAATGGAAGAGCACCAGTAGGCCAGTGACTCAGCCCCTGTAATAGGGTTAGAGGCAGAGAATCCCAGTGGAGAGAGGGGCCAGGCAGAGACAGCAAGGGCAGTTCGTCGCTCCAGTGCCTTTCCGTTCACCTTCTCACTCCTGGGCCAGACTACACTCAATCATAGGACCTACTGAAGAGATGAGTCTTCAATAAAGAATGTTGAGACCGAGTCTGCGTCTCTCACATGGGTAGGCAGACCATTCCATAAAAATTGAGCTCTATAGGAGAAAGCCCTGCCTCCAGCTGTTTGCTTAGAAATTCTAGGGACAATTAGGAAGCCTGCGTCTTGTGACCGTAGCGCACGTGTAGGTATGTACGGCAGGACCAAATCGGAAAGATAGGTAGGAGCAAGCCCATGTAATGCTTTGTAGGTTAGCAGTAAAACCAACGTATCATTTCACAAATGTATTCTCTCCCGTGCTAGTAGGCTAGCTAGCCTAAGATTGAAGGTGAAACTAATAATTCACAATGAAAACCGCAAACAGAATTCGATTAATATGTTCATTTCTATGGGTGCTCTTACAGGGGAGTGCCAATATGGCCGACAGGTGGCTCTACTCAGAAGTAGTGCGCTATACAGGGAATGGTGTGTCATTTCACTAACTCTTTCATCATGTAGTGGTGGAGAACTCATTTGAACACATACATCTGTTGTCATAGCTACAGACAGTGACTGTCATGGGGAAACTCTTTTTGGTGTGAGCCCTATTTTGTTAGTGCCATAGATATGGTCTGTGGTCTGTGAGTGCACCGTCACTCACTCCACTCCCTACTGGGTGTGGTGTGTTAAATGTCTGTCAGACTGTGTGTGTGTGTGGACAGACAGGGTGACACGTCTCTGAGCGAGGTAACAGTGTGTTGCTCTACAGAGTCAAATATTTTTTCCCCTTCTCCTTTCTCTCCTTCCTCCCTCTTTCTTTCCTCCCTCTTTCTCTCCTCCCTGACCTTGGTGAACATGGTGACTAGTCATCTTCAACATACAAAATCATATCATCACATTTTATTTTTAGACTTTAGTTCAGCTTTCAATACAATGCAAATGCACACACTGCTGAAATGACTACTGGACCTGAACGTCAACGGAGGCCAGGCAGGTTGCATCAAGGACTTTTAACTGACCACCCACAGAGGGTCCTCATCAATGGGGCCCTCTCTGATGAACTGACCCTGAACACAGGGGCGCCCCAGGGGTGTGTCCTTTCACCGTTGTTGTTCTCTATCTACACTAACGAGAGGAAACAATGTGAGCCTTTATAAGTATGCGGATGACATGGCTCTGGTAAGACTCTTTATTAAAGATGCTACGTCAGATGGGGACAGCTATTTTAAACGGGCCAAAAACCTTCAAGAATGGTGCCGGTCAAGTGCCCTCCACATCAATGTGGAAAATACAAAGGAGCTGATCATCAATGGCAACAACTTACCAATGTTCCAACCACTCTTACTGAACCAGTCGAGGTGGATGGGTGTTTCACATACAGAGGGACACAAATTGATAACAAGCTGAGTTTAAGAGTGAATTCAGACTGTATTTTCTTTTTAAAGCAAGCAAACGTCTGTTCTTAATGATTAAAGGGGTTTGGGATCAGCAAGGATGTTCTGGTGGGTGTACAGCAGCATGTTGGAGAGAATCCTCACATTCAATATGACAGTCTGGTATGGTAATCTGAGCATGAGGAGCAAAAGCAAACTGACCAGAATAGTAAACACAGCCAGCAAAGTAATTGGTCGACCACAGGCACATTTGAGCATTCTATTCCACAAGGCAACCAAAAAGAAGACACCGGCTGTCATTGGAGACCCCTCCCACCCTCTACACCATCAGGTGGAGACCCTTCCCACCCTCAACACCATCAGATGGAGACCCTTCCCACCCTCTACACCATCAGGTGGAGACCCTTCCCACCCTCTACACCATCAGGTGGAGACCCTTCCCACCCTCTACACCCTCAGTTGGAGACCCTTCTCACCCTCTACACCATCAGGTGGAGACCCTTCCCACCCTCTACACCATCAGGTGGAGACCCTTCCCACCCTCTACACCATCAGGTGGAGACCCTTCCCACCCTCTACACCATCAGGTGGAGACCCTTCCCACCCTCTACACCATCAGTTGGAGAGTCTTCCCTCTGGCCGGCGCTTCAGAATGCCCATGGCCAAGAAGAACGGGTTCAAAC
Organism: Oncorhynchus gorbuscha; assembly: GCF_021184085.1. NCBI lineage: Eukaryota > Metazoa > Chordata > Actinopteri > Salmoniformes > Salmonidae > Oncorhynchus > Oncorhynchus gorbuscha. The sequence continues at coordinate 87,708,977 of NC_060181.1, read as the reverse complement.
ATTTATTCGTTCCTCGTTCCGCTGTAGGACTACTAAATGTAAATATGTACTTATCTATCTAGGGCGGTTTTGAGTGAATGTATCAATGTCCTCTATGTTGTTAGTGTACAACATGATGGACTGAGTGGTTTAAAAGTGTATGATGTGAGAATGTACGTGTATGTGATTCCTTTAATGGAAGGTGATAACAAAGAAACATTTCCATCCCGAATGGACATAAAGCCAACCAAGGCTGGTTACAGTAGCTGGTTACAGTAGCTGGTTACAGTAGCTGATTACAGTGGCTGGTTACAGTGTCTGGTTACAGTAGCTGGTTACAGTAGCTGGTTACAGTAGCTGGTTACAGTATTTGGTTACAGTGTCTGGTTACAGTAGCTGGTTACAGTGGCTGGTTACAGTAGCTGGTTACAGTAGCTGGTTACAGTAGCTGATTACAGTGGCTGGTTACAGTGTCTGGTTACAGTAGCTGGTTACAGTAGCTGATTACAGTGTCTGGTTACAGTAGCTGGTTACAGTGTCTGGTTACAGTAGCTGATTACAGTGGCTGGTTACAGTGTCTGGCTACAGTAGCTGGTTACAGTGTCTGGTTACAGTAGCTGGTTACAGTAGCTCATTAGGTCAGCAGGCAGCAGTTAGCCTAGTGATTAGAGCATTGGGCCAGTTACTGAAAGGTTGCGAGATCGAATCCCTGAGCTGACAAAGTAAAACATCTGTTGTTCTGCTCCTGAACAAGGCAGTTAACCCACTGATCCTAGACCATTATTGTTGATACAAATTTGTTGTTAACTGACTTTTCTAGTTAAATAAAATAAAATAAAGGTCATTATTGTCTCTATGGCTAGAGTTAATGAAGTTATTGCTGATCCTGGAACAAAGTCTCTGAGGAGTGCCTGTCTGTCTAAATCACAATTAATTTATGTTTGGGAAAACATCCCTTCACTCAACAACCATAAATCTGGACAAGTATGGACTTAGTTACGTAGGAAACACGCACGCACGCACGCGCACGCACACACACACACACACACACACACACACACACACACACACACACACACACACACACACACACACACACACACACACACACACACACACACACACACACACACACACACACACACACACACACACACACACACACACACACACACACACACACACACACACACACACACACACACACACACACACATACACACACACAGTGGTAGTGACAAAGAACACTCACTCTAAACACTCACATTTGTCGGAAATAGAGACACAACTTGGCCTGTTTTCACTGACTGCGTTTAGAGCAGCAATTAGACAGGGTAATTTACACCAACCCTGCAACTCTACTGTTGTCAGACACCGTGTTGGTATTTGTAGTCAGTACATGATGTTACCAGACACAGTGTTGGTATTTGTAGTCAGTACATGATGTTACCAGACTCAGTGTTGGTATTTGTAGTCAGTACATGATGTTACCAGACTCAGTGTTGGTATTTGTAGTCAGTACATGATGTTACCAGACACCGTGTTGGTATTTGTAGTCAGTACATGATGTTACCAGACACAGTGTTGCATGGAGTATTTCTCTTCTACTGCTACCCTGATGCTAACATGTTGGCATCACAATTCTAAATGTTCAGATGCATATGGCCAAAGTCTGCACACCTTTGGCTCTGGGTAACGCTGTTGACAGGTAGTAATGATCAGGACTGGGCCAGTCTGTGAACACCAGGAGGTGTAGGTGACCAAAAGGGCTGAGTGACCTTCCCTGACTCCAGGGTCCAGGAGTTTCAGAGACTACAGTCACTAGTGAACCAGGACTCAATGAAAGGACTCAATGCAAACGTATATAACAACTGACCAACCACTCTAACCTGGATGGCTGGGTGGGAGAGAGAGAACCAACTCCCTAACCTGGCCAGAGGGTGGACGGCTGGGTGGGGAAGAGAGGGGGGAGACCAACCTCACTAACCTGGCCAGAGGGGTAGGAGGCTGGGTGGGGGAGGGAGGGAGCCCCACCTCCCTAACCTGGCCAGAGGGGTGGGAGGCTGGGTGGGAGAGTGAGAGTGAGTGAGAAAGAAAGAAAGAGAGGGGTGGGACAGATAGATAGATAGATAGACAGAAGAGGAGGGGGACAGAGGTAAATTGAGGGAGACGAGGGAAGATGGGAGAGAAAGAGAAAGGGCGTGGAGTTGAGAGAATGGGAGAGATTGAAAGAGGGAGGTAAAGAATTACAAGCTGTTTCCTTCTTGTCCTTATCTGGACATCTGTTAAAGTGAATAATTAACAGTGATGACCTGGAGCCAGTGGGTCTGGCGACGAATATGTAGCGAGGGCCAGCCGACTAGAGCATACAAGTCGCAGTGGTGGGTGGTATAAGGTGCTTTAGTGATAAAACGGATGGCACTGTGATAAACTGCATCCAGCTTGCTGAGTAGAGTGTTGGAAGCAATTTTGTAGATGACATCGCCAAAGTCGAGGATCGGTAGGATAGTCAGTTTTACTAGGGTAAGCTTGGCGGCGTGAGTGAAGGAGGCTTTGTTGCGGAATAGAAAGCCGACTCTTGATTTTATTTTCGATTGGAGATGTTTGATATGAGTCTGGAAGGAGAGTTTGCAGTCTAGCCAGACACCTAGGTACTTATAGATGTCCACATATTCAAGGTCGGAACCATCCAGGGTGGTGATGTTAGTCGGGCATGCGGGTGCAGGCAGCGATCGGTTGAAAAGCATGCATTTGGTTTTACTAGCGTTTAAGAGCAGTTGGAGGCCACGGAAGGAATGTTGTATCGCATTGAAGCTCGTTTGGATGTTAGATAGCACAGTGTCCAATGACGGGCCGAAAGTATATAGAATGGTGTCGTCTACGTAGAGGTGGATCAGGGAATCGCCTGCAGCAAGAGCAACATCATTGATATATACAGAGAAAAGAGTTGGCCCTGAGAACCCTGTGGCACCCCCATAGAGACTGCCACAGGACCGGACAGCATGCCCTCCGATTTGACACACTGAACTCTGTCTGCAAAGTAATTGGTGAACCAGGCAAGGCAGTCATCCGAAAAACCGAGGCGATTGAGTCTGCCGATAAGAATATGGTGATTGACAGAGTCGAAAGCCTTGGCAAGGTCGATGAAGACGGCGGCACAGTACTGTCTTTTATCGATGGCGGTTATGATATCGTTTTGTACCTTGAGTGTGGCTGAGGTGCACCCGTGACCGGCTCGGAAACCAGATTGCACAGCGGAGAAGGTACGGTGGGATTCGAGATGGTCAGTGACCTGTTTGTTGACTTGGCTTTCGAAGACCTTAGGTAGGGCAGGATGGAAATAGGTCTGTAACAGTTTGGGTCCAGGGTGTCTCCCCCAATTGAAGAGGGGGATGACTGCGGCAGCTTTCCAATCCTTGGGGATCTCAGACGATATGAAAGAGAGGTTGAACAGGCTGGTAATAGGGGTTGCGACAATGGCGGCGGATAGTTCCAGAAATAGAGGGTCCAGATTGTAAAGCCCAGCTGATTTATACGGTTCCAGTTTTTGCATCTCTTTCAGAACATCTGCTATCTGGATTTGGGTAAAGGAGAACCTGGAGAGGCTTGGGCGAGGAGTTGCGGGGGGGCGGAGCTGTTGGCCGAGGTTGGAGTAGCCAGGTGGAAGGCATGGCCAGCCGTTGAGAAATGCTTGTTGAAGTTTTCGATAATCATGGATTTATCGGTGGTGACCGTGTTACCTAGCCTCAGTGCAGTGGGCAGCTGGGAGGAGATGCTCTTGTTCTCCATGGACTTCACAGTGTCCCAGAACTTTTTGGAGTTGGAGCTACAGGATGCAAACTTCTGCCTGAAGAAGCTGGCCTTAGCTTTCCTGACTGACTGCGTGTATTGGTTCCTGACTTCCCTGAACAGTTGCATGTCGCGGGGACTATTCGATGCTATTGCAGTCCGCCACAGGATGTTTTTGTGCTGGTCGAGGGCAGTCATGTCTGGAGTGAACCAAGGGCTGTATCTGTTCTTAGTTCTGCATTTTTTGAACGGAGCATGCTTATCTAAGATGGTGAGGAAGTTACTTTTAAAGAATGACCAGGCATCCTCAACTGACGGGATGAGGTCAATGTCCTTCCAGGATACCCGTGCCAGGTCGATTAGAAAGGCCTGCTCACAGAAGTGTTTTAGGGAGCGTTTGACAGTGATGAGGGGTGGTCGTTTGACTGTGGCTCCGTAGCGGATACAGGCAATGAGGCAGTGATCGCTGAGATCCTGGTTGAAGACAGCGGAGGGGTATTTGGAGGGCCAGTTGGTCAGAATGACGTCTATGAGGGTGCCCTTGCTTACAGAGTTAGGGTTGTACCTGGTGGGTTCCTTGATGATTTGTGTGAGATTGAGGGCATCTAGCTTAGATTGTAGGACTACCGGGGTGTTAAGCATATCCCAGTTTAGATCACCTAACAGAACAAACTCTGAAGCTAGATGGGGGGCAATCAATTCACAAATGGTGTCCAGGGCACAGCTGGGAGCTGAGGGGGGTCGGTAGCAGGCGGCAACAGTGAGAGACTTATTTCTGGACAGAGGTGGATTTTTAAAATTAGTAGTTCGAACTGTTTGGGTATGGACCTGGAAAGTATGACATTACTTTGCTGGCTATCTCTGCACTAGACTGCAACTCCTCCCCCTTTGGCAGTTCTATCTTGACGGAAGATGTTATAGTTGGGTATGGAAATCTCTGAATTTTTGGTGGCCTTCCTGAGCCAGGATTCAGACACGGCAAGGACATCAGGGTTAGCAGAGTGTGCTAAAGCAGTGAGTAAAACAAACTTAGGAAGGAGGCTTCTGATGTTGACATGCATGAAACCAAGGCTTTTTCGATCACAGAAGTCAACAAATGAGGGTGCCTGGGGACATGCAGTGCCTGGGTTTACCTCCACAACACCCGCGGAACAGAGAAGGAGTAGTATGAGGGTGCGGCTAAAGGCTATCAAAACTGGTCGCCTAGAGCGTTGGGCACAGAGAATAAGAGGAGCAGGTTTCTGGGCATAGTAGAATATATTCAGGGCATAATGCGCAGACAGGGGTATGGTGGGGTGCGGGTAAAGCGGAGGTAAGCCCAGGCACTGGGTGATGATGAGAGAGGTTGTATCTCTGGACATGCTGGTTGTAATGGGTGAGGTCACCGCATGTGTGGGAGGTGGGACAAATGAGGAATCAGGGGTATGAGGAGTGGAACTAGGGGCTCCATTGTGAACTAAAACAATGATAACTAACCTGAGCAACAGTATACAAGGCATATTGACATTTGAGAGAGACATACAGCGAGGCATACAGTAATCACAGGTGTTGAATTGGGAAAGCTAGCTAAAACAGTAGGTGAGACAGCAGCTAATCAGCTAGCACAACAACAGCAGGTAAAAAGGCATTGACGAGGCAACGGGGCCGACAGATAAAACAAACAAGCAGAATGGAGTACCGTGATTAATGGACAGTCCAGCGTGCATCAGCTATGTAGCCAAGTGATCAGTGTCCAGGGGGCAGCGGTGGATGGGGCAGGAAAGCTGGACTGGCGAGTGTTATCCAGGTTAAAAAACTAACAATGACTAAATAGCTTGTAGCTAGTTAGCTGGTTAGCTTCTGGAGGTTATTGAGTGTGTTCTAAAAATAAAAAATAATAATAGCGATTCCGTATCACATTGGATGAGGCAGGTTTCCAGAAGGTATAAACAAATTAAAAAATCGGAAAGAGATAGAGAGTACATATGGGTCCAGTAAGTGTTTGGGACGCGGCGATGCAGACGGTTAGCAGGCCTGTGCTAACAAGCTAACAGTTAGCAGGCCGGGGTAAACAAGGTAGCAGTTAGCGGACCTGGGCTAAACAAGCTAGCAGTTAGCAGGCTGAATTAGCAAGGAAGGAGATAGCAAGGGCTAGAGAGTTAGCCTTTGGGGGATGTCGTGATGGGGTGAGTCTGTTTATTCCTCTTCACGTGGTGACATCGATAGACCGGTCATGGGCCCGGGTATTGTAGCCCAAGAGTATGCTACGGTGGTAAGCACAGGTGCTTACTGGCTTCAAGCTAAGTGGGTGGAAACGCTAGCCAGGAGTAATCATCCGGGGTTGCGTTTTAGCTCGATGGCTTGTGGTGAAGAACCAGCTGAAAAATGTTCCGTTTGCGGTGGGAATCCGGGGATAAAAAATAAATAGGTCAATTATGCTCTGGTTAGCGTCGCGTTGTTCGAACTGGCGAGAGCTTTCCGAGTTAGCTGATGACCGGTTAGCTGAAGACCGCTAGCATAGCTGGTGGTTAGCTGGCTAACTTCAGTTGAGGGGTTCCGGTTCCGAAGTAAATATAAATACTTTAGGAAAAAGTAGCTACATTGGGTGAGGCGGGTTGCAGGAGAGTATTTGGAAGCTTAGGTTTAGCAAAATGTTTTTAAAGATATGCGAAGAAAAATATGTAAAACAAAAAAGAAACGATATATACAGGGGACACGATACGACAGGACGACTTACTGCTACGCCATCTTGGATCTAACTATACTAAGAAATAAACTAAGATCAAATCAAAATCAAATGTATTTATATAGCCCTTCTTACATCAGCTGATATATCAAAGTGCTGTACAGAAACCCTGCCTAAAACCCCAAACAGCAAGCAATGCAGGTGTAGAAGCACGGTGGCTGGGAAAAACTCCTTAGAAATGCCAAAACCTAGGAAGAAACCTAGAGAGGAACCAGGCTACCAGGCCTGTTCTGGCTGTGCCTGGTGGAGATTATAACAGAACATGGCCAATATGTTCAAATGTTCATAAATGACCAGCATGGTAAAATAATAATAATCACAGTAGTTGTCGAGGGTGCAACAAGTCAGCACCTCAGGAGTAAATGTCAGCTGGCATTTCATAGCCGATCATTGAGAGTATCTCTACCGCTCCTGCTGTCTCCCGAGAGTTGAAAACAGCAGGACTGGGACAGGTAGCACGGCCGGTGAACAGGTCAGGGTTCCATAGCTGCAGGCAGAACAGTTGAAACTGGAGCAGCAGCACGGCCAGATGGACTGGGGACAGCATGGAGTCATCATGCCAGGTAGTCCTGAGGCATGGTCCTAGGGCTCAGGTCCTCCGAGGGAAAGAAAGAAATAATTAGAAAGAACATACTTAAATTCAAACAGGACACCGGATAAGACAGGAGGAATACCAGATATAACAGACTGACCCTAGCCCCCCAACACATAAACTACTGCAGCATAAATACTGGAGGCTGAGACAGGAGGGGTCAGGAGACACTTTGGCCCCATCCGATGATAGCCCCGGAAAGGGCTAAACAGGCAGGATATAACCCCACCCACTTTTCCAAAGCACAGCCCCCACACTACTAGAGGGATATCTTCAACCACCAACTTACCATCCTGAGACAACGCCGAGTATAGCCCACACAGATCTCCGCCACGGCACAACCCAAGGGGGGCGCCACCCCAGACAGGAAGACCACGTCAGTGACGCACCCCTCCTAAGGATGCCATGGAAGAGCAACAGTAAGCCAGTGACTCAGCCCCTGTAATAGGGTTAGAGGCAGAGAATCCCAGTGGAAAGAGGGGAACCGGCCAGGCAGAGACAGCAAGGGAGGTTCATTGCTCCAGAGCCTTTCCGTTCACCTTCACACTTCTGGGCCAGACTACACTCAATCATATGACCCACTGAAGAGATTAGTCTTCAGTAAAGAATTAAAGTTTGAGACAGAGTTTGCCTCCAGCTGTTTGCTTAGAAATTATAAGGACAATTAGGAGGCCTGCGTCTTGTGACCGTAGCGTACGTGTAGGTATGTACGGCAGGACCAAATCAGAGAGATAGGTAGGAGCAAGCCCATGTAATGCTTTGTAGGTTAGCAGTAAAACCTTGAAATCATCCCTTGCCTTAACAGGAAGTCAGTGTAGAGAGGCTAGCACTGGAGTAATGTGGTACATTTTGGGGTTCTAGTCAGGATTCTAGCAGCAGTATTTAGCACTAATTGAAGTTTACCTAGTGCTTTTGCCGGAAAATAGAGCATTGCAGTGGTCTAACCTAGAAGTAACAAAAGCAAAAACTAAGACCCCTTCATATCACAGACTCTGATCACTAATGTAAAATATACAGTGCCTTGCAAATGTATTCACCCCCTTGGCATATTTCCTATTTTGTTGCATTAAAACCTGTAATTTAAATTGAATTTTATTTTGATTTTTTTGTAATGGACATACACAAAATAGTCCAGATTCGCGAAGTGAAATTTAAAAAGTTGTTTAAAAAAATTCAAAAAATAAAATAAAGTTAAAAAAAGTGGTGTGTGCATATGTATTCACCCCTTTGTTATAAAGCCCCTAAACAAGAGAGAGGGCAGCCCACCAAAACCCATGGACCAGGTATGGAGGGCATTCATCAGAGAGACCAAAGAGACCAAAGAGAACCCTGAAGGAGCTACAAAGCTCCACAGCGGAGATTGGAGTATCTGTCCATAGGACCATTTTAAGCCGTACACTCCACAGAGCTGGGCTTTACAGAAGAGTGGCCAGAAAAAAGCCATTGCTTTTTCCACCATAATTTGCAAATAAATTCATTAAAAATCCTACAATGTGATTTTCTGGATTTTTTTTCTAATTTTGTCTGTCATAGTTGAAGTGTACCTATAATGAAAATTACAGGCCTCTCTCATCTTTTTAAGTGGAAGAACTTGCACAATTGGTGGCTGACTAAATACCTTTTTGCCCCACTGTATTTCAGCCACTCTCTCAGGCATACTTCGTCTCAAGGTGCTAATCTCTAGTCTCAGTTCTCGAGAGTTCACTTGTGCATCCCTTCTTTCACTTCCTTCAGAGTTTAGCTCCTATAACACATCCAAACAACGCATCCAAACAACACATCCAAAGACTAATGTCAATAATGAATCCTTTTAACAATGCAATAAAACAATTCACCCTCACTCTTCCTAAGCTCCTGCCTAATTTCACACTTGGAAGATTATTCACCACCTTCCGGAGACACCTGAAACCCCACCTCTTTAAGGAATACCTAGGATAGGATAAGTAATCCTTCTCACCCCCCCCCCTTTAAGATTTAGATGCACTATTGTAAAGTGACTGTTCCACTGGATGTCATAAGGTGAATGCACCAATTTGTAAGTCACTCTGGATAAGAGTGTCTGCTAAATGACTTAAATGTAATGTAAAATTGTTATCTATTGTAACTCCCATAGCCTGGGTTTGTGGATGTCCAGATGGAGGGATGGAGGGAAGAGAAAGAGATTGATTGTTGCAGAGATGGACATCCTCCATACAGAAGGCAGCAGAAACTACAGATGGAATCCAGACAGTCCAGAGAGGAGTGGTGACCGCACCATAGAACCATTTACTTGGATGTTGATGTCTCCTGTCTTCAAACGGACTTTCTCTCTGAGAAGCTGGGCTCAGATACAAGCTGCACATACCGTATGATTATGGATAAGGAGAATTAACTACTGCCATAGATTTGGCTGTGAAACTATTCTGATCCTTTGGCTAAGCCCTGTCCCCCTTAAGCTGGCCTGCCGGTGGGGGTGAGAGTTCATTGGTGTTACTGGGAGGTCAGGATAGGTCAGACGGGTGGGGGAGGGGTGATTAAACCACAATGGTAGAGCTGAATGGAAGAACTGAGGTCTGGGAGCCCCATCACTTTAAATCACTGTGCCTAAGCTGTGTTGCCTTAGGGAAGCATTCCATACACTCCACACACACACGCACTCACAAACGCACGCACACACACAGGTACCACCATAAATTAGAGTCCGACATGTACAGAGAATTATCTTTAAATCAGTGTTCTATATAATAATGGTGAATCTGTCTGAAATATTTTGTTCACCAATGTATACCTAGGGCTAGATTCAATCATCCGCATAGCGTTGTTTTGGCTACGACGGAGGTGAAACTACATTTGAGCTGTCAAATCCACAAGTGGCTTGTTACCTTATCGCGTACAATGCCATTGGATGCAACGAAAAACCACACCTGACTATAATCCAACAAATCTCATGAGGCCGAGTTACTAATTCAAACACTAAAATTAGACTGATAGGCATGAACTTCTAACGCGGTAGTGATAGTAGAGAAGGGAGGGGTTTATGACAGACGAGAAGCCTGTCACCGTTGTGTCAGGCAGGGATAGTAGAGAAGGGAGTGGTTTATGACAGACGAGAAGCCTCTCACCGTTGTGTCAGGCAGGGATAGTAGAGAAGGGAGTGGTTTATGACAGACGAGAAGCCTCTCACCGTTGTGTCAGGCAGGGATAGTAGAGAAGGGAGTGGTTTATGACAGACGAGAAGCCTCTCACCGTTGTGTCAGGCAGGGATAGTAGAGAAGGGAGTGGTTTATGACAGACGAGAAGCCTCTCACCGTTGTGTCAGGCAGGGATAGTAGAGAAGGGAGTGGTTTATGACAGACGAGAAGCCTCTCACCGTTGTGTCAGGCAGGGATAGTAGAGAAGGGAGTGGTTTATGACAGACGCCTCTCAGAAGCCTCTCACCGTTGTGTCAGGTAGGGATAGTAGAGAAGGGAGTGGTTTATGACAGACGAGAAGCCTCTCACCGTTGTGTCAGGCAGGGATAGTAGAGAAGGGAGTGGTTTATGACAGACGAGAAGCCTCTCACCGTTGTGTCAGGCAGGGATAATAGAGAAGGGAGTGGTTTATGACAGACGAGAAGCCTCTCACCGTTGTGTCAGGCAGGGATAGTAGAGAAGGGAGTGGTTTATGACAGACGAGAAGCCTCTCACCGTTGTGTCAGGCAGGGATAGTAGAGAAGGGAGTGGTTTATGACAGACGAGAAGCCTCTCACCGTTGTGTCAGGCAGGGATAGTAGAGAAGGGAGTGGTTTATGACAGACGAGAAGCCTCTCACCGTTGTGTCAGTTAGGGATAGTAGAGAAGGGAGTGGTTTATGACAGACGAGAAGCCTCTCACCGTTGTGTCAGGCAGGGATAGTAGAGAAGGGAGTGGTTTATGACAGACGAGAAGCCTCTCACCGTTGTGTCAGGTAGGGATAGTAGAGAAGGGAGTGGTTTATGACAGACGAGAAGCCTCTCACCGTTGTGTCAGGCAGGGATAGTAGAGAAGGGAGTGGTTTATGACAGACGAGAAGCCTCTCACCGTTGTGTCAGGCAGGGATAATAGAGAAGGGAGTGGTTTATGACAGACGAGAAGCCTCTCACCGTTGTGTCAGGCAGGGATAGTAGAGAAGGGAGTGGTTTATGACAGACGAGAAGCCTCTCACCGTTGTGTCAGGCAGGGATAGTAGAGAAGGGAGTGGTTTATGACAGACGAGAAGCCTCTCACCGTTGTGTCAGGCAGGGATAGTAGAGAAGGGAGTGGTTTATGACAGACGAGAAGCCTCTCACCGTTGTGTCAGTTAGGGATAGTAGAGAAGGGAGTGGTTTATGACAGACGAGAAGCCTCTCACCGTTGTGTCAGGCAGGGATAGTAGAGAAGGGAGTGGTTTATGACAGACGAGAAGCCTCTCACCGTTGTGTCAGGCAGGGATAGTAGAGAAGGGAGTGGTTTATGACAGACGAGAAGCCTCTCACCGTTGTGTCAGGCAGGGATAGTAGAGAAGGGAGTGGTTTATGACAGACGAGAAGCCTCTCACCGTTGTGTCAGGCAGGGATAGTAGAGAAGGGAGTGGTTTATGACAGACGAGAAGCCTCTCACCGTTGTGTCAGGTAGGGATAGTAGAGAAGGGAGTGGTTTATGACAGACGAGAAGCCTCTCACCGTTGTGTCAGGCAGGGATAGTAGAGAAGGGAGTGGTTTATGACAGACGAGAAGCCTCTCACCGTTGTGTCAGGCAGGGATAGTAGAGAAGGGAGTGGTTTATGACAGACGAGAAGCCTCTCACCGTTGTGTCAGGCAGGGATAGTAGAGAAGGGAGTGGTTTATGACAGACGAGAAGCCTCTCACCGTTGTGTCAGGCAGGGATAGTAGAGAAGGGAGTGGTTTATGACAGACGAGAAGCCTCTCACCGTTGTGTCAGGCAGGGATAATAGAGAAGGGAGTGGTTTATGACAGACGAAAAGCCTCTCACCGTTGTGTCAGGCAGGGATAGTAGAGAAGGGAGTGGTTTATGACAGACGAGAAGCCTCTCACCGTTGTGTCAGGCAGGGATAGTAGAGAAGGGAGTGGTTTATGACAGACGAGAAGCCTCTCACCGTTGTGTTAGGCAGGGATAGTAGAGAAGGGAGTGGTTTATGACAGACGAGAAGCCTCTCACCGTTGTGTCAGTTAGAGATAGTAGAGAAGGGAGTGGTTTATGACAGACGAGAAGCCTCTCACCGTTGTGTCAGGCAGGGATAGTAGAGAAGGGAGTGGTTTATGACAGACGAGAAGCCTCTCACCGTTGTGTCAGGCAGGGATAGTAGAGAAGGGAGTGGTTTATGACAGACGAGAAGCCTCTCACCGTTGTGTCAGGCAGGGATAGTAGAGAAGGGGGAGTGGTTTATGACAGACGAGAAGCCTCTCACCGTTGTGTCAGGCAGGGATAGTAGAGAAGGGAGTGGTTTATGACAGACGAGAAGCCTCTCACCGTTGTGTCAGGTAGGGATAGTAGAGAAGGGAGTGGTTTATGACAGACGAGAAGCCTCTCACCGTTGTGTCAGGTAGGGATAATAGAGAAGGGAGTGGTTTATGACAGACGAGAAGCCTCTCACCGTTGTGTCAGGTAGGGATAGTAGAGAAGGGAGTGGTTTATGACAGACGAGAAGCCTCTCACCGTTGTGTCAGGTAGGGATAGTAGAGAAGGGAGTGGTTTATGACAGACGAGAAGCCTCTCACCGTTGTGTCAGGTAGGGATAGTAGAGAAGGGAGTGGTTTATGACAGACGAGAAGCCTCTCACCGTTGTGTCAGGTAGGGATAGTAGAGAAGGGAGTGGTTTATGACAGACGAGAAGCCTCTCACCGTTGTGTCAGGCAGGGATAGTAGAGAAGGGAGTGGTTTATGACAGACGAGAAGCCTCTCACCGTTGTGTCAGGCAGGGATAGTAGAGAAGGGAGTGGTGTATGACAGACGAGAAGCCTGTCACCGTTGTGTCAGGCAGGGATAGTAGAGAAGGGAGTGGTGTATGACAGACGAGAAGCCTCTCACCGTTGTGTCAGGCAGGGATAGTAGAGAAGGGAGTGGTGTATGACAGACGAGAAGCCTCTCACCGTTGTGTCAGGCAGGGATAGTAGAGAAGGGAGTGGTTTATGACAGACGAGAAGCCTCTCACCGTTGTGTCAGGCAGGGATAGTAGAGAAGGGAGTGGTTTATGACAGACGAGAAGCCTCTCACCGTTGTGTCAGGCAGGGATAGTAGAGAAGGGAGTGGTTTATGACAGACGAGAAGCCTCTCACCGTTGTGTCAGGCAGGGATAGTAGAGAAGGGAGTGGTTTATGACAGACGAGAAGCCTGTCACCGTTGTGTCAGGCAGGGATAATAGAGAAGGGAGTGGTTTATGACAGACGAGAAGCCTCTCACCGATGTGTCAGCTCGTACCGCTGTTACACCTCCAACACCGCCAAAACATCTGCTATGTGGATGTGGGCCAACGCTGCTTCATGCTGGTTAACTCTGGTTAACGCTGGTTAACTCTGGTTAATGCCCTAGAGACATTCTGTATTTGCCTTTACAGTAATTCCACATCACACTGTATATCCACATCGGGCTGTATATCCTCACCACCTTAATTAAATAATGCCCCAATCAAAAATGAAGAACTCAGAACAGATATAGCCCTTGGTTTACTCCAGCCTGGACTGCCCTTGACCAGCACAAAAAGATCCTGTGGCGTACTGCATTAGCATCGAATAGCCCCCGCAATATACAACTTTTCAGGGAAGTTAGGTGTCAGAGTCAGTTAGGAAAGCAAAGGCTTTTTCAAACAGAAATGTACATCATGTAGTACAAATTCCAAAAGGTTTGGGACACTGTAAAGTCAATGGAGACTTTACAGCTGCTCACTGCACTGAGGTTAGGCAACACTGTCACCACCGATAAATCCAAGATAATCCTGAATTTCAATAAGCATTTTTCTACGGCTGGCCATGCGTTCCACCTGGCTACCCCTAAGCCAGCCAACAGCTCTGCACCCCTTGCAGCAACTTTCCCAAGCCCCTCCCAGCTTCTCCTTCACCCAAACCCAGATAGCTGATGTTCTGAAAGAGCTGCAAAATCTGGACCCCTACAAATCAGCTGGGCTTGACAATCTGGACCCTCGCTTTCTAAAATTATCCGGCGAAATTGTTGCAACCCCTATTATTGGCCCGTTCAACCTCTCTTTCATGTCGTCTGAGAATCCCAAAGATTGGAAAGCTGCTGCTGTCAACCCCCTCTTCAAAGGGGGAGAAACTCTAGACCCAAACTGTTACAGACCTATTTCCATCCTGCCCTGCTTTTCTAAAGTCTTCAAAAGCCAAGTTAACAAACAGATCACCAACCATTTCGAATCCCACCGTACCTTCTCAGCTGTGCAATCTGCTTTCCGAGCTGGTCATGGGTGCGCCTCAGCCACACTCAAGGTAATAAATGATATCATAACTGTCATCGATAAAAGACAGTACTGTGCAGCCGTCTTCATCGACCTGGCCAAGGCTTTTGACTCTGTCAATCACCGCATTCTTATCGGCAGCCTCAACAGCCTTGATTTCTCAAACGACTGGCTCGCTGGTTCCCCAACTACTTCTCCGATAGAGTTCAGTATGTCAAATCGGAGGGCCTGTTGTCCGGACCTCTGGCAGTCTCTATTGGGGTGCCACAGGGTTAAATTCTCGGGCCGACTCTTTTCTCTGTATATATCAATGATGTCACTCTTGCTGCTGGGGATTCTCTGATACACCTCTACGTAGACAACACCATTCTATATACTTCTGGCCCTTTTTTGGACACTGTGTTAACAAACCCCCAGATGAGCTTCAATGCCATACAACACTCCTTTGGTGGCCTCCAACTGCTCTTACGTTAAATGCTAGTAAAAGTAAATGCATGCTCTTCAACCGATCAACGCCTGCACCGGTCTGCCTGACTAGCATCAATACACTGGACGGTTCTGACTTAGACATCTACAAATACCTAGGTGTCTGGTTAGACTGTAAACGCTCCTTCCAGACTCACATTAAGCATCTCCAATCCAAAATTAAATCTAGATTCAGCTTCCTATTTTGCAACAATGCCTCCTTCACTCATGCTGCTAAACATACCCTGGTAGAACTGACTATCCTACCAATCCTTGACTTTGGCGATGTCATTTACAAAATAGCCTCCAACACTCTATCACAGTGCCATCCGTTCTGTCCAAAAATGCACGTCCTGACCGTAGAGATCTTTTCATTCTCCATGTTTGGTTGATCAGGGTATGACTCGGGAGGGAAACTCTATGTTCTTTGTTTCTATGTTTTGGCCTGGTATGGTTCTCAATCAGGGACAGCTGTCTATCGTTGTCTCTGATTGGGAATCATACTTAGGCAGCCTTTTCCCCTTTTGTATGTGTGGGTAGTTTTTTCTTTGTTAGTGGCATTATAGCCTAAGTAAGCTTCACGGTCGTTTTCTTGTTCTTGGTTTTGTTGGCGACATTTACCAATAAAAGAAATGTACTCTCACCATGCTGCACTTTGGTCTGGTAATTTCCATGACGACAGCGATCGTGACACCAAAGCCCCATGTAGCACCCACCACTGCGACCTGTATGCTCTCGTTGGCTGGCCCTCGCTTCATATTCGTCGCCTAACCCACTTGCTCCAGGTCACCTATAAGTCTTTGCTAGGTAAAGCCCCGCCTTATCTCAGCTCACTGGTTACCATAGCAACACTCACCTATAGCACGCGCTCCAGCAGGTTTATTTCACTAGTCATCCCCAAAGCCAGCTCTTAATTTGGCCACCTTTCCTTCCAGTTCTCTGCTGCCAATGACTGGAACGAATTGCAAAAATCAATACATATTTCCTTCACTAACTTTAAGCATCGGCTGTCAAAGCAGCTTACCGATCGCTGCACTTGTACACAGCCAGTCTGTAAATAGCCCACCCAACTACCTCATCCCCAAATTGTTATTTTATAACCCTAACCCTAACCCTAACCCTAACCCTAACCCTAACCCTAACCTAACCCTAACCCTATTTACTAACCCTAACCCTAACCCTAACCCTAACCCTAACCCTAACCCTAACCCTTATTTATTTATTTATTACTAACCCTAACCCTAACCCTAACCCTAACCCTAACCCTAACCTAACCCTAACCCATCATCTGCACATCTATCACGCCAGTGTTTAATGTTAATTGTAATCATTTTGCCTTTATGGCCAATTTATTGCCTTACCTCCCTAATCTTACTACATTTGCACACATTGTATATAGATTTTTCTATTGTGTTATTGACTGAGCGTTTGTTTATCCCATGTGTAACTCTGTGTTGTTGTTTTTGTTGAAACTGCTTTGCTTTATCTTGGCCAGGTCACAGTTGTAAATGAGAACTTGTTCTCAACTGGCCTACCTGGTTAAATAAAGGTGTTCTCAACTGGCCTACCTGGTTAAATAAAGGTGTTCTCAACTGGCCTACCTGGTTAAATAAAGGTGTTCTCAACTGGCCTACCTGGTTAAATAAAGGTGTTCTCAACTGGCCTACCTGGTTAAATAAAGGTGTTCTCAACTAGCTTACCTGGTTAAATAAAGGTGTTCTCAACTGGCCTACCTGGTTAAATAAAGGTGTTCTCAACTGGCCTACCTGGTTAAATAAATGTGTTCTCAACTGGCCTTCGTGGTTAAATAAAGGTGTTCTCAACTGGCCTACCTGGTTAAATAAAGGTGTTCTCAACTGGCCTACCTGGTTAAATAAAGGTGTTCTCAACTGGCCTACCTGGTTAAATAAAGGTGTTCTCAACTGGCCTACCTGGTTAAATAAAGGTGTTCTCAACTGGCCTACCTGGTTAAATAAAGGTGTTCTCAACTAGCCTACCTGGTTAAATAAAGGTGTTCTCAACTGGCCTACCTGGTTAAATAAAGGTGTTCTCAACTGGCCTACCTGGTTAAATAAAGGTGTTCTCAACTGGCCTACCTGGTTAAATAAAGGTGTTCTCAACTGGCCTACCTGGTTAAATAAAGGTGTTCTCAACTAGCCTACCTGGTTAAATAAAGGTGTTCTCAACTAGCCTACCTGGTTAAATAAAGGTGTTCTCAACTAGCCTACCTGGTTAAATAAAGGTGTTCTCAACTGGCCTACCTGGTTAAATAAAGGTGTTCTCAACTGGCCTACCTGGTTAAATAAAGGTGTTCTCAACTGGCCTACCTGGTTAAATAAAGGTGTTCTCAACTGGCCTACCTGGTTAAATAAAGGTGTTCTCAACTGGCCTACCTGGTTAAATAAAGGTGTTCTCAACTGGCCTACCTGGTTAAATAAAGGTGTTCTCAACTGGCCTACCTGAATAAATAAAGGTTAAATAAAAAATAATAATACAAAAATATATTGTTATTGGCGATAGAGAACTATCTTCACTGTAAATCAGGGTGATTGCTGTTTGTGTCTGAAATTAGGTTTGAGTTTTTTTGTCTGCTAAGGAAATTGACCTTTTAGCAAACCACTTTAAGACACTTTAACATGATAAAGGCTAATCTGAAACATTGGCTATATAGGTCCGTGTGTGTACGGTTGCTAATGAATGCTAGATATTCATGTATTCATTATTTAACCAGGAAAGAATCTTGGGGGTTAAAAACATATTTTGCAAGTCAAACCGTGTGTGTGTGTGTGTGTGTGTGTGTGTGTGTGTGTGTGTGTGTGTGTGTGTGTGTGTGTGTGTGCGTGTGCGCGTGCGTGTGTGTGTCTTGTGTGTGTGATGTCATGGGAGTCTTGGGGTTGTGTGAAATCCTTTTGGAGATGTGGGTTTATAATGGGTTCCCATCATGTATACTCCGTTTAAAACTGACTCCCTGGCCAATAGAGAACTGTATTTAAAACTGACTACCCTGGCCCATAGAGAACTGTATGTAAAACTGACTCCCTGGCCCATAGAGAACTGTATTTAAAACTGACTCCCTGGCCCATAGAGAACTGTATTTAAAACTGACTCCCTGGCCCATAGAGAACTGTATGTAAAACTGACTCCCTGGCCCATAGAGAACTGTATTTAAAACTGACTCCCTGGCCCATAGAGAACTGTATGTAAAACTGACTACCCTGGCCCATAGAGAACTGTATGTAAAACTGACTACCCTGGCCAATAGAGAACTGTATTTAAAACTGACTCCCTGGCCAATAGAGAACTGTATTTAAAACTGACTACCCTGGCCCATAGAGAACTGTATTTAAAACTGACTCCCTGGCCATTAGAGAACTGTATTTAAAACTGACTCCCTGGCCAATAGAGAACTGTATTTAAAACTGACTCCCTGGCCCATAGAGAACTGTATTTAAAACTGACTCCCTGGCCAATAGAGAACTGTATGTAAAACTGACTCCCTGGCCCATAGAGAACTGTATTTAAAACTGACTACCCTGGCCAATAGAGAACTGTATGTAAAACTGACTACCCTGGCCCATAGAGAACTGTATTTAAAACTGACTCCCTGGCCCATAGAGAACTGTATTTAAAACTGACTACCCTGGCCAATAGAGAACTGTATGTAAAACTGACTCCCTGGCCCATAGAGAACTGTATTTAAAACTGACTACCCTGGCCCATAGAGAACTGTATTTAAAACTGACTCCCTGGCCATTAGAGAACTGTATTTAAAACTGACTCCCTGGCCCATAGAGAACTGTATTTAAAACTGACTCCCTGGCCCATAGAGAACTGTATTTAAAACTGACTCCCTGGCCCATAGAGAACTGTATTTAAAACTGACTCCCTGGCCATTAGAGAACTGTATTTAAAACTGACTCCCTGGCCATTAGAGAACTGTATTTAAAACTGACTCCCTGGCCCATAGAGAACTGTATTTAAAACTGACTCCCTGGCCCATAGAGAACTGTATTTAAAACTGACTCCCTGGCCATTAGAGAACTGTATTTAAAACTGACTCCCTGGCCCATAGAGAACTGTATTTAAAACTGACTCCCTGGCCATTAGAGAACTGTATTTAAAACTGACTCCCTGGCCCATAGAGAACTGTATTTAAAACTGACTCCCTGGCCCATAGAGAACTGTATTTAAAACTGACTCCCTGGCCCATACAGAACTGTATTTAAAACTGACTCCCTGGCCCATAGAGAACTGTATTTAAAACTGACTCCCTGGCCCATAGAGAACTGTATTTAAAACTGACTCCCTGGCCCATAGAGAACTGTATTTAAAACTGACTCCCTGGCCCATAGAGAACTGTATTTAAAACTGACTCCCTGGCCCATAGAGAACTGTATTTAAAACTGACTCCCTGGCCCATAGAGAACTGTATTTAAAACTGACTCCCTGGCCCATAGAGAACTGTATTTAAAACTGACTCCCTGGCCCATACAGAACTGTATTTAAAACTGACTCCCTGGCCCATAGAGAACTGTATTTAAAACTGACTCCCTGGCCCATAGAGAACTGTATTTAAAACTGACTCCCTGGCCCATAGAGAACTGTATTTAAAACTGACTCCCTGGCCCATAGAGAACTGTATTTAAAACTGACTAACCTGGCCCATAGAAACTGTATTTAAAACTGACTCCCTGGCCCATAGAGAACTGTATTTAAAACTGACTCCCTGGCCCATAGAGAACTGTATTTAAAACTGACTAACCTGGCCCATAGAGAACTGTATTTAAAACTGACTCCCTGGCCCATAGAGAACTGTATTTAAAACTGACTCCCTGGCCAATAGAGAACTGTATTTAAAACTGACTCCCTGGCCCATAGAGAACTGTATTTAAAACTGACTCCCTGGCCCATAGAGAACTGTATTTAAAACTGACTCCCTGGTCCATAGAGAACTGTATTTAAAACTGACTCCCTGGCCCATAGAGAACTGTATTTAAAACTGACTCCCTGGCCCATAGAGAACTGTATTTAAAACTGACTCCCTGGCCCATAGAGAACTGTATTTAAAACTGACTCCCTGGCCCATAGAGAACTGTATTTAAAACTGACTCCCTGGCCCATAGAGAACTGTATTTAAAACTGACTCCCTGGCCCATAGAGAACTGTATTTAAAACTGACTCCCTGGCCCATAGAGAACTGTATTTAAAACTGACTCCCTGGCCCATAGAGAACTGTATTTAAAACTGACTCCCTGGCCCATAGAGAACTGTATTTAAAACTGACTCCCTGGCCCATAGAGAACTGTATTTAAAACTGACTCCCTGGCCCATAGAGAACTGTATTTAAAACTGACTCCCTGGCCCATAGAGAACTGTATTTAAAACTGACTCCCTGGCCCATAGAGAACTGTATTTAAAACTGACTCCTGGCCCATAGAGAACTGTATTTAAAACTGACTAACCTGGCCCATAGAGAACTGTATTTAAAACTGACTCCCTGGCCCATAGAGAACTGTATTTAAAACTGACTAACCTGGCCCATAGAGAACTGTATTTAAAACTGACTCCTGGCCCATAGAGAACTGTATTTAAAACTGACTCCCTGGCCAATAGAGAACTGTATTTAAAACTGACTCCCTGGCCCATAGAGAACTGTATTTAAAACTGACTCCCTGGCCCATAGAGAACTGTATTTAAAACTGACTCCCTGGTCCATAGAGAACTGTATTTAAAACTGACTCCCTGGCCCATAGAGAACTGTATTTAAAACTGACTCCCTGGCCCATAGAGAACTGTATTTAAAACTGACTCCCTGGCCCATAGAGAACTGTATTTAAAACTGACTCCCTGGCCCATAGAGAACTGTATTTAAAACTGACTCCTGGCCCATAGAGAACTGTATTTAAAACTGACTCCTGGCCCATAGAGAACTGTATTTAAAACTGACTCCCTGGCCCATAGAGAACTGTATTTAAAACTGACTCCCTGGCCCATAGAGAACTGTATTTAAAACTGACTCCCTGGCCCATAGAGAACTGTATTTAAAACTGACTAACCTGGCCCATAGAGAACTGTATTTAAAACTGACTCCCTGGCCCATAGAGAACTGTATTTAAAACTGACTCCCTGGCCCATAGAGAACTGTATTTAAAACTGACTAACCTGGCCCATAGAGAACTGTATTTAAAACTGACTCCCTGGCCCATAGAGAACTGTATTTAAAACTGACTCCCTGGCCAATAGAGAACTGTATTTAAAACTGACTCCTGGCCCATAGAGAACTGTATTTAAAACTGACTCCCTGGCCCATAGAGAACTGTATTTAAAACTGACTCCCTGGTCCATAGAGAACTGTATTTAAAACTGACTCCCTGGCCCATAGAGAACTGTATTTAAAACTGACTCCCTGGCCCATAGAGAACTGTATTTAAAACTGACTCCCTGGCCCATAGAGAACTGTATTTAAAACTGACTCCCTGGCCCATAGAGAACTGTATTTAAAACTGACTCCCTGGCCCATAGAGAACTGTATTTAAAACTGACTCCCTGGCCCATAGAGAACTGTATTTAAAACTGACTCCTGGCCCATAGAGAACTGTATTTAAAACTGACTCCCTGGCCCATAGAGAACTGTATTTAAAACTGACTCCCTGGCCCATAGAGAACTGTATTTAAAACTGACTCCCTGGCCCATAGAGAACTGTATTTAAAACTGACTCCCTGGCCCATAGAGAACTGTATTTAAAACTGACTCCCTGGCCCATAGAGAACTGTATTTAAAACTGACTCCCTGGCCCATAGAGAACTGTATTTAAAACTGACTCCCTGGCCCATAGAGAACTGTATTTAAAACTGACTAACCTGGCCCATAGAGAACTGTATTTAAAACTGACTCCCTGGCCCATAGAGAACTGTATTTAAAACTGACTAACCTGGCCCATAGAGAACTGTATTTAAAACTGACTCCTGGCCCATAGAGAACTGTATTTAAAACTGACTCCTGGCCAATAGAGAACTGTATTTAAAACTGACTCCCTGGCCCATAGAGAACTGTATTTAAAACTGACTCCCTGGCCCATAGAGAACTGTATTTAAAACTGACTCCCTGGTCCATAGAGAACTGTATTTAAAACTGACTCCCTGGCCCATAGAGAACTGTATTTAAAACTGACTCCCTGGCCCATAGAGAACTGTATTTAAAACTGACTCCCTGGCCCATAGAGAACTGTATTTAAAACTGACTCCCTGGCCCATAGAGAACTGTATTTAAAACTGACTCCCTGGCCCATAGAGAACTGTATTTAAAACTGACTCCCTGGCCCATAGAGAACTGTATTTAAAACTGACTCCCTGGCCCATAGAGAACTGTATTTAAAACTGACTCCCTGGCCCATAGAGAACTGTATTTAAAACTGACTCCCTGGCCCATAGAGAACTGTATTTAAAACTGACTAACCTGGCCCATAGAGAACTGTATTTAAAACTGACTCCCTGGCCCATAGAGAACTGTATTTAAAACTGACTCCCTGGCCCATAGAGAACTGTATTTAAAACTGACTAACCTGGCCCATAGAGAACTGTATTTAAAACTGACTCCCTGGCCCATAGAGAACTGTATTTAAAACTGACTCCCTGGCCAATAGAGAACTGTATTTAAAACTGACTCCCTGGCCCATAGAGAACTGTATTTAAAACTGACTCCCTGGCCCATAGAGAACTGTATTTAAAACTGACTCCCTGGTCCATAGAGAACTGTATTTAAAACTGACTCCTGGCCCATAGAGAACTGTATTTAAAACTGACTCCCTGGCCCATAGAGAACTGTATTTAAAACTGACTCCCTGGCCCATAGAGAACTGTATTTAAAACTGACTCCCTGGCCCATAGAGAACTGTATTTAAAACTGACTCCCTGGCCCATAGAGAACTGTATTTAAAACTGACTCCTGGCCCATAGAGAACTGTATTTAAAACTGACTCCCTGGCCCATAGAGAACTGTATTTAAAACTGACTCCCTGGCCCATAGAGAACTGTATTTAAAACTGACTCCCTGGCCCATAGAGAACTGTATTTAAAACTGACTCCCTGGCCCATAGAGAACTGTATTTAAAACTGACTCCCTGGCCCATAGAGAACTGTATTTAAAACTGACTCCCTGGCCCATAGAGAACTGTATTTAAAACTGACTCCCTGGCCCATAGAGAACTGTATTTAAAACTGACTCCCTGGCCCATAGAGAACTGTATTTAAAACTGACTAACCTGGCCCATAGAGAACTGTATTTAAAACTGACTCCCTGGCCCATAGAGAACTGTATTTAAAACTGACTAACCTGGCCCATAGAGAACTGTATTTAAAACTGACTCCCTGGCCCATAGAGAACTGTATTTAAAACTGACTCCCTGGCCAATAGAGAACTGTATTTAAAACTGACTCCCTGGCCCATAGAGAACTGTATTTAAAACTGACTCCCTGGCCCATAGAGAACTGTATTTAAAACTGACTCCCTGGTCCATAGAGAACTGTATTTAAAACTGACTCCCTGGCCCATAGAGAACTGTATTTAAAACTGACTCCCTGGCCCATAGAGAACTGTATTTAAAACTGACTCCCTGGCCCATAGAGAACTGTATTTAAAACTGACTCCCTGGCCCATAGAGAACTGTATTTAAAACTGACTCCCTGGCCCATAGAGAACTGTATTTAAAACTGACTCCTGGCCCATAGAGAACTGTATTTAAAACTGACTCCCTGGCCCATAGAGAACTGTATTTAAAACTGACTCCTGGCCCATAGAGAACTGTATTTAAAACTGACTCCCTGGCCCATAGAGAACTGTATTTAAAACTGACTCCCTGGCCCATAGAGAACTGTATTTAAAACTGACTCCCTGGCCCATAGAGAACTGTATTTAAAACTGACTCCCTGGCCCATAGAGAACTGTATTTAAAACTGACTCCCTGGCCCATAGAGAACTGTATTTAAAACTGACTCCCTGGCCCATAGAGAACTGTATTTAAAACTGACTCCCTGGCCCATAGAGAACTGTATTTAAAACTGACTCCCTGGCCCATAGAGAACTGTATTTAAAACTGACTCCCTGGCCCATAGAGAACTGTATTTAAAACTGACTCCCTGGCCCATAGAGAACTGTATTTAAAACTGACTCCCTGGCCCATAGAGAACTGTATTTAAAACTGACTCCCTGGCCCATAGAGAACTGTATTTAAAACTGACTCCCTGGCCCATAGAGAACTGTATTTAAAACTGACTCCCTGGCCCATAGAGAACTGTATTTAAAACTGACTCCCTGGCCCATAGAGAACTGTATTTAAAACTGACTCCCTGGCCCATAGAGAACTGTATTTAAAACTGACTCCCTGGCCCATAGAGAACTGTATGTAAAACTGACTCCCTGGCCCATAGAGAACTGTATTTAAAACTGACTCCCTGGCCCATAGAGAACTGTATGTAAAACTGACTCCCTGGCCAATAGAGAACTGTATTTAAAACTGACTCCCTGGCCCATAGAGAACTATATGTAAAACTGACTCCCTGGCCCATAGAGAACTATATGTAAAACTGACTCCCTGGCCCATAGAGAACTATATGTAAAACTGACTCCCTGGCCCATAGAGAACTATATGTAAAACTGACTCCCTGGCCATTAGAGAACTGTATGTAAAACTGACTCCCTGGCCATTAGAGAACTGTATGTAAAACTGACTCCCTGGCCATTAGAGAACTATATGTAAAACTGACTCCCTGGCCCATAGAGAACTATATGTAAAACTGACTCCCTGGCCATTAGAGAACTGTATGTAAAACTGACTCCTGGCCATTAGAGAACTGTATGTAAAACTGACTCCTGGCCATTAGAGAACTGTATGTAAAACTGACTCCCTGGCCCATAGAGAACTGTATTTAAAACTGACTCCCTGGCCCATAGAGAACTGTATTTAAAACTGACTCCCTGGCCCATAGAGAACTGTATTTAAAACTGACTCCCTGGCCCATAGAGAACTGTATGTAAAACTGACTCCCTGGCCCATAGAGAACTGTATTTAAAACTGACTCCCTGGCCCATAGAGAACTGTATGTAAAACTGACTCCCTGGCCAATAGAGAACTGTATTTAAAACTGACTCCCTGGCCCATAGAGAACTATATGTAAAACTGACTCCCTGGCCCATAGAGAACTATATGTAAAACTGACTCCCTGGCCCATAGAGAACTATATGTAAAACTGACTCCCTGGCCCATAGAGAACTATATGTAAAACTGACTCCCTGGCCATTAGAGAACTGTATGTAAAACTGACTCCCTGGCCATTAGAGAACTGTATGTAAAACTGACTACCCTGGCCAATAGAGAACTATATGTAAAACTGACTCCCTGGCCCATAGAGAACTATATGTAAAACTGACTCCCTGGCCCATAGAGAACTATATGTAAAACTGACTCCCTGGCCATTAGAGAACTGTATGTAAAACTGACTCCCTGGCCATTAGAGAACTGTATGTAAAACTGACTACCCTGGCCAATAGAGAACTATATGTAAAACTGACTCCCTGGCCATTAGAGAACTGTATGTAAAACTGACTCCTGGCCATTAGAGAACTGTATGTAAAACTGACTCCCTGGCCATTAGAGAACTGTATGTAAAACTGACTCCCTGGCCATTAGAGAACTGTATGTAAAACTGACTACCCTGGCCAATAGAGAACTATATGTAAAACTGACTCCCTGGCCATTAGAGAACTGTATGTAAAACTGACTCCCTGGCCATTAGAGAACTGTATGTAAAACTGACTCCCTGGCCATTAGAGAACTGTATGTAAAACTGACTCCCTGGCCATTAGAGAACTGTATGTAAAACTGACTCCCTGGCCA
This sequence comes from Oncorhynchus gorbuscha, assembly GCF_021184085.1. NCBI lineage: Eukaryota > Metazoa > Chordata > Actinopteri > Salmoniformes > Salmonidae > Oncorhynchus > Oncorhynchus gorbuscha. The sequence goes on along the minus strand of NC_060181.1, from coordinate 87,683,131 downwards.
TTAGAGAACTGTATGTAAAACTGACTACCCTGGCCAATAGAGAACTGTATGTAAAACTGACTCCCTGGCCCATAGAGAACTGTATGTAAAACTGACTACCCTGGCCAATAGAGAACTGTATGTAAAACTGACTCCCTGGCCATTAGAGAACTGTATGTAAAACTGACTACCCTGGCCAATAGAGAACTGTATGTAAAACTGACTCCCTGGCCCATAGAGAACTGTATGTAAAACTGACTACCCTGGCCAATAGAGAACTGTATGTAAAACTGACTACCCTGGCCAATAGAGAACTGTATTTAAAACTGACTACCCTGGCCATTAGAGAACTGTATGTAAAACTGACTCCCTGGCCCATAGAGAACTGTATGTAAAACTGACTACCCTGGCCCATAGAGAACTGTATTTAAAACTGACTCCCTGGCCCATAGAGAACTGTATGTAAAACTGACTCCCTGGCCCATAGAGAACTGTATTTAAAACTGACTCCCTGGCCCATAGAGAACTGTATGTAAAACTGACTCCCTGGCCCATAGAGAACTGTATTTAAAACTGACTCCCTGGCCCATAGAGAACTGTATTTAAAACTGACTCCCTGGCCAATAGAGAACTGTATGTAAAACTGACTCCCTGGCCAATAGAGAACTGTATGTAAAACTGACTCCCTGGCCCATAGAGAACTGTATTTAAAACTGACTCCCTGGCCCATAGAGAACTGTATTTAAAACTGACTCATTTACATTTACATTTAAGTCATTTAGCAGACGCTCTTATCCAGAGCGACTTACTCCCTGGCCAATAGAGAACTGTATGTAAAACTGACTCCCTGGCCCATAGAGAACTGTATGTAAAACTGACTCCCTGGCCCATAGAGAACTGTATGTAAAACTGACTCCCTGGCCCATAGAGAACTGTATGTAAAACTGACTCCCTGGCCCATAGAGAACTGTATGTAAAACTGACTCCCTGGCCCATAGAGAACTGTATGTAAAACTGACTCCCTGGCCCATAGAGAACTGTATGTAAAACTGACTCCCTGGCCCATAGAGAACTGTATGTAAAACTGACTCCCTGGCCCATAGAGAACTGTATGTAAAACTGACTCCCTGGCCCATAGAGAACTGTATGTAAAACTGACTACCCTGGCCAATAGAGAACTGTATGTAAAACTGACTCCCTGGCCCATAGAGAACTGTATGTAAAACTGACTACCCTGGCCAATAGAGAACTGTATTTAAAACTGACTACCCTGGCCATTAGAGAACTGTATGTAAAACTGACTCCCTGGCCCATAGAGAACTGTATGTAAAACTGACTACCCTGGCCCATAGAGAACTGTATTTAAAACTGACTCCCTGGCCCATAGAGAACTGTATGTAAAACTGACTCCCTGGCCCATAGAGAACTGTATTTAAAACTGACTCCCTGGCCCATAGAGAACTGTATGTAAAACTGACTCCCTGGCCCATAGAGAACTGTATTTAAAACTGACTCCCTGGCCCATAGAGAACTGTATTTAAAACTGACTCCCTGGCCAATAGAGAACTGTATGTAAAACTGACTCCCTGGCCAATAGAGAACTGTATGTAAAACTGACTCCCTGGCCCATAGAGAACTGTATTTAAAACTGACTCCCTGGCCCATAGAGAACTGTATTTAAAACTGACTCCCTGGCCAATAGAGAACTGTATGTAAAACTGACTCCCTGGCCCATAGAGAACTGTATGTAAAACTGACTCCCTGGCCCATAGAGAACTGTATGTAAAACTGACTCCCTGGCCCATAGAGAACTGTATGTAAAACTGACTCCCTGGCCCATAGAGAACTGTATGTAAAACTGACTCCCTGGCCCATAGAGAACTGTATGTAAAACTGACTCCCTGGCCCATAGAGAACTGTATGTAAAACTGACTCCCTGGCCCATAGAGAACTGTATTTAAAACTGACTCCCTGGCCCATAGAGAACTGTATTTAAAACTGACTCCCTGGCCAATAGAGAACTGTATGTAAAACTGACTCCCTGGCCCATAGAGAACTGTATGTAAAACTGACTCCCTGGCCCATAGAGAACTGTATGTAAAACTGACTCCCTGGCCCATAGAGAACTGTATGTAAAACTGACTCCCTGGCCCATAGAGAACTGTATGTAAAACTGACTCCCTGGCCCATAGAGAACTGTATGTAAAACTGACTCCCTGGCCCATAGAGAACTGTATGTAAAACTGACTCCCTGGCCCATAGAGAACTGTATTTAAAACTGACTCCCTGGCCCATAGAGAACTGTATGTAAAACTGACTCCCTGGCCCATAGAGAACTGTATGTAAAACTGACTCCCTGGCCCATAGAGAACTGTATGTAAAACTGACTCCCTGGCCCATAGAGAACTGTATGTAAAACTGACTCCCTGGCCCATAGAGAACTGTATGTAAAACTGACTCCTGGCCAATAGAGAACTGTATGTAAAACTGACTCCCTGGCCAATAGAGAACTGTATGTAAAACTGACTCCCTGGCCAATAGAGAACTGTATGTAAAACTGACTCCCTGGCCCATAGAGAACTGTATGTAAAACTGACTCCTGGCCAATAGAGAACTGTATGTAAAACTGACTCCCTGGCCAATAGAGAACTGTATGTAAAACTGACTCCCTGGCCAATAGAGAACTGTATGTAAAACTGACTCCCTGGCCAATAGAGAACTGTATGTAAAACTGACTCCCTGGCCAATAGAGAACTGTATGTAAAACTGACTCCCTGGCCAATAGAGAACTGTATTTAAAACTGACTCCCTGGCCCATAGAGAACTGTATGTAAAACTGACTCCCTGGCCCATAGAGAACTGTATGTAAAACTGACTCCCTGGCCCATAGAGAACTGTATTTAAAACTGACTCCCTGGCCCATAGAGAACTGTATGTAAAACTGACTCCCTGGCCCATAGAGAACTGTATTTAAAACTGACTCCCTGGCCCATAGAGAACTGTATGTAAAACTGACTCCCTGGCCCATAGAGAACTGTATTTAAAACTGACTCCCTGGCCCATAGAGAACTGTATGTAAAACTGACTCCCTGGCCCATAGAGAACTGTATGTAAAACTGACTCCCTGGCCCATAGAGAACTGTATTTAAAACTGACTCCCTGGCCCATAGAGAACTGTATGTAAAACTGACTCCCTGGCCCATAGAGAACTGTATTTAAAACTGACTCCCTGGCCCATAGAGAACTGTATGTAAAACTGACTCCCTGGCCCATAGAGAACTGTATGTAAAACTGACTCCCTGGCCCATAGAGAACTGTATGTAAAACTGACTCCCTGGCCCATAGAGAACTGTATGTAAAACTGACTCCCTGGCCCATAGAGAACTGTATGTAAAACTGACTACCCTGGCCAATAGAGAACTGTATGTAAAACTGACTCCCTGGCCATTAGATAACTGTATGTAAAACTGACTACCCTGGCCAATAGAGAACTGTATGTAAAACTGACTCCCTGGCCATTAGAGAACTGTATGTAAAACTGACTACCCTGGCCAATAGAGAACTGTATGTAAAACTGACTCCCTGGCCCATAGAGAACTGTATGTAAAACTGACTCCCTGGCCATTAGAGAACTGTATGTAAAACTGACTCCCTGGCCATTAGAGAACTGTATGTAAAACTGACTCCCTGGCCATTAGAGAACTGTATGTAAAACTGACTCCCTGGCCATTAGAGAACTGTATGTAAAACTGACTCCCTGGCCATTAGAGAACTGTATGTAAAACTGACTCCCTGGCCATTAGAGAACTGTATGTAAAACTGACTCCCTGGCCCATAGAGAACTGTATGTAAAACTGACTCCCTGGCCCATAGAGAACTGTATGTAAAACTGACTCCCTGGCCCATAGAGAACTGTATGTAAAACTGACTCCCTGGCCCATAGAGAACTGTATGTAAAACTGACTCCCTGGCCCATAGAGAACTGTATGTAAAACTGACTCCCTGGCCCATAGAGAACTGTATGTAAAACTGACTCCCTGGCCCATAGAGAACTGTATGTAAAACTGACTCCCTGGCCCATAGAGAACTGTATGTAAAACTGACTCCCTGGCCCATAGAGAACTGTATGTAAAACTGACTCCCTGGCCCATAGAGAACTGTATGTAAAACTGACTCCCTGGCCCATAGAGAACTGTATGTAAAACTGACTCCCTGGCCCATAGAGAACTGTATGTAAAACTGACTACCCTGGCCAATAGAGAACTGTATGTAAAACTGACTCCCTGGCCATTAGAGAACTGTATGTAAAACTGACTACCCTGGCCAATAGAGAACTGTATGTAAAACTGACTCCCTGGCCATTAGAGAACTGTATGTAAAACTGACTACCCTGGCCAATAGAGAACTGTATGTAAAACTGACTCCCTGGCCCATAGAGAACTGTATGTAAAACTGACTCCCTGGCCATTAGAGAACTGTATGTAAAACTGACTCCCTGGCCATTAGAGAACTGTATGTAAAACTGACTCCCTGGCCATTAGAGAACTGTATGTAAAACTGACTCCCTGGCCATTAGAGAACTGTATGTAAAACTGACTCCCTGGCCATTAGAGAACTGTATGTAAAACTGACTCCCTGGCCATTAGAGAACTGTATGTAAAACTGACTCCCTGGCCAATAGAGAACTGTATGTAAAACTGACTCCCTGGCCATTAGAGAACTGTATGTAAAACTGACTCCCTGGCCATTAGAGAACTGTATGTAAAACTGACTCCCTGGCCATTAGAGAACTGTATGTAAAACTGACTCCCTGGCCCATAGAGAACTGTATGTAAAACTGACTCCCTGGCCATTAGAGAACTGTATTTAAAACTGACTCCCTGGCCCATAGAGAACTGTATTTAAAACTGACTCCCTGGCCCATAGAGAACTGTATGTAAAACTGACTCCCTGGCCAATAGAGAACTGTATGTAAAACTGACTCCCTGGCCCATAGAGAACTGTATGTAAAACTGACTCCCTGGCCCATAGAGAACTGTATGTAAAACTGACTCCCTGGCCCATAGAGAACTGTATGTAAAACTGACTCCCTGGCCAATAGAGAACTGTATGTAAAACTGACTCCCTGGCCCATAGAGAACTGTATTTAAAACTGACTACCCTGGCCAATAGAGAACTGTATTTAAAACTGACTCCCTGGCCAATAGAGAACTGTATTTAAAACTGACTCCCTGGCCCATAGAGAACTGTATTTAAAACTGACTACCCTGGCCAATAGAGAACTGTATTTAAAACTGACTCCCTGGCCAATAGAGAACTGTATTTAAAACTGACTCCCTGGCCAATAGAGAACTGTATTTAAAACTGACTCCCTGGTCCATAGAGAACTGTATTTAAAACTGACTCCCTGGCCCATAGAGAACTGTATTTAAAACTGACTCCCTGGCCAATAGAGAACTGTATTTAAAACTGACTCCCTGGCCCATAGAGAACTGTATTTAAAACTGACTCCCTGGCCCATAGAGAACTGTATTTAAAACTGACTCCCTGGCCCATAGAGAACTGTATGTAAAACTGACTACCCTGGCCAATAGAGAACTGTATGTAAAACTGACTCCCTGGCCAATAGAGAACTGTATTTAAAACTGACTCCCTGGCCCATAGAGAACTGTATGTAAAACTGACTACCCTGGCCAATAGAGAACTGTATGTAAAACTGACTCCCTGGCCATTAGAGAACTGTATGTAAAACTGACTACCCTGGCCAATAGAGAACTGTATGTAAAACTGACTCCCTGGCCAATAGAGAACTGTATGTAAAACTGACTCCCTGGCCCATAGAGAACTGTGTTTAAAACTGACTACCCTGGCCAATAGAGAACTGTATGTAAAACTGACTCCCTGGCCAATAGAGAACTGTATTTAAAACTGACTCCCTGGCCCATAGAGAACTGTATTTAAAACTGACTCCCTGGCCCATAGAGAACTGTATGTAAAACTGACTCCCTGGCCCATAGAGAAGTGTATTTAAAACTGACTCCCTGGCCCATAGAGAACTGTATGTAAAACTGACTAACCTGGCCAATAGAGAACTGTATTTAAAACTGACTAACCTGGCCCATAGAGAACTGTATTTAAAACTGACTAACCTGGCCCATAGAGAACTGCATTTAAAACTGACTAACCTGGCCCATAGAGAACTGCATTTAAAACTGACTAACCTGGCCCATAGAGAACTGTATTTAAAACTGACTAACCTGGCCCATAGAGAACTGTATTTAAAACTGACTAACCTGGCCCATAGAGAACTGTATTTAAAACTGACTCCCTGGCCAATAGAGAACTGTATTTAAAACTGACTCCCTGGCCAATAGAGAACTGTATTTAAAACTGACTCCCTGGCCAATAGAGAACTGTATTTAAAACTGACTAACCTGGCCCATAGAGAACTGTGTTTAAAACTGACTAACCTGGTCCATAGAGAACTGTATTTAAAACTGACTAACCTGGCCCATAGAGAACTGTATGTAAAACTGACTCCCTGGCCATTAGAGAACTGTATGTAAAACTGACTACCCTGGCCAATAGAGAACTGTATGTAAAACTGACTCCCTGGCCAATAGAGAACTGTATGTAAAACTGACTCCCTGGCCCATAGAGAACTGTGTTTAAAACTGACTACCCTGGCCAATAGAAAACTGTATGTAAAACTGACTCCCTGGCCAATAGAGAACTGTATTTAAAACTGACTCCCTGGCCCATAGAGAACTGTATTTAAAACTGACTCCCTGGCCCATAGAGAACTGTATGTAAAACTGACTCCCTGGCCCATAGAGAACTGTATTTAAAACTGACTCCCTGGCCCATAGAGAACTGTATGTAAAACTGACTAACCTGGCCATTAGAGAACTGTATTTAGAACTGACTAACCTGGCCCATAGAGAACTGTATTTAAAACTGACTAACCTGGCCCATAGAGAACTGCATTTAAAACTGACTAACCTGGCCCATAGAGAACTGCATTTAAAACTGACTAACCTGGCCCATAGAGAACTGTATTTAAAACTGACTAACCTGGCCCATAGAGAACTGTATTTAAAACTGACTAACCTGGCCCATAGAGAACTGTATTTAAAACTGACTCCCTGGCCAATAGAGAACTGTATTTAAAACTGACTCCCTGGCCAATAGAGAACTGTATTTAAAACTGACTCCCTGGCCAATAGAGAACTGTATTTAAAACTGACTAACCTGGCCCATAGAGAACTGTGTTTAAAACTGACTAACCTGGTCCATAGAGAACTGTATTTAAAACTGACTAACCTGGCCCATAGAGAACTATATTTAAAACTGACTCCCTGGCCAATAGAGAACTGTATTTAAAACGGACTCCCTGGCCAATAGAGAACTGTATTTAAAACGGACTACCCTGGCCAATAGAGAACTGTATTTAAAACTGACTCCCTGGCCCATAGAGAACTGTATTTAAAACTGACTCCCTGGCCCATAGAGAACTGTATTTAAAACTGACTCCCTGGCCAATAGAGAACTGTATTTAAAACGGACTCCCTGGCCAATAGAGAACTGTATTTAAAACTGACTCCCTGGCCCATAGAGAACTGCATTTAAAACTGACTACCCTGGCCAATAGAGAACTGTATTTAAAACTGACTCCCTGGCCCATAGAGAACTGTATTTAAAACTGACTCCCTGGCCCATAGAGAACTGTATTTAAAACTGACTAACCTGGCCCATAGAGAACTGTATTTAAAACTGACTCCCTGGTCCATAGAGAACTGTATTTAAAACTGACTCCCTGGCCCATAGAGAACTGTATTTAAAACTGACTCCCTGGCCCATAGAGAACTGTATTTAAAACTGACTACCCTGGCCCATAGAGAACTGTATGTAAAACTGACTCAACCTGCTCCACTACAGCCCCATCGATGAGAATGGGGGCGTGCTCGGTCCTCCTTTTCCTGTAGTCCACAATCATCTCCATTGTCTTGATCACATTGAGGGAGAGGTTGTTGTCCTTGCACCACACGGTCAGGTCTCTAACCTCCTCCCTATAGGCTGTCTCGTCGATGTCGGTGATCAGGGCAACCACTGATGTCTCGTTGACAAACTTAATGATGGTGTTGGAGTCGTGCCTGGATCTGCAGTCATGAGGGTAGGGGCTATAGGGTAGGGTCTAGAGGGCAGGGGGATAGAGGGCAGGGGGTAGAGGGTAGGGGGCGGAGGGCAGGGGGTAAAGGGTAGGGGCCAGAGGGCAGGGGGTAGAGGGCAGGGGGTAGAGGGTAGGGGGTAAAGGGCAGGGGGTAAAGGGCTAGATGGTAGGGGCTAGAGGGTAGGGGCTAGAGGGCAGGGGTAGAGGGCAGAGGGTAAAGGGTAGGGGCTAGAGGGCAGGGGGTAGAGGGTAGGGGGTAAAGGGTAGGGGCCAGAGGGCAGGGGGTAGAGGGTAGGGGTAGAGGGCAGGGGGTAAAGGGCTAGATGGTAGGGGCTAGAGGGTAGGGGCTAGAGGGCAGGGGTAGAGGGCAGAGGGTAAAGGGTAGGGGCTAGAGGGCAGGGGGTAGAGGGTAGGGGGTAAAGGGTAGGGGCCAGAGGGCAGGGGGTAGAGGGCAGGGGGTAGAGGGCTAGAGGGTAAGGGGGTACAGGGCAGGGGGTAGAGGGGAGGGGGTAGAGGGCTAGTGGGTAAGGGCTAGAGGGCAGGGGGTTGAGGGCTAGAGGGCAGGGAGTAGAGGGCAGGGGGTAGAGGGTAGAGGGCAGTGGCTAGAGGGCAGGTGGTAGAGGGCAGGGGGTAGAGGGCTGGAGGGCAGTGGCTAGAGGTCAGTGGCTAGAGGGCAGGGGGTAGAGGGCTAGAGGGCAGGGGGTAGAGGGCTGGAGGGCAGTGGCTAGAGGTCAGTGGCTAGAGGGCAGGGGGTAGAGGCCTAGAGGGCAGGGGGTAGAGGGCTAGATGACAGGGGCTAGAGAGATAGAGGGTAGGGGCTAGAGGGTAGGGGCTAGAGGGTAGGGGCTAGAGGGCAGGGGCTAGAGGGTAGGGGCTATAGGGCAGGGGGTAGGGGACTAGAGGGCAGGGGGTAGAGGGCTAGAGGACAGGGGCTAGAGAGATAGAGGGTAGGGGCTAGAGGGTAGGGGCTAGAGTGTAGGGGCTAGAGGGCAGGGGCTAGAGGGTAGGGGCTAGAGGGCAGGGGAGAGAGGGTAGGGGATAGAGGGCAGGGGAGAGAGGGTAGGGGCTAGAGGGCAGGGGATAGAGGGCAGGGGAGAGAGGGTAGGGGCTAGAGGGCAGGGGATAGAGGGTAGGGGATAGAGGGCAGGGGCTAGAGGGTAGGGGCTAGAGGGCAGGGGCTAGAGGGTAGGGGCTATAGGGCAGGGGGTAGGGGACTAGAGGGCAGGGGGTAGAGGGCTAGAGGACAGGGGCTAGAGAGATAGAGGGTAGGGGCTAGAGGGTAGGGGCTAGAGTGTAGGGGCTAGAGGGCAGGGGCTAGAGGGTAGGGGCTAGAGGGCAGGGGAGAGAGGGTAGGGGATAGAGGGCAGGGGAGAGAGGGTAGGGGCTAGAGGGCAGGGGATAGAGGGCAGGGGAGAGAGGGTAGGGGCTAGAGTGTAGGGGCTAGAGGGCAGGGGCTAGAGGGTAGGGGCTAGAGGGCAGGGGAGAGAGGGTAGGGGATAGAGGGCAGGGGAGAGAGGGTAGGGGCTAGAGGGCAGGGGATAGAGGGCAGGGGAGAGAGGGTAGGGGCTAGAGGGCAGGGGATAGAGGGTAGGGGATAGAGGGCAGGGGAGAGAGGGTAGGGGCTAGAGGGCAGGGGATAGAGGGCAGGGGAGAGAGGGTAGGGGCTAGAGGGCAGGGGATAGAGGGCAGGGGAGAGAGGGTAGGGGCTAGAGGGCAGGGGATAGAGGGCAGGGGAGAGAGGGTAGGGGCTAGAGGGCAGGGGATAGAGGGCAGGGGAGAGAGGGTAGGGGCTAGAGGGCAGGGAGAGAGGGGAGGAGGGTAGGGGCTAGAGGGCAGGGGAGAGAGGGCAGGGGAGAGAGGGTAGGGCCTAGAGGGCAGGGGAGAGAGGGCAGGGGAGAGAGGGTAGGGGCTAGAGGGCAGGGGAGAGAGGGTAGGGGCTAGAGGGCAGGGGAGAGAGGGTAGGGGCTAGAGGGCAGGGGAGAGAGGGTAGGGGCTAGAGGGCAGGGGAGAAAGGGTAGGGGCTAGAGGGCAGGGGAGAGAGGGTAGGGGCTAGAGGGCAGGGGAGAGAGGGCAGGGGAGAGAGGGTAGGGGAGAGAGGGTAGGGGAGAGAGCGCAGTGGAGAGAGGGTAGGGGCTAGAGGGCAGGGGAGAGAGGGCAGGGGAGAGAGGGTAGGGGCTAGAGGGCAGGGGATAGAGGGCAGGGGAGAGAGGGTAGGGGCTAGAGGGCAGGGAGAGAGGGCAGGGGAGAGAGGGTAGGGGCTAGAGGGCAGGGGAGAGAGGGCAGGGGAGAGAGGGTAGGGGCTAGAGGGCAGGGGATAGAGGGCAGGGGAGAGAGGGTAGGGACTAGAGGGCAGGGGATAGAGGACAGGGGAGGGAGGCTAGGGGCTAGATGGCAGGGGATAGAGGACAGGGGATAGAGAGATAGAGGGTAGGGGATAGAGGACAGGGGATAGAGGGCAGGGGAGAGAGGGTAGGGGCTAGAGGGCAGGGGAGAGAGGGCGGGGGAGAGAGGGTAGGGGAGAGGGGGTAGGGGAGAGAGGGCAGGGGAGAGAGGGTAGGGGCTAAGGGCAGGGGAGAGAGGGCAGGGGAGAGAGGGTAGGGGCTAGAGGGCAGGGGATAGAGGGCATGGGAGAGAGGGTAGGGGCTAGAGGGCAGGGGAGAGAGGGCAGGGGAGAGAGGGTAGGGGCTAGAGGGCAGGGGAGAGAGGGCAGGGGAGAGAGGGTAGGGGCTAGAGGGCAGGGGATAGAGGGCAGGGGAGAGAGGGTAGGGGCTAGAGGGCAGGGGATAGAGGACAGGGGAGGGAGGCTAGGGGCTAGATGGCAGGGGATAGAGGACAGGGGATAGAGAGATAGAGGGTAGGGGATAGAGGACAGGGGGTAGAGGGCAGGGGAGAGAGGGTAGGGGCTAGAGGGCAGGGGATAGAGGACAGGGGATAGAGAGATAGAGGGTAGGGGATAGAGGACAGGGGATAGAGGGCAGGGGATAGAGGACAGGGGATAGAGAGATAGAGGGTAGGGGATAGAGGACAGGGGATAGAGGGCAGGGGAGAGAGGGTAGGGGCTAGAGGGCAGGGGATAGAGGACAGGGGATAGAGGGTAGGGGCTAGAGGGCAGGGGAGAGAGGGTAGGGGCTAGAGGGCAGGGGAGAGAGGGTAGGGGCTAGAGGGCAGGGGAGCGAGGGTAGGGGCTAGAGGGCAGGGGTGAGAGGGTAGGGGCTAGAGGGCAGGGGAGAGAGGGTAGGGGCTAGAGGGCAGGGGAGAGAGGGCAGGGGAGAGAGGGTAGGGGAGAGAGGGTAGGGGAGAGAGCGCAGGGGAGAGAGGGTAGGGGCTAGAGGGCAGGGGAGAGAGGGCAGGGGAGAGAGGGTAGGGGCTAGAGGGCAGGGGATAGAGGGCAGGGGAGAGAGGGTAGGGGCTAGAGGGCAGGGGAGAGAGGGCAGGGGAGAGAGGGTAGGGGCTAGAGGGCAGGGGATAGAGGACAGGGGATAGAGAGATAGAGGGTAGGGGATAGAGGACAGGGGATAGAGAGATAGAGGGTAGGGGCTAGAGGGCAGGGGCTAGAGGGTAGGGGCTATAGGGCAGGGGGTAGGGGACTAGAGGGCAGGGGGTAGAGGGCTAGAGGACAGGGGCTAGAGAGATAGAGGGTAGGGGCTAGAGGGTAGGGGCTAGAGTGTAGGGGCTAGAGGGCAGGGGCTAGAGGGTAGGGGCTAGAGGGCAGGGGAGAGAGGGTAGGGGATAGAGGGCAGGGGAGAGAGGGTAGGGGCTAGAGGGCAGGGGATAGAGGGCAGGGGAGAGAGGGTAGGGGCTAGAGTGTAGGGGCTAGAGGGCAGGGGCTAGAGGGTAGGGGCTAGAGGGCAGGGGAGAGAGGGTAGGGGATAGAGGGCAGGGGAGAGAGGGTAGGGGCTAGAGGGCAGGGGATAGAGGGCAGGGGAGAGAGGGTAGGGGCTAGAGGGCAGGGGATAGAGGGTAGGGGATAGAGGGCAGGGGAGAGAGGGTAGGGGCTAGAGGGCAGGGGATAGAGGGCAGGGGAGAGAGGGTAGGGGCTAGAGGGCAGGGGATAGAGGGCAGGGGAGAGAGGGTAGGGGCTAGAGGGCAGGGGATAGAGGGCAGGGGAGAGAGGGTAGGGGCTAGAGGGCAGGGGATAGAGGGCAGGGGAGAGAGGGTAGGGGCTAGAGGGCAGGGGAGAGAGGGTAGGGGCTAGAGGGCAGGGGAGAGAGGGCAGGGGAGAGAGGGTAGGGGCTAGAGGGCAGGGGAGAGAGGGCAGGGGAGAGAGGGTAGGGGCTAGAGGGCAGGGGAGAGAGGGCAGGGGAGAGAGGGTAGGGGCTAGAGGGCAGGGGAGAGAGGGCAGGGGAGAGAGGGTAGGGCCTAGAGGGCAGGGGAGAGAGGGCAGGGGAGAGAGGGTAGGGGCTAGAGGGCAGGGGAGAGAGGGTAGGGGCTAGAGGGCAGGGGAGAGAGGGTAGGGGCTAGAGGGCAGGGGAGAGAGGGTAGGGGCTAGAGGGCAGGGGAGAAAGGGTAGGGGCTAGAGGGCAGGGGAGAGAGGGTAGGGGCTAGAGGGCAGGGGAGAGAGGGCAGGGGAGAGAGGGTAGGGGAGAGAGGGTAGGGGAGAGAGCGCAGTGGAGAGAGGGTAGGGGCTAGAGGGCAGGGGAGAGAGGGCAGGGGAGAGAGGGTAGGGGCTAGAGGGCAGGGGATAGAGGGCAGGGGAGAGAGGGTAGGGGCTAGAGGGCAGGGGAGAGAGGGCAGGGGAGAGAGGGTAGGGGCTAGAGGGCAGGGGAGAGAGGGCAGGGGAGAGAGGGTAGGGGCTAGAGGGCAGGGGATAGAGGGCAGGGGAGAGAGGGTAGGGACTAGAGGGCAGGGGATAGAGGACAGGGGAGGGAGGCTAGGGGCTAGATGGCAGGGGATAGAGGACAGGGGATAGAGAGATAGAGGGTAGGGGATAGAGGACAGGGGATAGAGGGCAGGGGAGAGAGGGTAGGGGCTAGAGGGCAGGGGAGAGAGGGCGGGGGAGAGAGGGTAGGGGAGAGAGGGTAGGGGAGAGAGGGCAGGGGAGAGAGGGTAGGGGCTAGAGGGCAGGGGAGAGAGGGCAGGGGAGAGAGGGTAGGGGCTAGAGGGCAGGGGATAGAGGGCATGGGAGAGAGGGTAGGGGCTAGAGGGCAGGGGAGAGAGGGCAGGGGAGAGAGGGTAGGGGCTAGAGGGCAGGGGAGAGAGGGCAGGGGAGAGAGGGTAGGGGCTAGAGGGCAGGGGATAGAGGGCAGGGGAGAGAGGGTAGGGGCTAGAGGGCAGGGGATAGAGGACAGGGGAGGGAGGCTAGGGGCTAGATGGCAGGGGATAGAGGACAGGGGATAGAGAGATAGAGGGTAGGGGATAGAGGACAGGGGGTAGAGGGCAGGGGAGAGAGGGTAGGGGCTAGAGGGCAGGGGATAGAGGACAGGGGATAGAGAGATAGAGGGTAGGGGATAGAGGACAGGGGATAGAGGGCAGGGGATAGAGGACAGGGGATAGAGAGATAGAGGGTAGGGGATAGAGGACAGGGGATAGAGGGCAGGGGAGAGAGGGTAGGGGCTAGAGGGCAGGGGATAGAGGACAGGGGATAGAGGGTAGGGGCTAGAGGGCAGGGGAGAGAGGGTAGGGGCTAGAGGGCAGGGGAGAGAGGGTAGGGGCTAGAGGGCAGGGGAGCGAGGGTAGGGGCTAGAGGGCAGGGGTGAGAGGGTAGGGGCTAGAGGGCAGGGGAGAGAGGGTAGGGGCTAGAGGGCAGGGGAGAGAGGGCAGGGGAGAGAGGGTAGGGGAGAGAGGGTAGGGGAGAGAGCGCAGGGGAGAGAGGGTAGGGGCTAGAGGGCAGGGAGAGAGGGCAGGGGAGAGAGGGTAGGGGCTAGAGGGCAGGGGATAGAGGGCAGGGGAGAGAGGGTAGGGGCTAGAGGGCAGGGGAGAGAGGGCAGGGGAGAGAGGGTAGGGGCTAGAGGGCAGGGGATAGAGGACAGGGGATAGAGAGATAGAGGGTAGGGGATAGAGGACAGGGGATAGAGAGATAGAGGGTAGGGGCAGGGGGCATTATTATTATATTATATATTATTGTTATTATTTTCATTGATGTTCTGATTTCATCTCTTCAGTTTTTGTTCGAAAGGAAAGGGTTAAAACTGAAGATACATTTTTTTATCCAATCATCATCTGGTGAGTAAACACTATTTTTGTATTGCAGCTTGCTTGCTGTTAGCTATCTTTTTGAAAATAACTAATGTGTGAAATATTGTTGGTTAAACTTTAAACATACAATATGTTACTAATTTGCAATTAGTTGTGTCTAAATGTAGTTGGTGGCTAAGGCTAACGTTAGCTAGGCTAGGGGTTAGGGATAAGGTTAGGAGTTAGGCTGAAGGGTTACGGTTAGGGAAGAGGGGAAGGGTTCGCTTAAAGGGTTAAGGTTATGGGCAGGGGAAGGATTAGATAACATGCTACTGTATGTAACTGAAAAGTTGCTCAAATGCTAAAGTTGTCCATCATGAGATTTGACCCTGCAATATTTTTGCTAGACTTTCGCATAATACATAACCATACTTTTGTCGTAAGTAGCAATCTGTCTTCTGTAACCATACCAAACGTAGCATATCATTCTAATTTGAGTGTCCCGGAGATACATTTACTATATTACGTCTAGTCTATGAGACCAGGCTATGTGATTGAATGAATTGTAATATCCTTCCTGTTAAAATAAAAAAATAAAAACACAAAATACAATTCTGAGCAATTCTCCCTGTCATTGTTTGAGGTTTTTACTGCTGTTTGTATTTTTATATACTGTAGTATAATACAACTGAACTGAAAAGGGACACTCAAGAACGAGACACTCAACGTGACGAGTCTGGAGTACTACAACACTGATCCAAATTATAATTATTAACATTAACTTAGCTAGTTTAGATGTTATACGGGAGACCAATAATGTAGGCAGGAAAAAAAAGAGAAGAGACATGTTTTAAAAGAATAATATTTCACTTTAATATGATCTCTTATAGACAAAAGACATTAGCTGTATTAAATACCTTTAGTTGGATTCCAGTTTTCAGAGTTAATCCACTTTTTGTTTCACATTCTTTAAAAGCATCAACACATCTTAACTCCAGTCAATGAGTGACAAACCTAAAACCCATCATATAAGCTTTTTAATGCCAATGCAACAGAATCTGAAACAATTATTATTTACATATAGATACAAAAATATATATCACAAACAAGTATTAGTGATAAATGTACAATGACCAGCTCTATAAAATTACAAATATACTTCTATTATAAAAAGCCATTTCTTAAATACTCTTCCAGCTCAAGTTTTGTATAAAGGACGCATAGTATGTGAGATGGTGTTTGTCTGTCTGACAGTGTCCCAATACTTTTACAAAGCTTAATTTCCTTAACCTCCTTCCTAATATCCTCCCCTAGTCTCCTCCATGATTTGCAAAAGTTTATAAACTAGGGCTGTGTCAAAAATAATACCCAATGTTATATAGTGCAATAGGACATGAGGTGTTATTTCACATTTGCCCATTCTAACTGTGTAAACAAACCTATTTAACCTGTCCAGTACAATCAGATCAGCTCATGAAGGAAAGGAGATGAGGAAGAGGAAATGAGATGAGGAGATGACGCTGTCTTATACTATTGGGACGCAGCCTTGAGATGAAGTTGTTCAGTACTTCTGACAGCCACTTTGACTGTCCCTGTCACTCCTGGAGTGTGTGTGTGTGTGTGTGTGTGTGTGTGTGTGTGTGTGTGTGTGTGTGTGTGTGTGTGTGTGTGTGTGTGTGTGTGTGTGTGTGTGTGTGTGTGTGTGTGTGTGTGTGTGTGTGTGTGTGTGTGTGTGTGTGTGTGTTTGTTGGGGGGGGCGCCTTGGTGTCTGGACAGGGAGTCCTCTCCTCTCGATGGCAACTCTCCAAAAAGGGTCTCTGTCACTTTTATTGGGCTCTATGTCACATGCCTAAGGGGAGACAGACAGACAGACGATGTTTGATTAGTAATGGACTGTAGACTCCTCTACGTACCTCAGGTCAGACAGTAATGGACTGTAGACTCCTCTACGTACCTCAGGTCAGACAGTAATGGACTGTAGACTCCTCTACGTACCTCAGGTCAGACGGATAGACCAAGGGGGCGGATGTAAACTGTAGACCCTAATAAAAATGCCAGGCTCTGCTAAACCTGAGAAGCAAATACTGTAGCTGACTCTCCCTTTACTTCATGTGACTGACTGTCCCGTTGCCTAACGTGTCTAACTGACTGACTGACCGTTCCATTGCCTAACGTGTCTAACTGACTGACTGACTGTCCCATTGCCTAACGTGTCTAACTGACTGACTGACCGTCCCATTGCCTAACGTGTCTAACTGACTGACTGACTGTCCCATTGCCTAACGTGTCTAACTGACTGACTGACTGTCCCATTGCCTAACGTGTCTAACTGACTGACTGACTGTCCCATTGCCTAACGTGTCTAACTGACTGACTGACCGTTCCATTGCCTAACGTGGCTAACTGACTGACCGTCCCATTGCCTAACGTGTCTAACTGACTGACTGACCGCCCCATTGCCTAACGTGTCTGACTGACTGACCGTCCCATTGCCTAACGTGTCTGACTGACTGACCGTCCCATTGCCTAACGTGTCTGACTGACTGACCGTCCCATTGCCTAACGTGTCTGACTGACTGACCGTCCCATTGCCTAACGTGTCTAACTGACTGACCGTCCCATTGCCTAACGTGTCTGACTGACTGACCGTCCCATTGCCTAACGTGTCTAACTGACTGACTGACCATCCCATTGCCTAACGTGTCTGACTGACTGACTGACCGTCCCATTGCCTAACGTGTCTAACTGACTGACTGACCGTTCCATTGCCTAACGTGTCTAACTGACTGACTGACTGTCCCATTGCCTAACGTGTCTAACTGACTGACTGACCGTCCCATTGCCTAACGTGTCTAACTGACTGACTGACTGTCCCATTGCCTAACGTGTCTAACTGACTGACTGACTGTCCCATTGCCTAACGTGTCTAACTGACTGACTGACCGTTCCATTGCCTAACGTGGCTAACTGACTGACCGTCCCATTGCCTAACGTGTCTAACTGACTGACTGACCGTTCCATTGCCTAACGTGTCTAACTGACTGACCGTCCCATTGCCTAACGTGTCTGACTGACTGACCGTCCCATTGCCTAACGTATCTGACTGACTGACCGTCCCATTGCCTAACGTGTCTGACTGACTGACCGTCCCATTGCCTAACGTGTCTGACTGACTGACCGTCCCATTGCCTAACGTGTCTAACTGACTGACCGTCCCATTGCCTAACGTGTCTGACTGACTGACTGACCGTCCCATTGCCTAACGTGTCTAACTGACTGACCGTCCCATTGCCTAACGTGTCTGACTGACTGACCGTCCCATTGCCTAACGTGTCTGACTGACTGACCGTCCCATTGCCTAACGTGTCTGACTGACTGACCGTCCCATTGCCTAACGTGTCTGACTGACTGACCGTCCCATTGCCTAACGTGTCTGACTGACTGACTGACCGTCCCATTGCCTAACGTGTCTAACTGACTGACCGTCCCATTGCCTAACGTGTCTGACTGACTGACTGACCGTCCCATTGCCTAACGTGTCTAACTGACTGACCGTCCCATTGCCTAACGTGTCTGACTGACTGACCGTCCCATTGCCTAACGTGTCTGACTGACTGACCGTCCCATTGCCTAACGTGTCTGACTGACTGACCGTCCCATTGCCTAACGTGTCTAACTGACTGACCGTCCCATTGCCTAACGTGTCTAACTGACTGACTGACTGTCCCATTGCCTAACGTGTCTAACTGACTGACCGTCCCATTGCCTAACGTGTCTAACTGACTGACTGACCGTCCCATTGCCTAACGTGTCTCACTGACTGACCGTCCCATTGCCTAACGTGTCTAACTGACTGACCGTCCCATTGCCTAACGTGTCTGACTGACTGACTGACCGTCCCATTGCCTAACGTGTCTGACTGACTGACCGTCCCATTGCCTAACGTGTCTAACTGACTGACCGTCCCATTGCCTAACGTGTCTGACTGACTGACCGTCCCATTGCCTAACGTGTCTAACTGACTGACCGTCCCATTGCCTAACGTGTCTAACTGACTGACCGTCCCATTGCCTAACGTGTCTGACTGACTGACCGCCCCATTGCCTAACGTGTCTGACTGACTGACCGTCCCATTGCCTAACGTGTCTGACTGACTGACTGACCGCCCCATTGCCTAACGTGTCTGACTGACTGACCGTCCCATTGCCTAACGTGTCTGACTGACTGACCGTCCCATTGCCTAACGTGTCTGACTGACTGACTGACCGTCCCATTGCCTAACGTGTCTGACTGACTGACTGACCGTCCCATTGCCTAACGTGTCTGACTGACTGACCGCCCCATTGCCTAACGTGTCTGACTGACTGACCGTCCCATTGCCTAACGTGTCTAACTGACTGACCGTCCCATTGCCTAACGTGTCTGACTGACTGACCGTCCCATTGCCTAACGTGTCTGACTGACTGACTGACTGACCGTCCCATTGCCTAACGTGTCTGACTGACTGACCGTCCCATTGCCTAACGTGTCTGACTGACTGACCGTCCCATTGCCTAACGTGTTTGACTGACTGACTGACCGTCCCATTGCCTAACGTGTCTGACTGACTGACTGACCGCCCCATTGCCTAACGTGTCTGACTGACTGACCGTCCCATTGCCTAACGTGTCTGACTGACTGACCGTCCCATTGCCTAACGTGTCTAACTGACTGACTGACTGACCGTCCCATTGCCTAACGTGTCTAACTGACTGACTGACTGACCGTCCCATTGCCTAACGTGTCTAACTGACTGACTGACCGTCCCATTGCCTAACGTGTCTAACTGACTGACTGACTGACCGTCCCATTGCCTAACGTGTCTAACTGACTGACTGACCGTTCCATTGGTTTGAATGAAGAACATTCAGTACTACGTAATTAACGGATTAGGATTCGCTGTCTGTAGGTCTTAAGAATAGCACCTGAACACTTCCATTGGCCAATCCATTTACTGTTGACATTTCGCCCCAGGTTTTACACGGGAACATTCCAATGTAACCGCCCCTGAGGAGAGTTCCAACACTCTGGAGTACTGGAGAAATACAATGTAACTGCCCCTGAGGAGAGTTCCAACACTCTGGAGTACTGGAGAAATACAATGTAACTGCCCCTGAGGAGAGTTCCAACACTCTGGAGTACTGGAGAAATACATTGTAACTGCCCCTGAGGAGAGTTCTGGAGTACTGGAACACTCTGCCCCTGAGTTCCAACTGGAGTACTGATACAATGTAACTGCCCCTGAGGAGAGTTCCAACACTCTGGAGTACTGGGGAAATACAATGTAACTGCCCCTGAGGAGAGTTCCAACACTCTGGAGTACTGGAGAGATACAATGTAACTGCCCCTGAGGAGAGTTCCAACACTCTGGAGTACTGGAGAAATACAAAAC
>NC_060181.1:87658437-87660937 GCF_021184085.1 Oncorhynchus gorbuscha | reverse complement strand
TATGGCTAACTACTAGAGGATGCACAGCTTAACCTCCTCTTGCTCTAACTGTCTCTCCCTCTCTCTATCTCTGTCTCTCTAACTCTCACTCTACTCCTCTCTCCCTCTCTCTATCTCTGTCTCTCTAACTCTCACTCTACTCTTCCTCTCTCTCTCACTCTCTTTCTCTCGCTCTCTTTCTCTCTCTCTACTCTTCCTCTCTCTCTCTCTCTCTCTCTACTCTTCCTCTCTCTCTCTCTCTTTCTCTCGCTCTCTTTCTCTCTCTCTACTCTTCCTCTCTCTCTACTCTTCCTCTCTCTCTCTCTTTCTCTCTCTAGCTCTCTCTCTCTCTTTCTCTCTCTCTACTCTTCCTCTCCCTCTCTCTACTCTTCCTCTCTTTCTCTCTCTAGCTCTCTCTCTCTCTCTCTACTCTTCCTCTCCCTCTCTCTCTCTCTCTCTCTCTCTCTCTCTCTCTCTCTCTCTCTCTCTCTCTCTCTCTCTCTCTCTCTCTCTCTCTCTCTCTGCCTCTTCCTCTCTCTCTCTGCCTCTTCCTCTCTTCCTCTCTCTCTCTACTCTTCTCTCTCTCTCTCTCTCTCTAGCTCTAGCTCTCTCTCTCTCTCTCTCTGTTTCTCTCCTCACACGAGAGTTCCACTGGATCCTGAAAGAATATGTCTTATGTAGTATTACCTACCCTGACCTCCACCACGCAGCGCCACACACACACGCACGCACACACACACACACACACACACACACACACACACACACACACACACACACACACACACACACACACACACACACACACACACACACACACACACACACACACACACACACACACACACACACACACACACACACACACACACACACACCTTGATCAGAGTCCAGAGATCTTGGGGTTAGATTGAGCTGCTGCTGCATATTTGGCACACAAGCCCCCATATTCCAACCCAGCCATGTCTCTGTGGAAGCCTATACCTTCTTAGATTTTATTGTCATAAGCAGTTCTGCCATCTCTCAGACGTCAAGCTGTGCATTACCATACTGTGTGTGTGTGTGTGTGTGTGTGTGTGTGTGTGTGTGTGTGTGTGTGTGTGTGTGTGTGTGTGTGTGTGTGTGTGTGTGTGTGTGTGTGTGTGTGTGTGTGTGTGTGTGTGTGTGTGTGCGCGCGCGTGCGTGCGTGTGTGTGTGTGTGTGTGTGTACACACTGTACACTGTCTTAAAGACGTACTTCCACAGCTGGCGACGCCTCTGGCCCTAACCCAAATGTGATAGCCTCACACAGTTACACACAGACAGAAATATGCTCCCGTTCCCCCACTGGACACCGGTTTCATTTCCCAACCACATGTGAGTGTTACAGTTTCCAAGGGATGATGTGGAAAGAGAACTTCATGTAGTGTGTTCTAGAAACTCCATGTCTGCAGAACGAGTTAGGAAGGGTAGTGTCCAGGGTTAGGGTTAGAGGGTTAGGAAGGGTCGTGTCCAGGGTTAGAGGGTTAGGAAGGGTCGTGTCCAGGGTTAGAGTTTGAGAGTTAGGAAGGGTCGTGTCCGGGGTTAGAGTTAGAGGGTTAGGAAGGGTAGTGTCCAGGGTTAGAGGGTTAGGAAGGGTCGTGTCCAGGGTTAGAGTTTGAGAGTTAGGAAGGGTCGTGTCCAGGGTTAGAGTTAGAGGGTTAGGAAGGGTAGTGTCCAGGGTTAGGGTTAGAGGGTTAGGAAGGGTCGTGTCCAGGGTTAGGGTTAGAGGGTTAGGAAGGGTAGTGTCCAGGGTTAGGGTTAGGAAGGGTAGTGTCCAGGGTTAGAGTTAGAGGGTTAGGAAGGGTAGTGTCCAGGGTTAGGGTTAGAGGGTTAGGAAGGGTCGTGTCCAGGGTTAGGGTTAGAGTTAGAGGGTTAGGAAGGGTAGTGTCCAGGGTTAGGGTTAGAGTTAGAGGGTTAGGAAGGGTCGTGTCCAGGGTTAGAGTTAGAGGGTTAGGAAGGGTAGTGTCCAGGGTTAGGGTTAGAGTTAGAGGGTTAGGAAGGGTAGTGTCCAGGGTTAGGGTTAGAGTTAGAGGGTTAGGAAGGGTCGTGTCCAGGGTTAGAGGGTTAGGAAGGGTAGTGTCCAGGGTTAGGGTTAGAGGGTTAGGAAGGGTAGTGTCCAGGGTTAGGGTTAGGAAGGGTCGTGTCCAGGGTTAGGGTTAGAGGGTTAGGAAGGGTCGTGTCCAGGGTTAGGTTTAGGAAGGGTCGTGTCCAGGGTTAGGGTTAGAGGGTTAGGAAGGGTCGTGTCCAGGGTTAGGGTTAGAGGGTTAGGAAGGGTAGTGTCCAGGGTTAGGGTTAGGAAGGGTCGTGTCCAGGGTTAGGGTTAGAGGGTTAGGAAGGGTAGTGTCCAGGGTTAGGGTTAGAGGGTTAGGAAGGGTAGTGTCCAGGGTTAGAGGGTTAGGAAGGGTCGTGTCCAGGGTTAGAGTTAGAGGGTTAGGAAGGGTAGTGTCCAGGGTTAGGGTTAGAGGGTTAGGAAGGGTAGTGTCCAGGGTTAGGGTTAGGA
>NC_060181.1:87473437-87653437 GCF_021184085.1 Oncorhynchus gorbuscha | reverse complement strand
CGTCTCAAGATTGGTTTTAAACTCTTCTCTACCTACGGAAGAGGCGGCGTCTCGGAGGAGGCGGGAGAGAGACAGAGAGTTCACGCACTATGCATCACTTTACTGATATCCGTGACCATTTTCTATTCCTAGAGAGATTATGGTGATGTTACGCTCGCTGGTATCATCCCCCGTAAACTATGTTTGTGAACAATGTGTGTGTCACTGAGCAGTAAGAAATGTAATGCTTGTCTGGTATTCATATAATACTTTCCGTGACTTTTTATTTATATCCCTGACCCTGAGCTTTCCATCTTTTATCACTGGGCAGGTTTTGAACAGAATTGGACAAACTGTTTAAACAAATTTTAAAGCGAAAATTAAGATAACAAACAATGTATTTACCAATTAATTATTGGAAATGTCTACAATATCAATCTTAATATTAAGATTTGGCAATAGTCTTTAAAAAATAAAGTCAATTGTGATGCTTGTCACTACATCTTTTATTTTCAACGGCATATTTCAACTGCCCCAAATGTGCCATTGTGGTCTATGCCAGAATTAAGTGGAACCAGAATTACGTTCATAAATCCAGCATACTAATGAAGTAAGCCTGCTGGTCGTAGCCTCATTTGAGTGTGGAGTGACACCTTCTGGCAGGAAGTAGAGTTGCAGCCCCTGCAGCTCGCTTTTGTATGCCACTCTCATGAAACACAATCCATCAAGAGACTGATTCCTAACCAGGGTGTGATTGGTGTTCCTGGTATTCTGGTGTTAAAGACAGGGTGTGATTGGTGTTCCTGGTATTCTGGTGTGAAACACAGGGTGTGATTGGTGTTCCTGGTATTCTGGTGTTAAAGACAGGGTGTGATTGGTGTTCCTGGTATTCTGGTGTGAAAGACAGGGTGTGATTGGTGTTCCTAGTATTCTGGTGTTAAAGACAGGGTGTGATTGGTGTTCCTGGTATTCTGGTGTGAAAGACAAAGTGTGATTGGTGTTCCTGGTATTCTGGTGTGAAACACAGGGTGTGATTGGTGTGTTTCTGGTGTGAAAGACTATTGGTGTTCCTAGTATTCTGGTGTGAAAGACAGGGTGTGATTGGTGTTCCTGGTATTCTGGTGTGAAAGACAGGGTGTGATTGGTGTTCCTAGTATTCTGGTGTGAAAGACAGGGTGTGATTGGTGTTCCTGTTATTCTGGTGTGAAAGACAGGGTGTGATTGGTGTTCCTGGTATTCTGGTGTGAAAGACAGGGTGTGATTGGTGTTCCTGGTATTCTGGTGTGAAAGACAGGGTGTGATTGGTGTTCCTAGTATTCTGGTGTGAAAGACAGGGTGTGATTGGTGTTCCTGGTATTCTGGTGTGAAAGACAGGGTGTGATTGGTGTTCCTGGTATTTTTATTTTGCTTCCAGGTAAGATTTCCCTCTGCTCATTGCTAATTAACTAAACTCTAATGATCTATTTGCAACATGAATTTTAATAGAACATTTATTTTACATATCACATACAAATCAGTGTCATAGCAATGAGAGTACATGTTTTTGGAACGTTAATGCACTACTGTATCATTTGAGAAAGTCACTGCATGAGTGGCAGCAGTAAATATAGCAGCTCTCACAATGTGAAAACAGGCTAATGTGCTCAGCCACTTGGGCATCAACAGGGTTGGAGAGCTGTGACAATGTCTGGGAGCCAGCCTCTCTTCTCCTCCTTAGGCAAACGGAAATGCAGATTAGAATAATTATGGACACCATTACCAGTAGAGCTGACAGGATAGTCAGATCTGTCTGCTCCAGACTCAGGTACCCAGCTGACATCCAGCTTGTTGTCCAGACTGAGGTGGGAGGCAGTGCAGGTGTAGTTGCGTCTCTCTCTCAGTTCCTCTGTACTGACCTCCAGACTCTTCCTCAGCTGATACGTGTCGTCTCCATTGGGCAGCAGCTGCCCCAGATTCAAAGCCTGTTCTGCTATTGGCTGACCGTCTCTCAGCAGGGTCAGGTTGATGTGGCGGGGATAGAAACCAAACGCCAGACTGCTGGACTTTTAAAGTGTCCATGCAAATGTTCAGGTAAATGGTCTGATAAAGGCCTTTTACATATGTTTGATGCACCTTACTCCATGGAGGCAGGAGGTTTCCAGAATTGTATGAATAATGTGTCATGTTGGAATATATTGCTAAATCTGCATAAATTCCATTGAAACTGTCCCTAGATATGATAAGTGCCGGTTCTCTATTGTCCGACATCTCACACCCAGCCAGCCTCTGTTGAACATGAATACCTTTGGTGGAATTGAATCTCTTCAGCTCTGATTATCTCGCTTTCAGGCTCTGTGTGTAGTTAACCGACCCTCTCTGCCCATTCTTCACCATTTTACCTGTTGTTGTTGTTTTAGCTGATTAGCTGTTGTTGTCTTACCTGTTGTTGTCTGAGCTAGCTCTCCCAATCAACACCTGTGATTACTTTATGCGTGTCAAATCGGAGGGCATGTTGTTCGGACCTCTGGCAGTGTCTATGGGGGTACCACAGGGTTCAATTCTCGGGCCGACTCTTTTCTCTGTATATATAAATGATGTCACTATTGCTGCGGGCGATTCCCTGATCCACCTCTATGCAGACGACACCATTCTGTATACTTCTGGCACTTCCTTGGACACTGTGCTAACTAACATACAGTAGGGCAAAAACATATTTAGTCAGCCACCAATTGTGCAAGTTCTCCCACTTAAAAATATGAGAGAGGCCTGTAATTACACTTCAACTATGACAGACAAAATGAGAAAAAAAAATCTGAAAATCACATTGTAGGATTTTTTATGACTTTATTTGCAAATTATGGTGGAAAATAAGTATTTGGTCAATAACAAAAGTTTATCTCAATACTTTGTTATATACCCTTTGTTGGCAATGACAGAGGTCAAACGTTTTCTGTAAGTCTTCACAAGGTTTTCACACACTGTTGCTGGTATTTTGGCCCATTCCTCCATGCAGATCTCCTCTAGAGCAGTGATGTTTTGGGGCTGTTGCTGGGCAACACGGACTTTCAACTCACTCCAAAGATTGTCTATGGGGTTGAGATCTGGAGACTGGCTAGGCCACTCCAGGACCTTGAAATGCTTCTTACGAAGCCACTCCTTCGTTGCCCGGGCGGTGTGGGATCATTGTCATGTTGAAAGACCCAGCCATGTTTCATCTTCAATGCCCTTGCTGATGGAAGGAGGTTTTCACTCAAAATCTCACGATACATGGCCCCATTCATTCTTTCCTTTACACGGATCAGTCGTCCTGGTCCCTTTGCAGAAAAACAGCCCCAAAGCATGATGTTTCCACCCCCATACTTCACAGTTGGTATGGTGTTCTTTGGATGCAACTCAGCATTCTTTGTCCTCCAAACACGACGAGTTGAGTTTTTACCAAAAAGTTATATTTTGGTTTCATCTGACCATATGACATTCTCCCAATCTTCTTCTGGATCATCCAAATGCTCTCTAGCAAACTTCAGACGGGCCTGGACATGTACTGGCTTAATCAGGGGGACACGTCTGGCACTGCAAGATTTGTGTCATTGGCGGCGTAGTGTGTTACTGATGGTAGGCGTTGTTACTTTGGTCCCAGCTCTCTGCAGGTCATTCACTAGGTCCCCCCGTGTGGTTCTGGGAATTTTGCGTGGAGCCCCAGATCGAGAGAGATTATCAGTGGTCTTGTATGTCTTCCATTTCCTAATAATTGCTCCCACAGTTGATTTCTTCAAACTAAGCTGCTTACCTATTACAGATTCAGTCTTCCCAGCCTGGTGCAGGTCTACAATTTTGTTTCTGGTGTCCTTTGACAGCTCTTTGGTCTTGGCCATAGTGGAGTTTGGAGTGTGACTGTTTGAGGTTGTGGACAGGTGTCTTTTATACTGATAACAAGTTCAAACAGGTGCCATTAATACAGGTAATGAGTGGAGGACAGAGGAGCTTCTTAAAGAAGAAGTTACAGGTCTGTGAGAGCCAGAAATCTTGCTTGTTTGTAGGTAACCAAATACTTATTTTTCACCATAATTTGCAAATAAATTCATTAAAAATCCTACAATGTGATTTTCTGGATTTTTTTTCTCATTTTGTCTGTCATAGTTGAAGTGTACCTATGATGAAAATTACAGGCCTCTCTCATCTTTTTAAGTGGGAGAACTTGCACAATTGGTGGCTGACTAAATACTTTGCCCCACTGTACAAACAAGCTTCGATGCTATACAACACTCCTTCCGTGGCCTCCAACTGCTCTTAAGTTTTAGTAAAACTAAATGCATGCTTTTCAACCGTTCGCTGCATGCACCCGCCTCACGACCCTGGACGGTTCCGACCTAGAATATGTGGACAACTATAAATACCTAGGTGTCTGGTTAGACTGTAAACTCTCCTTTCAGACTCATATTAAGCATCTCCAATCCAAAATCAAATCTAGAATCGTCTTTCTATTTCGCAACAAAGCCTCCTTCACTCACGCCACCAAACTTACCCTAGTAAAACTGACTATCCTACCGATCCTTTACTTTGGCGATGTCATCTACAAAATACCTTCCAATACTCTACTCAGCAAACTGGATGCAGTCTATCACAGTGCCATCCGTTTTGTTACCAAATCACCTTATACCACCCACCACTGCGACCTGTATGCTCTAGTCGGCTGGCCCTCGCTACATATTCGTCGCCAGACCCACTGGCTCCAGGTCATCTATATGTCTATGCTAGGTAAAGCTCCGCCTTATCTCAGTTCACTGATCACTATAGCAACACCCACCCGTAGCACACGTTCCAGCAGGTTTATCTCACTGATCATCCCTAAAGCCAACACCTCATTTGGCCGCCTTTCCTTCCAGTTCTCTGCTGCCAGTGACTGGAACGAATTACAAAAATAGCTGAAGTTGGAGACTTTTATTTCCTTCACTAACTTTAAACATCAACTATCTGAGCAGCTAACCGATTACTGCAGCTGTATATAGTCCATCTGTAAATAGCCCACCCAATCTACCTACCTCATCCCCATATTGATTTTATTTACTTTTCTGCTCGTTTGCACACCAGTATCTCTACTTGCACATCATCATCTGCTCATTTATCACTCCAGTGTTAATCTGCTAAATTGTAATTATTCGCTCCTATGGCCTATTTATTGCCTACCTCCTCATGCCTTTTGCTCACACTGTATATAGACTTTCTTTTTTTCTACTGTGTCATTGACTTGTTTATAGTGTTATTGGCTTGTTTATTGTTTATTCCATGTGTAACTCTGTGTTGTTGTCTGTGTCACACTGCTTTGCTTTATCTTTGCCAGGTTGCAGTTGTAAATGAGAACTTGTTCTCAACTAGCCTACCTGGTTAAATAAATAAATATATATATATATATATTTTTTTTTTTTTTAAATTAAAACTGAAGGACATGGCCCCAAATATAAAAGCTATGTGATAAGCTTCTTCAACCACTGTTTCCTCAGAGGCATTATATCACAGTTTGGATGGAGTAGCAATGCACCCAGTCACTACAAAGATAAAGGTGTCCTTCCTAACTCAGTTGCTGGAGAGGAAGGAAACCGCTCAGGGATTTCACCATGAGGCCAATGGTGACTTTAAAACAGTTACAGAGTTTAGTGGCTGTGATAGGAGAAAACTGAGGATGGATCAGCAGCATTGTAGTTACTTCACAATACTCACCTAATTGACAGTGTGAAAAGAAGGAAGCCTGTACAGAATAAACATTTTCCAAAACATGCATCTTGTTTGCAACAAGGCACTGAAGTAATACTTAAAAAATGTGGCAAATAAATTAACTTTATGTCCTGAATACAAAGTGTTTTGTTTGGGGAAAATCCAACACACACATCACTGAGTACCACTCTTCATATTTTCAAGCATGGTGGTGGCTGCATCATGCTATGGGTATGCTTGTCATCGACAAGGACTAGGGAGATTTTTTCAAACTAAAATTAAACAGAATAGAGCTAGTTATTTTAATTTTATTTAACCTTTATTTAACCAGGAAGGGATCATTGAGATTAAAATCTATTTTTCAAGAGCGCCCAGACAGACAACATGAAAAACTACAAGTAATCTAGTAAAAACCATTGACCTCACAAGAATATAAAACAGCAAATTAAAAACATTGACCGGTCAGGGAATCAGCCTCAAAATCCTTCATCATTGATTTAAAAACACCAATCAGGACAAGTTCTTCCAGTTTAAAAGTATTTTGTAAGGTGTTCCAAGACGATGGCGCAGAGTACATAAAAGCCCTTTTACCAAATTCAGTTCAGACATTTGGAACAGTTAGCAGGATAAAGTGCAGTGAACGAAGAGAGTACCCACCACATTTCTGAACAATAAAAATTTAGAAAAATAAAAAGGTAGTAAACCCAGAATGGCTTTGTAAATAAAATTATACCAGTGACTGAGCCTACGAGTGACTAGAGAAGGCCAGACAACCCTGGTATACAAAGTGCAGTGGTGCGTAAGGGTTTTGCAGTTTAAAATAAATCTCAAAGTGCCATGGTAAAGAGCTAAGCACAGGCAAAATCCTAGAGGAAATCCTGCTATAGTTTGCTTTCCAACAGACACTGGGAGAAAAATTCACCTTTCAGCAGGACAATACCTAAAACACAAGGCCAAATATACACTGTGGCCGAGTTACAATTTTGACTTAAATCAACTTGAAAATCTATTTGCAAGACGTAAAAATAGCTTTATACAATGATAAAAAATTATCTTGAAAAAGCTTGAAGAATCTTTAAAAGAATAATGTGCAAAGATTGTACAATCCAGGTGTCCTTGAGTTCTTTAGTACCGGGTCGAATCCTCCTTTGCCTCCATAATAGCATGAATTATTCGGGGCATTCTACAAGGTGCCTGAAACGTTCCACGGCATCACGCAGTTGCTGCAGATTGGACGGTGGTACATTCTGTGACCAGCCCGTTCCATGTCATCCCATAGATGCTCTTTTGCGTTGAAGTCTAGAGACTGACCAGGCCACTCAAGTAAACTGAACTCACTGTCATGTTCCAGGCAATGTTTTTCCATTCCTCATTTGTCCAGTGTTGGTGATCTTGTGCCCACTGGAGCCGCTTATTCTTCTTTTTAGCTGATAGGAGTGGAACCCGGTGTGGTCGTCTGCTGCATCCGTGACAAGGATCGTCAAGATGTGCGTTTGGAGACGCCGTTCTGCACAACACTGTTGTACTGCACCGTTATTTGTCTGTTTGTGGCCCTCCTGTTAGCTTGCATGGTTCTTGCCATTCTCCTTCGACCTCGCTCATCAACAAGCTGTGTTGGCCCACAGGACTGCCGCCGACAGGATGTTTTTGACTTGTCGCACCATTCTAAAACCCTAGGCACCGCCTGGCGTCAAATACCCAGGGGGGTGGCCATTTCTGCGATAATGGATCTGGTGGTGTGACGATAAAACCATGCTGAAAGTTGCTTAGGTCACTCGTTTTTCCCATTCTAACGTTCAATCAAACAGTAACTGAGTGCTGGATAATATAGGAACCGAGGGCTGACTAATATAGGAACTACGGGGCTGAGTCCTATACGAACTAAGAGCTGAAAATTAAAGGAATTAAGGCTGAATCCAAAAGTAACTAAAGGATGAATCCAAGGTAACTAAAGGCTGAATCTAAAGTAACTAAAGGCTGAATCCAATAGGAACTAAGGTCTGAATGCTATAGGAATCCTATAGGAACTAAGAGCTGAATAATATAGGAACTAAGGGCTGAATCCAATAGGAACTAAGTATTGAATCCTAATCTGAGAAACATAATTCATTCTTTAGCTCATATTTTCTATTGACATTGTGCTGCCATCCTGTTAGAAGATAACAGATTATTTTATTACAATGGTTAAATTGGATTTTCATTGTGTTCAATGGTGTTATTTGCCCCCTAGTGGCGCTTTCTGGTACTTAGAAAGACAACGCAAACGGGAAGTTCAGAATTTGTTTTGCACGCAAAGAAGCAGCTACAAGCAACGCTACGGTGCAGGTCTTTCAATGTAGTTATTTCTTGTCACGCTTCAGCCTTGGAAAAATATTTGTTTGTAAGTTTGATTCAAGCATTTAGCTAATGATGATAATCTTGTTATTGATAGAGTTTCTTACATATCAATGTTGGTTGCATTTACTCACAAATTGCAATGCCTTTTGTGTATGTCGCTAGCTGTATTACTTTGCTCATGCGTCATGCAAACGAATTGTAAAATATACAATACTGTAGTTTTGTTACTGTTTTTAGTGTAATATGCTTTGTTATTCTACATAGATGGTTATACATTATTAGAGTAATGAAAGGAGAAATTACCATATGGTTAACAATTAGCTATATGGTTTGGCATCATGCCAGATGCATGGTACCTTAGCACGTGCTTTGTATTTATGCAACTTCAAATGTTTAATGTACAGCTACAGTATGTCGGTGTGAATTGAACACTAAAGTATATTCTTTTCTGTATTTTGCAGTTTCACAACATAAACGTTTTCAATATATTCATTCAAGAAAAGTCACGCCTTGGGAGTTTTATTGAAGACTTAGTTGTTAGCTATCTGTCTAGTTTTGCATGGGAACGCAATTCAAGGGCCGAATAGAGATCAATGCATGATGTATGTGCTGGTTTGGTTTAAAGTGTATGTGCCTGATGCTTGGATGTGTGTGAAACTCATGAAGATCACATATTTGATCAGTGCTTGTGTGTGTCCCTTTCCACTGTATCGACGATCCTTCTAGGAAAGCGTCCATCACTTAAAGTCACAGCTGCAGGTGTGTGTATGTGCGTGACTGAGGTGTGGGGACAAACTCTAATAGAGGATTGGGGAGCAGACAGAGAGGGCAGGGGGACTGACTTTGAGACAGACAACTAGAAACATGTAAAGACGTTGTTTTAGTTTAACCTGTGTGGTCCATTATACATGTATGTGTAGTCCTAGTCCCAGGCACTGCAGCGATATAGTAGCATTTATTCCTGTCTAAGGGCTTCTCTGCTTTAGAAGCAGGAGACGTTGAGCCCCTTTCCAAGGAATTAAGTCTCATGTCTGAGGTTGAAACTCCAGGTATGAGTGGTCCGTCTGTTCTAGATGGCAGGAAACTTAGATCTGACAAGAAGAGTCCCCTCTGTACTTTATCACAGGACACAGACAGCACGCACACACACACACGCACACACGCATGCACGCACACACGCACACATTGTATGCTCAAACAGAATATGGCACACAGACTTGCATGTACACACTCACACACACTCTCTTTCACACACGCAAACACACACAAAACAAGTACCAACCAGGGCATTGCTCATGTTGTTCCCTTGTTAATTGAAACCACATGTTTACTGCTAGACACTCCCAGTGAAGTAATTCCCATCACACGTGTTAAAATACACTGGAGATGGCCCTCTTGTTTTGATATTTAATCAGAACTGTTCCTGACCTCAGACTCAAGAGAACATTTGATTCTGTACTGTGCACCATGGGTGTCCCACAGATGATTCTCCCAAAAAATTCCAGATAAGCCTGGTCCTGTTCATTGATGCCCAGGGACTGACAGTTCAATAACCCATGCACAACAATGGTCAGGAAGACTCTGATCAGTTAGACAAACAGGAAGACTGATCAGCAAGACAAACAGGAAGACCCTGATCAGTTAGACAAACAGGAAGACTGATCAGTTAGACAAGCAGGAAGACTGATAAGCTAGACAAACAGGAAGACTCTGATCAGTTAGACAAACAGGAAGACTGATCAGCTAGACAAACAGGAAGACTGATCCGCTAGACAAACAGGAAGACTGATCAGTTAGACAAACAGGAAGATTGATCAGTTAGACAAACAGGAAGACTGATCAGTTAGACAGACAGGAAGACTCTGATCAGCTAGACAAACAGGAAGACTGATCAGTTAGACGAACAGGAAGACTGATCAGTTAGACAAACAGGAAGACTCTGATCAGCTAGACAAACATGAATACTGATCAGCTAGACAAACAGGAAGACTGATCAGTTAGACAAACAGGAAGACTGATCAGTTAGACAGACAGGAAGACTCTGATCAGCTAGACAAACAGGAAGACTGATCAGTTAGACAAACAGGAAGACTGATCAGTTAGACAAACAGGAAGACTCTGATCAACTAGACAAACAGGAAGACTGATCAGTTAGACAAACAGGAAGACTGATCAGTTAGACAAACAGGAAGACTGATCAGTTAGACAAACAGGAAGACTCTGACCAGCTAGACAAACAGGAAGTCTGATCAGTTAGACAAACAGGAAGAGTGATCAGTTAGACAAACAGGAATACTCTGATCAGCTAGACAAACAGGAATACTGATCAGCTAGACAAACAGGAAGACTGATCAGTTAGACAAACATGAAGACTGATCAGTTAGACAAACAGGAACACTGATCAGCTATACAAACAGGAAGACTGATCAGTTAGACAAACAGGAAGACTGATCAGTTAGACAAACAGGAAGACTGATCAGTTAGACAAACAGGAACACTCTGATCAGCTATCAAACAGGAAGACTGATCAGTTAGACAAACAGGAAGACTGATCAGCTAGACAAACAGGATTACTGATCAGTTAGACAAACAGGAAGACTGATCAGTTAGACAAACAGGAACACTCTGATCAGCTATACAAACAGGAAGACTGATCAGTTAGACTAACAGGAATACTGATCAGTTAGACAAACAGGAAGACTGATCAGCTAGACAAACAGGAAGACTCTGATCAGTTAGACAAACAGGAAGACCAATCAGCTAGACAAACAGGAAGACTGATCAGCTAGACAAACAGGAAGACTGATCAGTTAGACAAACAGGAAGACTGATCAGTTAGACAAACAGGAAGACTGATCAGCTAGACAAACATGAAGAACCTGATCAGCTAGACAAACAGGAAGACCCGGATCAGCTAGACAAACAGGAAGACTGATCAACTAGACAAACAGGAAGACCATCAGTTAGACAAACAGGAAGACTGATCAGCTAGACAAACAGGAAGACTGATCAGTTAGACAAACAGGAAGACTGATCAGCTAGACAAACAGGAAGACTGATCAGCTATACAAACAGGAACACTCTGATCAGTTAGACAAACAGGAAGACTGATCAGTTAGACAAACAGGAAGACTGATCAGTTAGACAAACAAGAAGACTGATCAGCTAGACAAACAGGAAGACTGATCAGTTAGACAAACAGGAAGACTGATCAGTTAGACAAACAGGAAGACTCTGACCAGCTAGACAAACAGGAAGTCTGATCAGTTAGACAAACAGGAAGAGTGATCAGTTAGACAAACAGGAATACTCTGATCAGCTAGACAAACAGGAATACTGATCAGCTAGACAAACAGGAAGACTGATCAGTTAGACAAACATGAAGACTGATCAGTTAGACAAACAGGAACACTGATCAGCTATACAAACAGGAAGACTGATCAGTTAGACAAACAGGAAGACTGATCAGTTAGACAAACAGGAAGACTGATCAGTTAGACAAACAGGAACACTCTGATCAGCTATCAAACAGGAAGACTGATCAGTTAGACAAACAGGAAGACTGATCAGCTAGACAAACAGGATTACTGATCAGTTAGACAAACAGGAAGACTGATCAGTTAGACAAACAGGAACACTCTGATCAGCTATACAAACAGGAAGACTGATCAGTTAGACTAACAGGAATACTGATCAGTTAGACAAACAGGAAGACTGATCAGCTAGACAAAC
Organism: Oncorhynchus gorbuscha; assembly: GCF_021184085.1. Lineage (NCBI taxonomy): Eukaryota > Metazoa > Chordata > Actinopteri > Salmoniformes > Salmonidae > Oncorhynchus > Oncorhynchus gorbuscha. Next base: position 87,641,701 of record NC_060181.1, on the reverse strand, counting down.
AGGAAGACTCTGATCAGTTAGACAAACAGGAAGACCAATCAGCTAGACAAACAGGAAGATGTGATCAGCTAGACAAACAGGAAGACCCGGATCAGCTAGACAAACAGGAAGACTGATCAACTAGACAAACAGGAAGACCATCAGTTAGACAAACAGGAAGACTGATCAGCTAGACAAACAGGAAGACTGATCAGTTAGACAAACAGGAACACTCTGATCAGCTATACAAACAGGAAGACTGATCAGTTAGACTAACAGGAATACTGATCAGTTAGACAAACAGGAAGACTGATCAGCTAGACAAACAGGAAGACTCTGATCAGTTAGACAAACAGGAAGACCAATCAGCTAGACAAACAGGAAGACTGATCAGCTAGACAAACAGGAAGACTGATCAGTTAGACAAACAGGAAGACTGATCAGTTAGACAAACAGGAAGACTGATCAGCTAGACAAACATGAAGAACCTGATCAGCTAGACAAACAGGAAGACCCGGATCAGCTAGACAAACAGGAAGACTGATCAACTAGACAAACAGGAAGACCATCAGTTAGACAAACAGGAAGACTGATCAGCTAGACAAACAGGAAGACTGATCAGTTAGACAAACAGGAAGACTGATCAGCTAGACAAACAGGAAGACTGATCAGCTATACAAACAGGAACACTCTGATCAGTTAGACAAACAGGAAGACTGATCAGTTAGACAAACAGGAAGACTGATCAGTTAGACAAACAAGAAGACTGATCAGCTAGACAAACAGGAAGACTGATCAGTTAGACAAACAGGAAGACTGATCAGTTAGACAAACAGGAAGACTCTGACCAGCTAGACAAACAGGAAGTCTGATCAGTTAGACAAACAGGAAGAGTGATCAGTTAGACAAACAGGAATACTCTGATCAGCTAGACAAACAGGAATACTGATCAGCTAGACAAACAGGAAGACTGATCAGTTAGACAAACATGAAGACTGATCAGTTAGACAAACAGGAACACTGATCAGCTATACAAACAGGAAGACTGATCAGTTAGACAAACAGGAAGACTGATCAGTTAGACAAACAGGAAGACTGATCAGTTAGACAAACAGGAACAATCTGATCAGCTATCAAACAGGAAGACTGATCAGTTAGACAAACAGGAAGACTGATCAGCTAGACAAACAGGATTACTGATCAGTTAGACAAACAGGAAGACTGATCAGTTAGACAAACAGGAACACTCTGATCAGCTATACAAACAGGAAGACTGATCAGTTAGACTAACAGGAATACTGATCAGTTAGACAAACAGGAAGACTGATCAGCTAGACAAACAGGAAGACTCTGATCAGTTAGACAAACAGGAAGACCAATCAGCTAGACAAACAGGAAGACTGATCAGCTAGACAAACAGGAAGACTGATCAGTTAGACAAACAGGAAGACTGATCAGTTAGACAAACAGGAAGACTGATCAGCTAGACAAACATGAAGAACCTGATCAGCTAGACAAACAGGAAGACCCGGATCAGCTAGACAAACAGGAAGACTGATCAACTAGACAAACAGGAAGACCATCAGTTAGACAAACAGGAAGACTGATCAGCTAGACAAACAGGAAGACTGATCAGTTAGACAAACAGGAAGACTCTGATCAGCTAGACAAACATGAATACTGATCAGCTAGACAAACAGGAAGACTGATCAGTTAGACAAACAGGAAGACTGATCAGTTAGACAGACAGGAAGACTCTGATCAGCTAGACAAACAGGAAGACTGATCAGTTAGACAAACAGGAAGACTGATCAGTTAGACAAACAGGAAGACTCTGATCAACTAGACAAACAGGAAGACTGATCAGTTAGACAAACAGGAAGACTGATCAGTTAGACAAACAGGAAGACTGATCAGTTAGACAAACAGGAAGACTCTGACCAGCTAGACAAACAGGAAGTCTGATCAGTTAGACAAACAGGAAGAGTGATCAGTTAGACAAACAGGAATACTCTGATCAGCTAGACAAACAGGAATACTGATCAGCTAGACAAACAGGAAGACTGATCAGCTAGACAAACAGGAAGACTGATCAGTTAGACAAACAGGAACACTGATCAGCTATACAAACAGGAAGACTGATCAGTTAGACAAACAGGAAGACTGATCAGTTAGACAAACAGGAAGACTGATCAGTTAGACAAACAGGAACACTCTGATCAGCTATCAAACAGGAAGACTGATCAGTTAGACAAACAGGAAGACTGATCAGCTAGACAAACAGGATTACTGATCAGTTAGACAAACAGGAAGACTGATCAGTTAGACAAACAGGAACACTCTGATCAGCTATACAAACAGGAAGACTGATCAGTTAGACTAACAGGAATACTGATCAGTTAGACAAACAGGAAGACTGATCAGCTAGACAAACAGGAAGACTCTGATCAGTTAGACAAACAGGAAGACCAATCAGCTAGACAAACAGGAAGACTGATCAGCTAGACAAACAGGAAGACTGATCAGTTAGACAAACAGGAAGACTGATCAGTTAGACAAACAGGAAGACTGATCAGCTAGACAAACATGAAGAACCTGATCAGCTAGACAAACAGGAAGACCCGGATCAGCTAGACAAACAGGAAGACTGATCAACTAGACAAACAGGAAGACCATCAGTTAGACAAACAGGAAGACTGATCAGCTAGACAAACAGGAAGACTGATCAGTTAGACAAACAGGAAGACTGATCAGCTAGACAAACAGGAAGACTGATCAGCTATACAAACAGGAACACTCTGATCAGTTAGACAAACAGGAAGACTGATCAGTTAGACAAACAGGAAGACTGATCAGTTAGACAAACAAGAAGACTGATCAGCTAGACAAACAGGAAGACTGATCAGTTAGACAAACAGGAAGACTGATCAGTTAGACAAACAGGAAGACTCTGACCAGCTAGACAAACAGGAAGTCTGATCAGTTAGACAAACAGGAAGAGTGATCAGTTAGACAAACAGGAATACTCTGATCAGCTAGACAAACAGGAATACTGATCAGCTAGACAAACAGGAAGACTGATCAGTTAGACAAACATGAAGACTGATCAGTTAGACAAACAGGAACACTGATCAGCTATACAAACAGGAAGACTGATCAGTTAGACAAACAGGAAGACTGATCAGTTAGACAAACAGGAAGACTGATCAGTTAGACAAACAGGAACACTCTGATCAGCTATCAAACAGGAAGACTGATCAGTTAGACAAACAGGAAGACTGATCAGCTAGACAAACAGGATTACTGATCAGTTAGACAAACAGGAAGACTGATCAGTTAGACAAACAGGAACACTCTGATCAGCTATACAAACAGGAAGACTGATCAGTTAGACTAACAGGAATACTGATCAGTTAGACAAACAGGAAGACTGATCAGCTAGACAAACAGGAAGACTCTGATCAGTTAGACAAACAGGAAGACCAATCAGCTAGACAAACAGGAAGACTGATCAGCTAGACAAACAGGAAGACTGATCAGTTAGACAAACAGGAAGACTGATCAGTTAGACAAACAGGAAGACTGATCAGCTAGACAAACATGAAGAACCTGATCAGCTAGACAAACAGGAAGACTGATCAACTAGACAAACAGGAAGACCATCAGTTAGACAAACAGGAAGACTGATCAGCTAGACAAACAGGAAGACTGATCAGTTAGACAAACAGGAAGACTGATCAGCTAGACAAACAGGAAGACTGATCAGCTATACAAACAGGAACACTCTGATCAGTTAGACAAACAGGAAGACTGATCAGTTAGACAAACAGGAAGACTGATCAGTTAGACAAACAAGAAGACTGATCAGCTAGACAAACAGGAAGACTGATCAGTTAGACAAACAGGAAGACTCTGATCAGGTAGACAAACAGGAAGACTCTGATCAGCTAGACAAACAGGAAGACTGATCAGTTAGACAAACAGGAACACTCTGATCAGCTATACAAACAGGAAGACTGATCAGTTAGACAAACAGGAAGACTGATCAGTTAGACAAACATGAAGACTGATCAGTTAGACAAACAGGAAGACTGATCAGCTAGACAAACAGGAAGACTGATCAGTTAGACAAACCGGAAGACTGATCAGTTAGACAAACAGGAACACTCTGATCAGCTATACAAACAGGAAGACTGATCAGTTAGACAAACAGGAAGACTGATCAGTTAGACAAACGGGAAGACTGATCAGCTAGACAAACAGGAAGACTGATCAGCTAGACAAACAGGAGGACTGATCAGTTAGACAAACAGGAAGACTCTGATCAGTTAGACAAACAGGAAGACCCTGATCAGTTAGACAAACAGGACGACTGACCAGCTAGACAAACAGGAAGACCCTGATCAGTTAGACAAACAGGAAGACTCTGATCAGTTAGACAAACAGGAAGACTCTGATCAGTTAGACAAACAGGAAGACTCTGATCAGCTAGACAAACAGGAAGGATGATCAGTTAGACAAACAGGAAGACTGATCAGTTAGACAAACAGGAAGACTGATCAGTTAGACAAACAGGAAGACTCTGATCAGTTAGACAAACAGGAAGACCCTGATCAGTTAGACAAACAGGAAGACTCTGATCAGTTAGACAAACAGGAAGACTCTGATCACCTAGACAATCAGGAAGACCCTGATCAGTTAGACAAAAAGGAAGACCCTGATCAGTTAGACAAACAGGAAGACTCTGATCAGTTAGACAAACAGGAAGACTCTGATCAGTTAGACAAACAGGAAGACTCTGATCAGCTAGACAATCAGGAAGACCCTGATCAGTTAGACAAAAAGGAAGACCCTGATCAGTTAGACAAACAGGAAGACCCTGATCAGCTAGACAAACAGCAAGACCCTGATCAGGTGGACAAACAGGAAGACTGATCCATTAGACAAACAGGAAGACTGATCCGTTAGACAAACAGGAACACTCTGATCAGCTATACAAATAGGAAGACTGATCAGTTAGACAAACAGGAAGACTGATCAGTTAGGCAAACAGGAACACTCTGATCAGTTAGAGAAACAGGAAGACTGATCAGCTAGACAAACAGGAAGACCTTGATCAGCTTGACAAACAAGAAGACTCTGATCAGCTAGACAAACAGGAAGACTGATCAGCTAGACAAACAGGAAGAATCTGATCAGCTAGACAAACAGGAAGACCCTGATCAGTTAGACAAACAGGAAGACCCTGATCAGTTAGACAAACAGGAAGACCCTGATCAGTTAGACAAACAGGAAGACCCTGATCAGTTAGACAAACATGAAGACCCTGATCAGCTAGACACACAGGAAGACTCTGATCAGCTAGACAAACAGGAAGAACCTGATCAGTTAGACAAACAGGAAGACCCTGATCAGTTAGACAAACAGGAAGACCCTGATCAGTTAGACAAACAGGAAGAACCTGATCAGTTAGACAAACAGGAAGACTATGATCAGCTAGACAAACAGGAAGACCCTGATCAGTTAGACAAACAGGAAGAACCTGATCAGTTAGACAAACAGGAAGACTCTGATCAGCTAGACAAACAGGAAGACCCTGATCAGTTAGACAAACAGGAAGACCCTGATCAGTTAGACAAAAAGGAAGACCCTGATCAGTTAGACAAACAGGAAGACTCTGATCAGTTAGACAAACAGGAAGACTCTGATCAGTTAGACAAACAGGAAGACTCTGATCAGCTAGACAATCAGGAAGACCCTGATCAGTTAGACAAAAAGGAAGACCCTGATCAGTTAGACAAACAGGAAGACCCTGATCAGCTAGACAAACAGCAAGACCCTGATCAGGTGGACAAACAGGAAGACTGATCCATTAGACAAACAGGAAGACTGATCCGTTAGACAAACAGGAACACTCTGATCAGCTATACAAACAGGAAGAAGGATCAGTTAGACAAACAGGAAGACTGATCAGTTAGGCAAACAGGAACACTCTGATCAGTTAGAGAAACAGGAAGACTGATCAGCTAGACAAACAGGAAGACCTTGATCAGCTTGACAAACAAGAAGACTCTGATCAGCTAGACAAACAGGAAGACTGATCAGCTAGACAAACAGGAAGAATCTGATCAGCTAGACAAACAGGAAGACCCTGATCAGTTAGACAAACAGGAAGACCCTGATCAGTTAGACAAACAGGAAGACCCTGATCAGTTAGACAAACAGGAAGACCCTGATCAGTTAGACAAACATGAAGACCCTGATCAGCTAGACACACAGGAAGACTCTGATCAGCTAGACAAACAGGAAGAACCTGATCAGTTAGACAAACAGGAAGACTCTGATCAGCTAGACAAACAGGAAGACCCTGATCAGTTAGACAAACAGGAAGAACCTGATCAGTTAGACAAACAGGAAGACTCTGATCAGCTAGACAAACAGGAAGACCCTGATCAGTTAGACAAACAGGAAGACCCTGATCAGCTAGACAAACTGGAAGACTCTGATCAGCTAGACAAACATGAAGACTGATCAGTTAGACAAACAGGAAGCCTGATCAGTTAGACAAACAGGAAGACTGATCAGCTAGACAAACAAGAAGACTGATCAGTTAGACAAACAGGAAGACTGATCAGTTAGACAAACAGGAAGACTCTGATCAGCTAGACAAACAGGAAGACTCTGATCAGCTAGACAAACAGGAAGATGCTGATCAGCTGTACAAACAGGAAGACCCTGATCAGCTAGACAAACAGGAAGACCCTGATCAGCTAGACAAAAACAGGAAGACCCGGATCAGCTAGACAAACAGGAAGACCCTGATCAGTTAGACAAACAGGAAGACCCTGATCAGCTAGACAAACTGGAAGACTCTGATCAGCTAGACAAACATGAAGACTGATCAGTTAGACAAACAGGAAGCCTGATCAGTTAGACAAACAGGAAGACTGATCAGCTAGACAAACAAGAAGACTGATCAGTTAGACAAACAGGAAGACTGATCAGTTAGACAAACAGGAAGACTCTGATCAGCTAGACAAACAGGAAGACTCTGATCAGCTAGACAAACAGGAAGATGCTGATCAGCTGTACAAACAGGAAGACCCTGATCAGCTAGACAAACAGGAAGACCCTGATCAGCTAGACAAAAACAGGAAGACCCGGATCAGCTAGACAAACAGGAAGACTGATCAACTAGAGAAACAGGAAGACCATCAATTAGACAAACAGGAAGACTGATCAGCTAGACAAACAGGAAGACTGATCAGTTAGACAAACAGGAAGACTGATCAGTTAGACAAACAGGAAGACTGATCAGTTAGACAAACAGGAAGACTGATCAGTTAGACAAACAGGAAGACTGATCAGTTAGACAAACAGGAAGACTGATCAGCTAGACAAACAGGAAGACCCTGATCAGCTAGACAAACAGGAAGACTGATCAGCTAGACAAAGAGGAAGACTGATCAGTTAGACAAACAGGAAGACTGATCAGCTAGACAAACAGGAAGACTGATCAGCTATACAAACAGGAACACTCTGATCAGTTAGACAAACAGGAAGACTGATCAGTTAGACAAACAGGAAGACTGATCAGTTAGACAAACAAGAAGACTGATCAGCTAGACAAACAGGAAGACTGATCAGTTAGACAAACAGGAAGACTCTGATCAGGTAGACAAACAGGAAGACTCTGATCAGCTAGACAAACAGGAAGACTGATCAGTTAGACAAACAGGAACACTCTGATCAGCTATACAAACAGGAAGACTGATCAGTTAGACAAACAGGAAGACTGATCAGTTAGACAAACATGAAGACTGATCAGTTAGACAAACAGGAAGACTGATCAGCTAGACAAACAGGAAGACTGATCAGTTAGACAACCCGGAAGACTGATCAGTTAGACAAACAGGAACACTCTGATCAGCTATACAAACAGGAAGACTGATCAGTTAGACAAACAGGAAGACTGATCAGTTAGACAAACGGGAAGACTGATCAGCTAGACAAACAGGAAGACTGATCAGCTAGACAAACAGGAAGACTGATCAGTTAGACAAACAGGAAGACTCTGATCAGTTAGACAAACAGGAAGACCCTGATCAGCTAGACAAACAGGAAGACCCTGATCAGCTAGACAAAAACAGGAAGACCCGGATCAGCTAGACAAACAGGAAGACCCTGATCAGTTAGACAAACAGGAAGACCCTGATCAGCTAGACAAACAGGAAGACCCTGATCAGCTAGACAAAAACAGGAAGACCCGGATCAGCTAGACAAACAGGAAGACCCTGATCAGTTAGACAAACAGGAAGACCCTGATCAGCTAGACAAACTGGAAGACTCTGATCAGCTAGACAAACATGAAGACTGATCAGTTAGACAAACAGGAAGCCTGATCAGTTAGACAAACAGGAAGACTGATCAGCTAGACAAACAAGAAGACTGATCAGTTAGACAAACAGGAAGACTGATCAGTTAGACAAACAGGAAGACTCTGATCAGCTAGACAAACAGGAAGACTCTGATCAGCTAGACAAACAGGAAGATGCTGATCAGCTGTACAAACAGGAAGACCCTGATCAGCTAGACAAACAGGAAGACCCTGATCAGCTAGACAAAAACAGGAAGACCCGGATCAGCTAGACAAACAGGAAGACTGATCAACTAGAGAAACAGGAAGACCATCAATTAGACAAACAGGAAGACTGATCAGCTAGACAAACAGGAAGACTGATCAGTTAGACAAACAGGAAGACTGATCAGTTAGACAAACAGGAAGACTGATCAGTTAGACAAACAGGAAGACTGATCAGTTAGACAAACAGGAAGACTGATCAGTTAGACAAACAGGAAGACTGATCAGCTAGACAAACAGGAAGACCCTGATCAGCTAGACAAACAGGAAGACCCAGATCAGCTAGACAAACAGGAAGACTGATCAACTAGACAAACAGGAAGACCATCAGTTAGACAAACAGGAAGACTGATCAGCTAGACAAACAGGAAGACTGATCAGTTAGACAAACAGGAAGACTGATCAGCTAGACAAACAGGAAGACTGATCAGCTATACAAACAGGAACACTCTGATCAGTTAGACAAACAGGAAGACTGATCAGTTAGACAAACAGGAAGACTGATCAGTTAGACAAACAAGAAGACTGATCAGCTAGACAAACAGGAAGACTGATCAGTTAGACAAACAGGAAGACTCTGATCAGGTAGACAAACAGGAAGACTCTGATCAGCTAGACAAACAGGAAGACTGATCAGTTAGACAAACAGGAACACTCTGATCAGCTATACAAACAGGAAGACTGATCAGTTAGACAAACAGGAAGACTGATCAGTTAGACAAACATGAAGACTGATCAGTTAGACAAACAGGAAGACTGATCAGCTAGACAAACAGGAAGACTGATCAGTTAGACAACCCGGAAGACTGATCAGTTAGACAAACAGGAACACTCTGATCAGCTATACAAACAGGAAGACTGATCAGTTAGACAAACAGGAAGACTGATCAGTTAGACAAACGGGAAGACTGATCAGCTAGACAAACAGGAAGACTGATCAGCTAGACAAACAGGAAGACTGATCAGTTAGACAAACAGGAAGACTCTGATCAGTTAGACAAACAGGAAGACCCTGATCAGTTAGACAAACAGGAAGACTGATCAGCTAGACAAACAGGAAGACCCTGATCAGTTAGACAAACAGGAAGACTCTGATCAGTTAGACAAACAGGAAGACTCTGATCAGTTAGACAAACAGGAAGACTCTGATCAGCTAGACAAACAGGAAGACTCTGATCAGCTAGACAAACAGGAAGATGCTGATCAGCTGTACAAACAGGAAGACCCTGATCAGCTAGACAAACAGGAAGACCCTGATCAGCTAGACAAAAACAGGAAGACCCGGATCAGCTAGACAAACAGGAAGACTGATCAACTAGAGAAACAGGAAGACCATCAATTAGACAAACAGGAAGACTGATCAGCTAGACAAACAGGAAGACTGATCAGTTAGACAAACAGGAAGACTGATCAGCTATACAAACAGGAAGACTGATCAGCTATACAAACAGGAACACTCTGATCAGTTAGACAAACAGGAAGACTGATCAGTTAGACAAACAGGAAGACTGATCAGTTAGACAAACAAGAAGACTGATCAGCTAGACAAACAGGAAGACTGATCAGTTAGACAAACAGGAAGACTCTGATCAGGTAGACAAACAGGAAGACTCTGATCAGCTAGACAAACAGGAAGACTGATCAGTTAGACAAACAGGAACACTCTGATCAGCTATACAAACAGGAAGACTGATCAGTTAGACAAACAGGAAGACTGATCAGTTAGACAAACATGAAGACTGATCAGTTAGACAAACAGGAAGACTGATCAGCTAGACAAACAGGAAGACTGATCAGTTAGACAACCCGGAAGACTGATCAGTTAGACAAACAGGAACACTCTGATCAGCTATACAAACAGGAAGACTGATCAGTTAGACAAACAGGAAGACTGATCAGTTAGACAAACGGGAAGACTGATCAGCTAGACAAACAGGAAGACTGATCAGCTAGACAAACAGGAAGACTGATCAGTTAGACAAACAGGAAGACTCTGATCAGTTAGACAAACAGGAAGACCCTGATCAGCTAGACAAACAGGAAGACTGATCAGCTAGACAAAAACAGGAAGACCCGGATCAGCTAGACAAACAGGAAGACCCTGATCAGTTAGACAAACAGGAAGACCCTGATCAGCTAGACAAACAGGAAGACCCTGATCAGCTAGACAAAAACAGGAAGACCCGGATCAGCTAGACAAACAGGAAGACCCTGATCAGTTAGACAAACAGGAAGACCCTGATCAGCTAGACAAACTGGAAGACTCTGATCAGCTAGACAAACATGAAGACTGATCAGTTAGACAAACAGGAAGCCTGATCAGTTAGACAAACAGGAAGACTGATCAGCTAGACAAACAAGAAGACTGATCAGTTAGACAAACAGGAAGACTGATCAGTTAGACAAACAGGAAGACTCTGATCAGCTAGACAAACAGGAAGATGCTGATCAGCTGTACAAACAGGAAGACCCTGATCAGCTAGACAAACAGGAAGACCCTGATCAGCTAGACAAAAACAGGAAGACCCGGATCAGCTAGACAAACAGGAAGACTGATCAACTAGAGAAACAGGAAGACCATCAATTAGACAAACAGGAAGACTGATCAGCTAGACAAACAGGAAGACTGATCAGTTAGACAAACAGGAAGACTGATCAGTTAGACAAACAGGAAGACTGATCAGTTAGACAAACAGGAAGACTGATCAGTTAGACAAACAGGAAGACTGATCAGCTAGACAAACAGGAAGACCCTGATCAGCTAGACAAACAGGAAGACCCAGATCAGCTAGACAAACAGGAAGACTGATCAACTAGACAAACAGGAAGACCATCAGTTAGACAAACAGGAAGACTGATCAGCTAGACAAACAGGAAGACTGATCAGTTAGACAAACAGGAAGACTGATCAGCTAGACAAACAGGAAGACTGATCAGCTATACAAACAGGAACACTCTGATCAGTTAGACAAACAGGAAGACTGATCAGTTAGACAAACAGGAAGACTGATCAGTTAGACAAACAAGAAGACTGATCAGCTAGACAAACAGGAAGACTGATCAGTTAGACAAACAGGAAGACTCTGATCAGGTAGACAAACAGGAAGACTCTGATCAGCTAGACAAACAGGAAGACTGATCAGTTAGACAAACAGGAACACTCTGATCAGCTATACAAACAGGAAGACTGATCAGTTAGACAAACAGGAAGACTGATCAGTTAGACAAACATGAAGACTGATCAGTTAGACAAACAGGAAGACTGATCAGCTAGACAAACAGGAAGACTGATCAGTTAGACAACCCGGAAGACTGATCAGTTAGACAAACAGGAACACTCTGATCAGCTATACAAACAGGAAGACTGATCAGTTAGACAAACAGGAAGACTGATCAGTTAGACAAACAGGAAGACTCTGATCAGTTAGACAAACAGGAAGACCCTGATCAGTTAGACAAACAGGAAGACTGATCAGCTAGACAAACAGGAAGACCCTGATCAGTTAGACAAACAGGAAGACTCTGATCAGTTAGACAAACAGGAAGACTCTGATCAGTTAGACAAACAGGAAGACTCTGATCAGCTAGACAAACAGGAAGAATGATCAGTTAGACAAACAGGAAGACTGATCAGTTAGACAAACAGGAAGACTGATCAGTTAGACAAACAGGAAGACTCTGATCAGTTAGACAAACAGGAAGACTCTGATCAGCTAGACAATCAGGAAGACCCTGATCAGTTAGACAAAAAGGAAGAGCCTGATCAGTTAGACAAACAGGAAGACTCTGATCAGCTAGACAAACAGGAAGACCCTGATCAGTTAGACAAACAGGAAGACCCTGATCAGTTAGACAAACAGGAAGACCCTGATCAGTTAGACAAACAGGAAGACCCTGATCAGTTAGACAAACAGTAAGACTCTGATCAGCTAGACAAAGAGGAAGACCCTGATCAGTTAGACAAACAGGAAGACCCTGATCAGTTAGACAAACAGGAAGACTGATCAGCTAGACAAACAGGAAGACCCTGATCAGTTAGACAAACAGGAAGACTCTGATCAGTTAGACAAACAGGAAGACTCTGATCAGTTAGACAAACAGGAAGACTCTGATCAGCTAGACAAACAGGAAGAATGATCAGTTAGACAAACAGGAAGACTCTGATCAGTTAGACAAACAGGAAGACTGATCAGTTAGACAAACAGGAAGACTCTGATCAGTTAGACAAACAGGAAGACTCTGATCAGTTAGACAAACAGGAAGACTCTGATCAGTTAGACAAACAGGAAGACTCTGATCAGCTAGACAAACAGGAAGACCCTGATCAGTTAGACAAACAGTAAGACTCTGATCAGCTAGACAAACTGGAAGACTCTGATCAGCTAGACAAACAGGAAGACCCTGATCAGTTAGACAAACAGGAAGACCCTGATCAGCTAGACAAATAGCAAGACCCTGATCAGTTGGACAAACAGGAAGACTGATCCGTTAGACAAACAGGAAGACTGATCCGTTAGACAAACAGGAACACTCTGATCAGCTATACAAACAGGAAGACTGATCAGTTAGACAAACAGGAAGACTGATCAGTTAGGCAAACAGGAACACTCTGATCAGCTATACAAACAGAAAGACTGATCAGCTAGACAAACAGGAAGACCCTGATCAGCTTGACAAACAAGAAGACCCTGATCAGCTAGACAAACAGGAAGACTGATCAGCTAGACAAACAGGAAGAATCTGATCAGCTAGACCAACAGGAAGACCCTGATCAGTTAGACAAACAGGAAGACCCTGATCAGTTAGACAAACAGGAAGACCCTGATCAGCTAGACAAACTGGAAGACTCTGATCAGCTAGACAAACATGAAGACTGATCAGTTAGACAAACAGGAAGCCTGATCAGTTAGACAAACAGGAAGACTGATCAGCTAGACAAACAAGAAGACTGATCAGTTAGACAAACAGGAAGACTGATCAGTTAGACAAACAGGAAGACTCTGATCAGCTAGACAAACAGGAAGACTCTGATCAGCTAGACAAACAGGAAGATGCTGATCAGCTGTACAAACAGGAAGATCCTGATCAGCTAGACAAACAGGAAGACCCTGATCAGCTAGACAAACAGGAAGACCCGGATCAGCTAGACAAACAGGAAGACTGATCAACTAGAGAAACAGGAAGACCATCAATTAGACAAACAGGAAGACTGATCAGCTAGACAAACAGGAAGACTGATCAGTTAGACAAACAGGAAGACTGATCAGTTAGACAAACAGGAAGACTGATCAGTTAGACAAACAGGAAGACTGATCAGTTAGACAAACATGAACACTCTGATCAGCTATACAAACAGGAAGACTGATCAGTTAGACAAACAGGAAGACTGATCAGTTAGACAAACAGGAAGACTGATCAGTTAGACAAACAGGAACACTCTGATCAGCTATACAAACAGGAAGACTGATCAGTTAGACAAACAGGAAGACTGATCAGTTAGACAAACAGGAAGACTGATCAGTTAGACAAACAGGAACACTCTGATCAGCTATACAAAAAGGAAGACTGATCAGTTAGACTAACAGGAATACTGGTCAGTTAGACAAACAGGAAGACTGATCAGCTAGACAAACAGGAAGACTGATCAGTTAGACAAACAGGAAGACTCTGATCAGTTAGACAAACAGGAAGACTGATCAGCTAGACAAAGAGGAAGACTGATCAGTTTGACAAACAGGAAGACTGATCAGTTAGACAAACAGGACGACTGATCAGTTAGACAAACAGGAACACTCTGATCAGCTATACAAACAGGAAGACTGATCAGTTAGACTAACAGGAATACTGATCAGCTAGAAAAACAGGAAGCCTCAAAAGAGAGGTACTAGCTCCTGTCAGGACAACACTAGTTACTGTATATAGGTCATGGGATGGCAGATACCCTAGTGGTTAGAGCATTGGGCCAATAACCAAAAGGTTGCTAGATCAAATCACCAAGCTGACAAAGTAAAATTATTGTATTCTGCTCCTGAACAAGGCAATTAACCCACTGTTCCTAGGCCGTCATTGTAAATAAGAATTTGTTCTTAAAACCTCTTGCTCCTACCTGGCACGCAGGCGTCCCATCTAGAGATCTGGAAATGCAAATGCACTACGCTAAATGCTAATAGTACTAGTTAAAACTTAAACGTTCATTAAAATACACATGCAGAGTATTGAATTAAAGCTACACTCGTTGTGAATCCAGGCAACAAGTCAGATTTTTAAAATGCTTTTCGGTGAAAGCATGAGAAGCTATTATCTGATAGCATGTAACACCCCAAAAGACCCGCAGGGGACGTAAACAAAATAATTAGCATAGTTGGCGCTACACAAACCGCACAATAAAATATAAAACATTCATTACCTTTGACCATCTTCTTTGTTGGCACTCCTAGATGTCCCATAATCAATATTGGGTCTTTTTTTCGATTAAATCGGTCCATATATAGCCTAGATATCGATCTATGAAGACTGTGTGATAAACTGAAAAAAATAGCGTCTTATAACGTAACGTCATTTTTTTAAATAAAAATTTGACGATAAACTTTCACAAAACACTTCGAAATACTTTTGTAATGCAACTTTAGGTATTAGTAAACGTTAATAAGCGATCAAATTAATCACAAGACGAAGTATATTCTTTAGCTGTCCGTCTGGAAAAAATGTCCGGGTAGAATCTCAACCAAAATATCCGGTCCGAGAAGAACTGTGCTGCCTTGCATCTGTTTGACCAAGAAACAAAGAGTAGGCAAATGACAAGACTCTAGACAACGTGTGGAAGCTGTAGGTATTGCAACTTCAGCCCCATTAAATGTGGTTCACCTTTATCAATGGGTTCAAGTCGCGCAGGAATATATTTTTCCATTTTCAGTGACCAGATTTTCCTGCACTTTTCGATGAAACGCACGTTCTGTTATAGTCACAGCCGTGATTTAACCAGTTTTATAAACGTCTGAGTGTTTTCTATCCACACATAATCATATGCATATACTATATTCCTGGCATGAGTAGCAGGGCGCTGAAATGTTGCGCGATTTTTAACAGAATGTTCAAAAAAGTAGGGGGTAGGAGTAACAGGTTAACTGACTTGCCTAGTTAAATAAAGGTTAAATAAAAAATATATTGTGGAGGAGGAGGTGAAGAATATTTCAACCTTAACTGTGACTAAGATGTTGTTGATTGGGAGGTGGACGAGTTAAATGTGGCTACTGTTGAGGCCTAAATGTAAACGTGTGTGTCGTGAACAACATTGGTGAGAGAAAAAAATAGTGGAATCTGCAGTTCACCTTCAAAATGAATGTCCCCCATTGAAATGAATAAAAATAGTGAAAACATGCCACAATTGGACTAGGTAATGCTAAACAAGATTAGAATGTTGTTATATACAGCAACAGTCAAAGGTTTGGACACACCTACTCATTCAATGGTCTTTCTTTATTTTACTATGTTTTACATTGTAGAAACATTGTCAAGACCATGCAAAGCTGTCATCAAGACAAAGGGTGGCTACTTTGAGGAATCTAAGATCTAAAATATATTTTGATTTGTTTAACACTTTTTTGGTTACTACATGATTCCATATGTGTTATTTAATAGTTTTGATGTCTACACTATTATTCTGCAACGTATAAAATAGTAAAATAAAGAAAAACCCTTGAATTAGTAGGTGAGTCCAAACTGGTGACTGGTACTGTGAGCCCGCAACATTACAATTTGAACCAAATACTTTCCCTCATTCAATGAACCAGGGATGAAATGGCTAAAGTGGCCGACTTCAAAGAAGGGTAGCTAACTAAGTCATTTTTATCTATTTCTAAGGCTAAAATATTACATTTTCAGATTGACAGCATAGCAGTTACTTGTCAATTAGCCTTTTCAAATAATATATATTTTTCACGTTGTCAGAAGTACGTTACATGGCCAGTATTGAATGACCAAAAATGTGCTATAATTCGGTGTAATGAATTTCCTCCTCTTCTTCCGAAGAGGAGAGGCGAAACGGATCAGAGGACCAATACGCGGCGTGGTAAGTGTCCATGGTTCTCTTTAATACGTTAAGGTACACATGAACAACTGACTACAAAAACAATAAATGTGAAAACTCAAAACAGTCCTATCTGGTGCAAACACAGAGACAGGAACAATCACCCACCAACACACAGTGAAACCCAGGCTACCTAAGTATGATTCTCAATCAGAGACAACTAATGACACCTGCCTCTGATTGAGAACCATACTAGGCTGAAACATAGAAATACCCAAAACATAGAAAAACAAACAGACTGCCCACCCAACTCACGCCCTGACCATACTAACTAACTACAAAACACAGGAAATAAAGGTCAGAACGTGACATTGGGCAAATAACTTACTAGCAACGAATATCAACAAATGTGCACACGTGGCTTGCTTTGATCTCACAAACGTATCTAACAACTGCGTGATTGATAGACTGCATGGTGCCTGGCAATTCAAGCCTAGAATAAGTCTACTGTGATGAGCTCTGCAGAGATTGGGAAGACAGATGCATCTTATCCAAAGGACACACTAATGTAATTCTAATTGGAGTTGCCTAATTGTTTGATATTGTGATTTTTGCCTGATTTTGTCTCACTTTTGAATCTATAATCTGCTTGTACGACAATTTGTTTTACTTGCTCCCGGACAAGTGTTAATGTTGAGTCCTGCTGTATGTGATAATCCACCCAAAGAGGGAAAACACACCAGAGCAACGGATGGACGAGTGTACTTAAAAACAGCGGGAGGCCATCCTATTGCCTTTGACCACAGAACATTGGCCGTCAATTTCAGGTTCATTTCCTGTCGATTCTACATGTTAAATTTTCGCCGTTCGTTGACACCCAGCAGGTTACCGCTGACAGGCCACGGCAACACACTGCTTTCAGACATCTGTCTTACTGCTGTGTTTCCTCTCTGCGTCCCCTGTGTTTTGTGTTGTTTATGAGGAGGAGTTGGAGACGCTGACCAAGCCCAACACAGACAGCGAATCAAAGGAGGAGGCTCTCCAGCCACCCATTATGACATCACAATGGCTCAACCCTGTGATGTCATAAGAAATCCACTTTGCACTGTTGGCCGCTAAATGTATTTATCTCTCTGATGGTCAAACATAAACATGCAGCGGTCGGGAATTCTAGCCTTACCGTTATTCTTTACTCACACAGACCATACAGCAACCTCACACAGACCATACAGCAACATCACACAGACCATACAGTAACCTCACACAGACCATACAGTAACCTCACACAGACCATACAGCAACCTCACACAGACCATACAGTAACCTCACACAGACCATACAGTAACCTCACACAGACCATACAGTAACCTCACACAGACCATACAGTAACCTCACACAGACCATACAGCAACCTCACACAGACCATACAGTAACCTCACACAGACCATACAGTAACCTCACACAGACCATACAGTAACCTCACACAGACCATACAGTAACCTCACACAGACCATACAGTAACCTCACACAGACCATACAGTAACCTCACACAGACCATACAGTAACCTCACACAGACCATACAGTAACCTCACACAGACCATACAGCAACCTCACACAGACCATACAGTAACCACACACAGACCATACAGTAACCTCACACAGACCATACAGTAACCTCACACAGACCATACAGTAACCTCACACAGACCATACAGCAACCTCACACAGACCATACAGTAACCTAACACAGACCATACAGCAACCTCACACAGACCATACAGTAACCTCACACAGACCATACAGCAACCTCACACAGACCATACAGTAACCTCACACAGACCATACAGCAACCTCACACAGACCATACAGTAACCTCACACAGACCATACAGTCAGGTGGACTGGGGACAGCAAGGAGTCATCATGTCAGGTAGTCCTGGGGCATGGTCCTAGGGCTCAGGTCCTCCGAGAGAGAGAAAGAAAGAGAGAAGGAGAGAATTAGAGAACGCACACTTATATTCACACAGGACACCGAATAGGACAGGAGAAGTACTCCAGATATAAAAAACTGACCCTAGCCCCCCGACACATAAACTACAGTAACCTCACACAGACCATACACCAACCTCACACGGACCATACAGTAACCTCACACGGACCATACAGTAACCTCACACGGACCATACAGCAACCTCACACAGACCATACAGTAACCTCGTAAGGCCAATGTGATTAACTCTGGTCACAGGGGTCCATGTTACATTCAGAAAACCGTATTCGATGACGTGATGGTAGAACATATACGGTTGTGGTTTACACAGGGACCAACTGCCTTCCCTCCTGGTTACAGAAACCGACAGCTATAGAAATGACACGTGTTCAACACTCTGTTTACTCTCCTATACATAATTATTGTCCCATAGAATTGACACTTCTGCCATGTATTCACAGAAAGCTTCTTGTGGAGTGGATATGAAGTGGTTATCAGTAATATTATATATTATTATTATATTAATAAATCAAATCAAACTTTATTTGTCACAACCTTACTGAGAAATGCTGACTTACAAGCTCTTAACCAACAGTGCAGTTCAAGAAGAGTTAAAATATTTACCAAATAAACTAAAGTTAAAAAACAAAACAATAATGAGGCTATGACTTTGTGTGACTGGGGTCTCTGATGTGTTATACTACACATCTTTAAGGCAATGAACTCCGGGTTAATAACATGTATTTTGTTTTGATACAGTGCATCATTATTCAGTTCATAACTGCTCAGTATCTCACACAAAATAGTCTATAGATTAGCAAACAGACACATTTTGTTTTAGTTGCTGACTGTATTTTTCCGTTCTGTTGGTCTGTATTGTTCAATCTGTATTGTTAAACTTGAACCAACAGGGGGAGGTGCAACATGATACATTTGTATTTCTGCGCCTAAAGAACGTTTGTCGACAATGCAAAGTACCGAGATACAGTTTGTATTAAAACTCAGAGAAAAGTGTTGACAGGAAACAAAAGTTTTATTTTTCATAAATATACAGTACAACAGAGACTCTGTCTCTCATGCACAACAGAGTATATACAGTACAACAGAGACTCTGTCTCTCATGCACAACAGAGTATGAATAGGAACAAGATGCAACAACAGGAAAATGACAAAACAGAAATGAAGTTGAAAGTTCATTGCAGAATCTGACCGTTATAGCCGCAAGTTAAAAACAGACATCCATAACAAACAAAACGTTTGACTGATCCTTACACTTCTATCTACAATAACGTTCAGACTGTCAAAGTGAACATGTACATTTGGTCAAGAATGGAAATGTAGTCGACCGAACACGTGAAATGGAAAACAACTGTTGATTGTAATTCTTTATATCAAAAGAGCAAGACTGATATAGAGAAGGATTAGACAGAGATTGATGACATCACTATCCAATCCTTCTGTATTTCATTCTGGAACCAGGAAGCACAGAGCTAACCCCTAGACCATTTAACCCTCCATAAACTTCCTGAAAACAAAAACCGCCGTTCAAGAAGCGAGACAAAGGTTATACTCATGCCCCTCTCCCATTGGAAATCAACCCCTATCCCTAGGAACTTCTTCATTAATGCCTACAGATCCGTAGTACAGGGAGCATGGTGTACAGCCCATCTAGACTACCATGGGGCTAGGTAGAGCCATACCTTACTGCTTACACCTATCTGATCCATTGGAATCTACAAAGGGCCATCAAGAAGCATACATGGGATAAACGCAAAAGAGATTGATTTGAGATTAAGTAACACACCCCTTAGTAACCATATCATTGCTTATAGACTATTGACACCCACTTTAGTAACCGTATCCCTGGTGATAGCCGTCCTGGTAACCGTCGTAGCCGTGGTGATGGTACCCGTAGCCTCCGTACTCGTCTTCCGGGCAGCGCATGCCCAGTGACTGCTGGATGGCCATCTCCTGCCTGCGGAGCTGCATAGAGTCCACCAGGTCGTAGATAATGGCCATGGACCACATGGGGCTCGGGTACCACGACTTGACGTTGCCGTCCTTCCCCACCAGCAGCATGGAGAAGTACTCTGGGCTGATCTGGAAGTAGTTGCGGATGTCTTTGACCAGGGTGGCCGAGAGGCCCTCACGATCCACCGTGGCACTGCCTGGAAGGAGGAGAGAGAGATGGATAGGAGTCAGTCAATATCCTTTGGTACGATTGATGTCTTTGACTGAAGTGGCAGAGAGGCATACTCGCTCCACGGCCAAGCTGCCCGTCTCAAGAGAAAGAAGGAATTAGGCCAAGCGGCCCCAGCCCCACCTCTCTGCCCCAGCCCCACCTCTCTGCCCCAGCTCTGCCCCAGCCCCACCTCTCTGCCCCAGCCCCACCTCTCTGCCCCAGCTCTGCCCCAGCCCCATCTCTCTGCCCCAGCCCCACCTCTCTGCCCCAGCCCCACCTCTCTGCCCCAGCCCCACCTCTCTGCCCCAGCCCGACCTCTCTGCCCCAACTCTCTGTCCCAGCCCTAGCTCTCTGCCCCAGCCCCAGCTCTCTGCCCCAGCCCCACCTCTCTGCCCCAGCCCCACCTCTCTGCCCCAGCCCGACCTCTCTGCCCCAACTCTCTGTCCCAGCCCTAGCTCTCTGCCCCAGCCCCAGCTCTCTGCCCCAGCCCAACCTCTCTGCCCCAGCTCTGCCCCAGCCCCACCTCTCTGCCCCAGCCCCACCTCTCTGCCCCAGCTCTGCCCCAGCCCCATCTCTCTGCCCCAGCCCCACCTCTCTGCCCCAGCCCCAGCTCTCTGCCCCAGCCCCACCTCTCTGCCCCAGCCTCACCTCTCTGCCCCACCTCTCTGCTTCAGCCCCAGCTCTCTGCCCCAGCCCCACCTCTCTGCCCCAGCCCCACCTCTCTGCCCCACCTCTCTGCTTCAGCCCCAGCTCTCTGCCCCAGCCCCACCTCTCTACCCAAGCCCCAGCTCTCTGCCCCAGCCCCACCTCTCTGCCCCAAGCCCCAGCCCTCTGCCCCAGCCCCAGCTTTCTGCCCCACCTCTCTGCTTCAGCCCCAGCTCTCTGCCCCAGCCCCACCTTTCTGCCCCAGCCCCACCTCTCTATCCCAGCTCTCTGCCCCAGCTCTCTGCCCCATCTCTCTGTCCCACTTCTCTGCCCCAGCCCCAGCTCTCTGCCCCAGCCCCCTCTCTCTACCCTAGCCCCAGCTCTCTGCCCCAGCCCCAGCTCTCTACCCCAGCTCTCTGCCCCAGCTCTCTACCCCAGCTCTCTTCCCCAGCTCTCTGCCCCAGCCCCACCTCTCTGTCCCAGCCCCACTTCTCTACCCCAGCCCCACCTCTCTGCCCAAGCTCTCTGTCCCAGCCCCACCTCTCTGCCCCAGCCCCACCTCTCAGCCCCAGCTCTCTGTCCCAGCCCCAGCTCTCTACCCCAGCCCCACCTCTCTGCCCCACCTCTCTGCCCCAGCCCCACCTCTGCCCCAGCCCCACCTCTCTGCCCCAGCCCGACCTCTCTGCCCCAGCTCTCTGCCCCAGCCCCAGCTCTCTGCCCCAGCCCCAGCTCTCTGCCCCAGCCCCACCTCTCTGCTCCAGCTCTCTGCCCCATCTCCACCTCTCTGCCCCAGCCCCAGCTCTCTGCCCCAGCCCCAGCTCTCTACCAAAGCCCCAGCTCTCTGCCCCAGCTCTCTGACCTCTCTGCCCCAACTCTCTGCCCCAGCCCCACCTCTCTGCCCCAGCCCCACCTCTCTGCCCCACCTCTCTGCTTCAGCCCCAGCTCTCTGCCCCAGCCCCACCTCTCTACCCAAGCCCCAGCTCTCTGCCCCAGCCCCACCTCTCTGCCCCAAGCCCCAGCCCTCTGCCCCAGCCCCAGCTTTCTGCCCCACCTCTCTGCTTCAGCCCCAGCTCTCTGCCCCAGCCCCACCTTTCTGCCCCAGCCCCACCTCTCTATCCCAGCTCTCTGCCCCAGCTCTCTGCCCCATCTCTCTGTCCCACTTCTCTGCCCCAGCCCCAGCTCTCTGCCCCAGCCCCCTCTCTCTACCCTAGCCCCAGCTCTCTGCCCCAGCCCCACCTCTCTGCCCCAGCCCGACCTCTCTGCCCCAGCTCTCTGCCCCAGCCCCAGCTCTCTGCCCCAGCCCCAGCTCTCTGCCCCAGCCCCACCTCTCTGCTCCAGCTCTCTGCCCCATCTCCACCTCTCTGCCCCAGCCCCAGCTCTCTGCCCCAGCCCCAGCTCTCTACCAAAGCCCCAGCTCTCTGCCCCAGCTCTCTGACCTCTCTGCCCCAACTCTCTGCCCCAGCCCCACCTCTCTGCCCCAGCCCCACCTCTCTGCCCCACCTCTCTGCTTCAGCCCCAGCTCTCTGCCCCAGCCCCACCTCTCTACCCAAGCCCCAGCTCTCTGCCCCAGCCCCACCTCTCTGCCCCAAGCCCCAGCCCTCTGCCCCAGCCCCAGCTTTCTGCCCCACCTCTCTGCTTCAGCCCCAGCTCTCTGCCCCAGCCCCACCTTTCTGCCCCAGCCCCACCTCTCTATCCCAGCTCTCTGCCCCAGCTCTCTGCCCCATCTCTCTGTCCCACTTCTCTGCCCCAGCCCCAGCTCTCTGCCCCAGCCCCCTCTCTCTACCCTAGCCCCAGCTCTCTGCCCCAGCCCCAGCTCTCTACCCCAGCTCTCTGCCCCAGCTCTCTACCCCAGCTCTCTGCCCCAGCTCTCTGCCCCAGCTCTCTGCCCCAGCCCCACCTCTCTGTCCCAGCCCCACTTCTCTACCCCAGCCCCACCTCTCTGCCCAAGCTCTCTGTCCCAGCCCCACCTCTCTGCCCCAGCCCCACCTCTCAGCCCCAGCTCTCTGTCCCAGCCCCAGCTCTCTACCCCAGCCCCACCTCTCTGCCCCACCTCTCTGCCCCAGCCCCACCTCTGCCCCAGCCCCACCTCTCTGCCCCAGCCCGACCTCTCTGCCCCAGCTCTCTGCCCCAGCCCCAGCTCTCTGCCCCAGCCCCAGCTCTCTGCCCCAGCCCCACCTCTCTGCTCCAGCTCTCTGCCCCATCTCCACCTCTCTGCCCCAGCCCCAGCTCTCTGCCCCAGCCCCAGCTCTCTACCAAAGCCCCAGCTCTCTGCCCCAGCCCCACCTCTCTGCCCCAGCCTTCTGCCCCAGCCCCAGCTTTCTGCCCCACCTCTCTGCTTCAGCCCCAGCTCTCTGCACCAGCCCCACCTCTCTGCCCCAGACCCACCTCTCTGCCCCAGACCCAACTCTCTGCCCCAGACCCAATCTCTTCCCCTGCAAAGCTACCACTTCATTCAAGGAAAGCTCCCCAAAGAGCTCATATGAATGCTATTTGGATGGGCGGAGAAATTAAAGGGAGGGTTTACATATTTCCTCCCTAACACCCCCACCACAGCAAATGTCTGTGTGCTTATGCAGCTGTGAGGGGTGTATGGGTGGAGGGCCGTATGTGTTTGTGTTGATGGTGTGGTGTAGGCAGCAGCACCAACATGTTTTTGAGGTTGAGCCCCATACCACAGAGGAAAGATCAAAAATGTGTATCTGGTAGCATAGAGAGAATAAATAAACAAGGCTGGGCTATAGGGACCTGGACCGGGGGAGACAGCAGTAGTTAGGGCTGAGGCTGGGCTATAGGGACAAGGACTGGGGGAGACAGCAGGAGTTAGGGCTGGGCTATAGGGACCTGGACCGGGGGAGACAGCAGTAGTTAGGGCTGAGGCTGGGCTATAGGGACATGGACTGGGGGAGACAGCAGTAGTTAGGGCTGAGGCTGGGCTATAGGGACAAGGACTGGGGGAGACAGCAGGAGTTAGGGCTGAGGCTGGGCTATAGGGACAAGGACTGGGGGAGACAGCAGGAGTTAGGGCTGGGCTATAGGGACAAGGACTGGGGGAGACAGCAGGAGTTACGGCTGAGGCTGGGCTATAGGGACAAGGACTGGGGGAGACAGCAGGAGTTATGGCTGAGGCTGGGCTATAGGGACAAGGACTGAGGGAGACAGCAGGAATTAGGGCTGAGGCTGGGCTATAGGGACAAGGACTGAGGGAGACAGCAGGAATTAGGGCTGAGGCTGGGCTATAGGGACAAGGACTGGGGGAGACAGCAGGAATTTGGGCTGAAGTTGAGCTACCTGCCTGCTGTGACAATTAAACAACATCAGACATTCAACAGCATGGGTGTATTAACTGAAGAACAAAACATAACACAGCCCATTTACCCTCCATGTGTTTCCTGTTTTGTTTCATCTTCACAGCCATTTCCTGTATGAAGTATGATACACAAAGGCGCTGTGGAGACAACAGGGTTCTCACCGTTGATTGGATAGAGCTCTAGTACTCCTCCCTGATCCACTGCCTCCATGCCAACCAGCTTCAGGATGGAGATGTGTCTCAGGCCTGGGTCACCATGGAAACCACCACCATACAGACAAACCCACAACAGAGAAGCACATTAA
The DNA here is from genome assembly GCF_021184085.1 of Oncorhynchus gorbuscha. Taxonomy (NCBI): domain Eukaryota; kingdom Metazoa; phylum Chordata; class Actinopteri; order Salmoniformes; family Salmonidae; genus Oncorhynchus; species Oncorhynchus gorbuscha. The sequence goes on along the minus strand of NC_060181.1, from coordinate 87,616,626 downwards.
GAACAACAAAAACACCCAACAACAACTACTTACAACGTAAAGTCAAACGTCTCCTACTGAGCATCTAAGTCAGGGTTCTTCAACCTGTAAACAATAAGGAAGGGAGGCGTTGATTGGTTAGGGAAATCTTTGTAGATTGAAGGTGTTCCTTAGTAAGAGAGAAATCTGTAGCGCCACTGAGTGTGCAGGGTTTTGATCCAACCCCCTGCAACAACACACACCTGATTCAGCTAAGTAACGGTCCAGAGAGAAGACCTTGATCTCCAGGATCAGAGTCGGAGCACCCCCCAAAAACGGATATAATTCAACCACTTGTTTCATATTCATCTCTAAACGTATTTATTCAATATGTGGATGCGGCTGTTCCTGATTAGAACCATCTGTGAATTAGTAGTGAGGGAATGTGAAGGACTTGTGTCCTGCTGAGCCAGACAGATGGTTGTTCTGAAGACAGAAAAACCACAGTAACCACATGAAAACACTGCTCTCTAAGGTGAGAGCCAAGAGCTGAATACCGCGGTACGAACCCAAAGCAGAGTCAGCAGCTAGGAGAAGCCTTGTTTACCAGAGAAGCCAGGTTTGAACACACACACACCTAGCCAAGAGAAACAGAGGAGGGGATCACAGTCTGTGATCTGAGACTCCAGAACTGGTAGATGAGTAGGGAGTTACACTTCCATGAACCTTTTCTGAGGGGTATATGCTGTGTGTGTGTGGTTTTGTGTGTGTGTGTGTGTGGTTGTGTGTGTCTGTGTGCGTGTGTGTTGATTTACATCTGTTGTGTGTGTACCAGAGGTTGGCACAACACGTCCCAGACTGGTAAAACTCCTGACCCTATACGGACATTATTAATTTGTTGTTAAAAGGTTTAATATTGGTAATGGTGGAACCAGAGCAGGTCACATGGTTTAAAAAATAAAACTCCTGGAAAAACTCCTGCCCCTGGGAAGGATGAAAATCCTGTTACAGCTACAGCCACCTTGTTCATATGATTGAGATTTTAAGGAAGGACTAGGGGGGTTTCCTACACACAAACACAGAGAAAGCAAAATGATTGCACAGTAAAATGGCTGAGCTTGCTTTATTCAGGTTTGCATCGTGTAGTCCCGCCCTATGAACCGTAGGCCTTAATTAAAAATGAACTCAGTCTATGTCAGCTATTGTGTTTATTGATCAATTCCAGTGTCAATATATTTCAGTCAATATATATTTTTTAACAAAATCAAGAGTGTTGTGAAAAGCGTGTCCTTGCTACAAGTTTTCCAGAGGCCATAGTGAGACCACGGGATGATCCACACAGAGCCCAGATGATACTGCTGGCAGCACGCTGCAAGTGGATGGCTCTGATTTGACAACTGCCCAGTTTGTGTGTGTGTGCGTGTCAGCAGTTTATGGCCTGCTTCAGAAACAACGTGTCTTCCTGTTGATCTGAAAGTATAAGATAAATATGGTAAATATGGTAATAACTCAATGATTCCTTGTAATAATCACCCAGGTTGCAGGCTTGGCTGGTCAGGGCGTGAAGCTGCTGCTGATAGGCCCATTCCTCATCGTTGGGGGCGGAGATTACAAACAGGCGACGCCTCCAACGGAACCTGAGAACCCAAAGACGGAACGACGATGAGATGCAGTAGGATTAAACTATACGGTGATGTCATCAATCTCACGTATTTAAATATCCTACAAGGCACTTCCTCAAGACTTGAACCAAGTCTCTTCCTGTATAAACACTGTGAGTCACTGTCATTAGAACCAACAACCAACCCACTGGGTACTGACCTCATTTCAACGTCTAGTTTAGATTTACATCTGGTTGAGTTGTCAACTAACGTGAATTCAACGTGAAATCAATAAAACATGTCACCATGTCATTGGATTTCGGTAACAAGTTATGTGAGAAAAAAGACATTTCTTTACGTTGATGACTCTACAATCAGTTTTCCACGTTGATTCAACGTCATCACATATAACTTTTTTTTATTTTGAAATGATGTGGAACACAGTTGACTCACAGTTGCCCAGTGGGAAGTCATTCCCTGTCTGAACACTGTGGGTCACGGTCATTAGACTGGAATTTAGTCTCCATGGCAACAAACCACAGTCAATCTGGTTAAAACATTTCAGTTAAATACAATATGCAGCACTAGTCAAAAGTTTGGGCTCACCTACTCATTCAAGGGATTTTCTTCATTTTTACTATTTTCTACATTGTAGAATAATAGTGAAGACATCAAAACTATGAAATAACACACACCCTAACCCTAACCCTAACCCTCCAGCCACACCCGTTTGTGACAGGTGTATAAAATCGATCACACATCTATGCAATCTAGACATAGACAACATATTGGCAGTAGAATGACCTTACTAAAGAGGTCAGTGACTTTCAACCTGGCACGGTCATAGGGTGCCAATTTTACAACAAGTCAGTTTGTCAAAATCCTGCCCTGCTAGGGCTGCCTCAGTCAACTGTATGTTCTGTTATTTTAAAGTGTAAATGTCTAGGAGCTACAAAGAGTCAGCCGTAAAGTGGTAGGCCACACAAGTTGACAGAACGGCACCAACGAGTGCTGAAGTCCGTAGCGCTGTCCTAAGGTTAAAACACTCAATACCGAGATCCAAACTGCCTCTGGAAGCAACGTCAGCACAAGAACTGTTCGTCGGGAGCTTCATGAAATGGGTTTCCATGGCCGAGCAGCCCACAAGCCTTAGATCACACCATGCGCAATGCCAAGTGTCGGCTGGAGTTGTGTAAAGCTCGCCGCCACTGGACTCTGCAATGGAAACACCTTATCCACAGTGATGAATCACGCTTCACCATCTGGCAGTCTGACGGACCATTCTGGGTTTAGTGGACGCCAGGAGAATGCTACCTGCCTGAAAGTGCCAAACTGTAAAGTTTGGTTTATGAGGAATAATGGCTTGGGGCTGTTTTTCATGGTTTGGGCTAGGCTTAGTTCCAGTGAAGGGAAATCTTAATGCTACAGCATACAAGAACATTCTAGATGATTCTGTGCTTCCAACTTTGTGACAACAGTTTGGGGAAGGCCCTTTTTCGGGTTCAGCATTACAATGCCCCCGTGCAATAATTGAGGTCCATACAGAATTATTTTTTTTTCGAGATCGGTGTGGAAGAACTTGACTGGCCTGCATAGAGGCCTGACCTCAACCCCATCGAACATCTTTGGGAAAAATTGGAAAGCCTAATCGCCCAAAATCTGTGCCCGACCTCACTAATGCTCTTGTGGCTGAATGGAAGCAAGTCCCTGCAGCAATGTTCCAACATCTAGTGGAAATCTTTCCCAGAAGAGTGGAGGCTGTTATAGCAGCAAAGGGGGGACCAACTTCATATTAATGCTTATGATTTTGGAATGAGATGTTCAACAAGCAGGTGTCCAAAATACTGTTGGTCATGTAGTGTATAAACGGGACCATAGTCAATTGATCCAAGGTTTTAGTGTATCCTATAATACTGGAAATGAAATATTAATTTAGCAGACACATTTATCCAAAGAGACTTACAGTTATGTATACATGCAATGAAAAAAATACGTATGGGTGGTTCGTGTTAATATTAATGTTGACATGGCCACCTGACAATTCTGACCAATCCTCAGCCAGATCCTTACCTGGCAGAATGAGGCAATATTCGCACCGGCTATGGAGCAAAATGTATGTTTCATATGGAGCAAAATGTCAGATTCCAGCCATTCCCAGCCACAACCATAGGCGTGACACACACACACACACACACACCCACACACACACACACACACACACACACACACACACACACACACACACACACACACACACACACACACACACACACACACACACACACACACACACACACACACACACACACACACACACACACACACTACCTGGAGAGGAAGTTCTCAAGTGATCTTGGTTTGTCCTCCTTCTTGCAGGCCACTCCATCTCTCTTCTGCTGTTCCATCTCTCTGATGCGAGAGGTGAAGGTGTCAATGTAATCGAACACAGCCTTCATGGCAATGGGAACCTCGTAGGATTGCTGTTGGAGGGACACACATCATTAAGTCAGTGGACCAAAAAGGTAACCAACCAATGAAGGATTTGAGTGTACATATTATTCTAGTGGTCAGGAGAGAAATGTAAGAAATGCTATAATGATTCCAATATTCCTAGAAAAAACTTGAAAACCCTGTATCCTGTATTCCAAGAGACTGAGCAATGTGTTCCAGTTTGCTGTGACAGGCATTCTCTGCATGTTTCTGAGAAGCACAACCAGAGCAGCGGGCCATGGGGTTCAACACAGCGGGCCATGGGGTTCAACACAGCGGGCCATGGGGTTCAACAGAGCGGGCCATGGGGTTCAACACAGCGGGCCATGGGGTTCAACAAAGCGGGCAATGGGGTTCAACAGAGCGGGCCATGGGGTTCAACACAGCGGGCCATGGGGTTCAACAGAGCGGGCCATGGGGTTCAACACAGTGGGCCATGGGGTTCAACACAGCGGGCCATGGGGTTCAATACAGCGGGCCATGGGGTTCAACAGAGCGGGCCATGGGGTTCAACACAGTGGGCCATGGGGTTCAACACAGCGGGCCATGGGGTTCAACACAGCGGGCCATGGGGTTCAACACAGTGGGCCATGGGGTTCAACAGAGCGGGCCATGGGGTTCAACACAGTGGGCCATGGGGTTCAACACAGTGGGCCATGGGGTTCAACAGAGCGGGCCATGGGGTTCAACACAGTGGGCCATGGGGTTCAACACAGTGGACCATGGGGTTCAACAGAGCGGGCCATGGGGTTCAACACAGCGGGCCATGGGGTTCAACACAGCGGGCCATGGGGTTCAACAGAGCGGGCCATGGGGTTCAACACAACAGTTCAGAACGTGATAAATTCCACCATGCAGCTTATTTTTTAGGAACAGCAGAGATCCCAGCATAAAATATGATATTTTATAGGGCACACGCCCCCATCTCTCTCATACCCACACCCTCTAATAGACTGTCTTGTCTATAATAGACTCCCCTGTCTGTAATAGACTGTCCTGTCTGTTATAGACTGCCCTGAGAGAGAGAGGGATACGGAGAATGAGAAAGAGGTACAGATGATATACAGAGAGAGAGAGATACAGAGAAAGAGAGCGATACGGAGATACAGAGAGAGAGAGGGAGAGATACAGAGAGGGAGAGATACACAGAGAGATAAAGAGAAATACACAGAGAGTGAGAGAGGGTGAGAGAGAGAGAGACTGATAGAGAGATACAGACAGAAAGAGAGATACACAGAGAGAGAGAGATAGAGATACAGAGAGAGAGAGAGAGAGATAGAGAGAGATACAAACAGAAAGAGAGAGAGATACAGAGAGAGCAAGAGATACCAAGAGAGAATGAAAGAGATACGGATAGACAGAGAGTTAACCACATAGAACTCCTATGAAATGATTGCTCTAATTCATAATTGTATTGGTAACCCCACCTTGAATCTCATGTCAGTGTCAGTGACGACCATGTAGAAGTGATTGAAGGTCATACTGAACTCCTTCCTCAGCTCTGTAATCACATCCTGGTTCACCAGATCCTCCTGACGAAGACCCTTCATAGGCTTATCATTCTCTGAGAGGGGAGGAATGAGAGAGAGAGAGACAGAACAGAGACAGAGACAGAGACAGGGAGAGAGAGAGAGAGAGAGAGAGAGAGAGAGAGAGAGAGAGAGAGAGAGAGAGAGAGAGAGAGAGAGAGACAGAGACAGAGAGAGAGAGAGAGAGAGAGAGAGAGAGAGAGAGAGAAAGAAAGAAAATTAAGAAAGAGTCAGCATTTAACACGGATTGGACAACACCCTTCCAATCAGGGGACCGGATTGGTTGACAATTGACCGACCAGAAGGCGTGTGCAGCTTCAAGAGTAAACATAGGTCCATATCAATCCATAGCATGTTCAGGATAGATTATTAGTACTCCATCTATGCCTGTCTCTTCAGCTCTGCAAACATCAGAGTGGTATGGAGGAGACGAATGGAAGAGACTAAGAGTTGTTTTTTGATGAGCGTCTCTTTGGTAAAATAATCTCAAGGGCAGAGATTTACCACCCAAAAGGAGGGCAATCGTGTGTTTCCTCTAGGTTTACTGCTTCCTCTACGGAGAAGAGACACACACGCACACACACCTCAGTCACTCAGTCACTCACTCACACTGACACCCTCTTTATTACAAAACACTGGCACTTCCCTCTCTCAAAAAGAGGAAGATGGCTGAAGCGGGAGAAGCCCACGAAGATTGTTTATCTTATTTTTATTTCTCACTCTGTTTTAACATGGATATTCCTTCTCAAAAAATGTATTCACAATTTTTTTCCTCCCCATTCTTGAAACCCATGTACCAGGTCTTCCTCTGTTTTTGACTTGAATCCAGAACACCCAGAAGACCACAGCTGTCTTTAATATGAGGTGATGATAGAAGACCACAGCCGTCTTCAATATGAGGTGATGATAGAAGACCACAGCTGTCTTTAATATGAGGTGATGACAAAAGACCACAGCTGTCTTTAATATCAGGTGATGATAGAAGACCACAGCTGTCTTTGTTATGAGGTGATGACAGAAGACCACAGCTGTCTTTAATATCAGGTGATGACAGAAGACCACAGCTGTCTTTAATATCAGGTGATGATAGAAGACCACAGCTGTCTTTGTTATCAGGTGATGATAGAAGATCACAGCTGTCTTTGTTATGAGGTGATGACAGAAGACCACAGCTGTCTTTAATATCAGGTGATGACAGAAGACCACAGCTGTCTTTAATATCAGGTGATGAAAGAAGACCACAGCTGTCTTTATTATCAGGTGATGATAGAAGATCACAGCTGTCTTTGTTATGAGGTGATGACAGAAGACCACAGCTGTCTTTAATATCAGGTAATGATAGAAGACCACAGCTGTCTTTGTTATGAGGTGATGACAGAAGACCACAGCTGTCTTTAATATCAGGTGATGACAGAAGACCACAGCTGTCTTTAATATCAGGTGATGATAGAAGACCACAGCTGTCTTTGTTATCAGGTGATGATAGAAGATCACAGCTGTCTTTGTTATGAGATGATGACAGAAGACCACAGCTGTCTTTAATATCATGTTATGCAGGTGAATGAGGACCCAAAAGCGACTTGGCGAAAACAGAGTTTTTAATCCAGTAAGAAACTTTACAAAACAAAAAGCATAATACTACTCGTAAAGACGAGAACAGACAGGAGACTTGATCGAGAACTGCAGGTTGCCTCGGGAAGGCACTTGAACCTAGCAGACTCAGACACCTGCTCACCACGCAGCATCTGAGGGAAACACGACACGACAGGGCAAAACATAGACACAGCACGGTGAATTATAGATGAGGATCCGACAGGGCAGGTACGGAAAACAAGGAGAGAAATAGGGACTCTAATCAGGGAAAAGGATCGGGAACAGGTGTGGGAAGACTAAATGATGATTAGGGGAATAGGAACAGCTGGGAGCAGGAACGGAATGATAGAGAGAAGAGAGAGCGAGAGAGTGAGAGAGGGAGGGGGAGAGAGAGGGATAGAAAGAGGGAAAGAACCTAATAAGACCAGCAGAGGGAAACGAATAGAAGGGGAAGCACAGGGACAAGACATGATAATTAATGACAAAACATGACAGTACCCCCCACTCACCGAGCGCCTCCTGGCGCACTCGAGGAGGAATCCTGGCGGCAACGGAGGAAATCATCAATGAGTGAACGGTCCAGCACGTCCCGAGACGGAACCCAACTCCTCTCCTCAGGACCGTAACCCTCCCAATCCACTAAGTATTGGTGACCCCGTCCCCGAGAACGCATGTCCATGATCTTATGTACCTTGTAAATAGGTGCGCTCTCGACAAGGACGGGAGGGGGAGGGAAGACGAACGGGGTGCGAAGAAAGGGCTTGACACAGGAGACATGGAAGACAGGATGGACGCGACGAAGATGTCGCGGAAGAAGCAGTCGCACAGCGACAGGATTGACGACCTGGGAGACACGGAACGGACCAATGAACCGCGGAGTCAACTTACGAGAAGCTGTCGTAAGAGGAAGGTTGCGAGTGGAAAGCCACACTCTCTGGCCGCAACAATACCTTGGACTCTTAATCCTGCGTTTATTGGCGGCTCTCACAGTCTGTGCCCTGTAGCGGCAAAGTGCAGACCTCACCCTCCTCCAGGTGCGCTCACAACGTTGGACAAACGCTTGAGCGGAGGGAACGCTGGACTCGGCAAGCTGGGATGAGAACAGAGGAGGCTGGTAACCCAGACTACTCTGAAACGGAGATAACCCGGTAGAAGACGAAGGAAGCGAGTTGTGAGCGTATTCTGCCCAGGGGAGCTGTTCTGCCCAAGACGCAGGGTTTCTGAAAGAAAGGCTGCGTAGTATGCGACCAATCGTCTGATTGGCCCTCTCTGCTTGACCGTTAGACTGGGGATGAAACCCGGAAGAGAGACTGACGGACGCACCAATCAAACGACAGAACTCCCTCCAAAACTGTGACGTGAATTGCGGGCCTCTGTCTGAAACGGCGTCTAACGGGAGGCCATGAATTCTGAACACATTCTCGATAATGATTTGTGCCGTCTCCTTAGCGGAAGGAAGTTTAGCGAGGGGAATGAAATGTGCCGCCTTAGAGAACCTATCGACAACCGTAAGAATCACAGTCTTCCCCGCAGACAAAGGCAGACCGGTAATGAAGTGTAGGGCGATGTGAGACCATGGTCGAGAAGGAATGGGGAGCGGTCTGAGACGACCGGCAGGAGGAGAGTTACCCGACTTAGTCTGCGCGCAGTCCGAACAAGCAGCCACGAAACGGCGCGTGTCACGCTCCTGAGTCGGCCACCAAAAGCGCTGGCGAATAGACGCAAGAGTGCCTCGAACACCGGGATGACCAGCTAACTTGGCAGAGTGAGCCCACTGAAGAACAGCCAGACGAGTGGAAACAGGAACGAAAAGGAGGTTACTAGGACAAGCGCGCGGCGACGCAGTGTGCGTGAGTGCTTGCTTAACCTGTCTTTCAATTCCCCAGACTGTCAACCCGACAACACGCCCATAAGGAAGAATCCCCTCGGGATCAGTAGAAGCCACAGAAGAACTAAACAGACGGGATAAGGCATCAGGCTTGGTGTTCTTGCTACCCGGACGGTAAGAAATCACAAACTCGAAACGAGCGAAAAACAACGCCCAACGAGCTTGACGGGCATTAAGTCGTTTGGCAGAACGGATGTACTCAAGGTTCTTATGGTCTGTCCAAACGACAAAAGGAACGGTCGCCCCCTCCAACCACTGTCGCCATTCGCCTAGGGCTAAGCGGATGGCGAGCAGTTCACGGTTACCCACATCATAGTTGCGCTCAGATGGCGACAGGCGATGAGAAAAATAAGCGCAAGGATGAACCTTATCGTCAGACTGGAAGCGCTGGGATAGAATGGCTCCCACGCCTACCTCTGAAGCGTCAACCTCGACAATGAATTGTCTAGTGACGTCAGGAGTAACGAGGATAGGAGCGGACGTAAAACGTTCTTTTAGAAGATCAAAAGCTCCCTGGGCGGAACCGGACCACTTAAAACACGTCTTGACAGAAGTAAGAGCTGTGAGAGGGGCAGCAACTTGACCGAAATTACGAATGAAACGCCGATAGAAATTAGCGAAACCTAAAAAACGCTGCAACTCGACACGTGACCTTGGAACGGGCCAATCACTGACAGCTTGGACCTTAGCGGAATCCATCTGAATGCCTTCAGCGGAAATAACGGAACCGAGAAAAGTAATGGAGGAGACATGAAAAGAGCACTTCTCAGCCTTTACGTAGAGACAATTCTCTAAAAGGCGCTGTAGAACACGTCGAACGTGCTGAACATGAATCTCGAGTGACGGTGAAAAAATCAGGATATCGTCAAGATAGACAAAAACAAAGATGTTCAGCATGTCTCTCAGAACATCATTAACTAATGCCTGAAAAACAGCTGGCGCATTGGCGAGACCAAACGGCAGAACCCGGTACTCAAATCTGATACTGGGAAGATGACTACCATCTAAGGCAAACATGGGCGTAGGCTTGTCTAACTCTCTGAAAGGAATGTTACGTTTCCGAACCCATGCTTCGTCCATGAAACAACCCTCAGCCCCAGAGTCAATCAAGGCACTGCATGTAGCACCCGAACCGGTCCAGCGTAGATGGACCGACATAGTAGTACAGGATCTAGATGAAGAGACCTGAGTAGTAGCGCTCACCAGTAGCCCTCCGCTTACTGATGGGCTCTGGCCTCTTACTGGACATGAATTAACAAAATGTCCATCAAATCCGCAATAGAGGCACAGGCGGTTGGTGATCCTCCGTTCCCTCTCCTTAGTCGAGATGCGAATCCCTCCCAGCTGCATGGGCTCAGTCTCAGAGCCAGAGGAGGGAGATGGTTGCGATGCGGAGCAGGGAAACACCGTTGATGCGAACTCTCTTCCACGAGCCTGGTGACGAAGATCTACCCGTCGTTCTATGCGGATGGCGAGAGCAATCAAAGAGTCCACACTGGAAGGAACCTCCCGAGAGAGAATCTCATCTTTGACCACTGTGTGGAGTCCCTCCAGAAAACGAGCGAGCAGCGCCGGCTCGTTCCAGTCACTAGAGGCAGCAAGAGTACGAAACTCTATAGAGTAATCCGTTATGGATCGATCACCTTGGCATAGGGAAGCCAGGGCCCTAGAAGCCTCCCCACCAAAAACTGAACGGTCAAAAACCCGAATCATCTCCTCTTTAAAGTTCTGGTAATTGTTAGAACAATCAGCCCTTGCCTCCCAGATAGCTGTGCCCCACTCTCGGGCCCGGCCAGTAAGGAGTGAAATGACGTAAGCAACCCGAGCTCTCTCTCTAGAGTATGTGTTGGGTTGGAGAGAGAACACAATCTCACACTGGGTGAGAAAGGAGCGGCACTCAGGGCTGCCCGGAGTAGCAAGGTGGGTTATTAACCCTAGGTTCTGGAGGCTCGGCAGGCCAGGAAGTAACAGGTGGCACGAGACGAAGACTCTGGAACTGTCCAGAGAGGTCGGAAACCTGAGCGGCCAGGTTCTCCACGGCATGGCGAGCAGCAGACAATTCCTGCTCGTGTCTGCAGAGCATGGCTCCTTGGATCTCGACGGCAGTGTTACGAGCCTCTGTAGTCGCTGGGTCCATTCCTTGGTCGGATCCTTCTGTTATGCAGGTGAATGAGGACCCAAAAGCGACTTGGCGAAAACAGAGTTTTTAATCCAGTAAGAAACTTTACAAAACAAAAAGCATAATACTACTCGTAAAGACGAGAACAGACAGGAGACTTGATCGAGAACTGCAGGTTGCCTCGGGAAGGCACTTGAACCTAGCAGACTCAGACACCTGCTCACCACGCAGCATCTGAGGGAAACACGACACGACAGGGCAAAACATAGACACAGCACGGTGAATTATAGATGAGGATCCGACAGGGCAGGTACGGAAAACAAGGAGAGAAATAGGGACTCTAATCAGGGAAAAGGATCGGGAACAGGTGTGGGAAGACTAAATGATGATTAGGGGAATAGGAACAGCTGGGAGCAGGAACGGAACGATAGAGAGAAGAGAGAGCGAGAGAGTGAGAGAGGGAGGGGGAGAGAGAGGGATAGAAAGAGGGAAAGAACCTAATAAGACCAGCAGAGGGAAACGAATAGAAGGGGAAGCACAGGGACAAGACATGATAATTAATGACAAAACATGACATATCAGGTGATGAAAGAAGACCACAGCTGTCTTTATTATCAGGTGATGATAGAAGATCACAGCTGTCTTTGTTATGAGGTGCTGACAGAAGACCACAGCTGTCTTTGTTATCAGGTGATGATAGAAGACCACAGCTGTCTTTGTTATCAGGTGATGATAGAAGACCACAGCTGTCTTTAATATCAGGTGATGACAGAAGACCACAGCTGTCTTTAATATCAGGTGATGATAGAAGACCAGAGCTGTCTTTAATATCAGGTGATGAAAGAAGACCACAGCTGTCTTTATTATCAGGTGATGATAGAAGATCACAGCTGTCTTTGTTATGAGGTGATGATAGAAGACCACAGCTGTCTTTGTTATCAGGTGATGATAGAAGACCACAGCTTTCTTTAGTATGAGGTGATGATAGAAGACCACAGCTGTCTTTGTTATCAGGTGATGATAGAAGACCACAGCTGTCTTTAGTATGAGGTGATGATAGAAGACCAAGGCTGTCTTCAGTAGTGACTATATGTTAAGTTACTGTATGTTTTGACTGTAAACCGATCATTCTCCATACCTAGGATGATTTTGACACGATATGTTAATTAGGGACCCAAAATGTCTGAAATGCATTATGTTAGTACCGTATCAACAAAGGTTTCACACCGATACATAACCAATATGAAGATGAAGATTTTTTTCAACCCAAAATCAAACCCTTTCTACAGAAAACATTTTCATCTTCACTTGGATTACATACAGTATATCTGTAGGTATATGGTTTCTAAGGAAAAGCAGTGTTGAGTCCTATCTGGTTTGGGTAAGTTGTAATAGTCACAGTGGGAACAACTTCCCTCATACCCTTTCTAATGAACTCAGTCACCGTGTTCGTGTATACATCAATGTTATTCTCCGAGGCTACCCAGAGCATATCTCAGTTCACGTGATCGAAACAAAATTTAAGCATGGATTCTGATTGGTCAGACCAGCGCTGAATAAGCCTTAGCATGAGTACTTCCTGTTTGAGTTTCTGCCTGCATGAAGGGAGGAACTGATTTGATTTTCGTGATCTGATTTGCCGAAGGGAGGGCGGGTGAGGGCCTTGTCGGCTTCCCGCCAGAGAGAATATCAGTGGTTGAGTGTTTTCCCAGCGCGAGTACTACAGTCAATATATTGATAGAAATTCGGTAGCGTTTTCCAAAAATGTGTTTTAATAAAATCCCCAGTGACAATAAATGTGGCCTCAGGATATGTGGTGTCCAATTTGCATAAAGTCCGGTGTAGATCCTTGAGGGCCGTTGTGGTATCGGCTTGAGGGGGAATATACACGGCTGTGACTGTAACCCGAAGATAATTCTCTTCGGAGGTAATACGGTCAGCATGTGGTTTTTGGACACATATTTTAACCCCTTATTGTTGGGAAAGAGATGCATGCATAAACAGATGTCTCTATAGCTTAAACTGTCTCTTATGTCTCTTAGATTGACCAATGGGTGCTTCAATAGACTCTGAAGGATTACCTTAGAAAGCTTAGTTAAGATACGTTCTCCCTGCTTCAGCCTGTCTTTCCTCTCAGTACCCCATCACTTTCACTTGCTCTGTCCTATCACCAGGCTTACTTAAAGATCAATCCAGATCTGCTTCTTTCCACTTTAATGTTCAGCCCAATGAGACATGGGTTCCAACCTGAATGTGTGTTTTGCTCATTTCCTGTCAATGATCCCAGAGTTAGTTTCCTGTAACTGCCTATTATAGTCTACGGTGACATACAGAGGCCAATCAACTGATCACACATCCGGTATGAGAGAGTAAACGCCATTACGTCTCATCTCTGGGAGCCAGAGCTCGTCTCATTACGTCTCATCTCTGGGAGCCAGAGCTCGTCTCATTACGTCTCATCTCTGGGAGCCAGAGCTATTTGCCACTGTCACATTGTCATCATAACCAGTATGTTCAGTGTCATCGTTTGAGCCTCTGTGCTGCAGACACTGTAAAAACACCTGGAATCCTTCAGTTTAAGACAGAAGGGGTGAAATAAGGATACAACAGTCACAAGGTCCTTTATTCAGTTTCCATCTGGAACTCGGCATGTAAGTTAGGAGACATGAAGGACTAGAGGAAATGTGTACAAGTGGAGAGGATATTTAAGACATGAATTACAGTAGGGCTGAATATTTTACAAATACATTTACTTGAAGAACAGTGCAGATGAAGAGTTTGGTAACAGAATGATAGTTGGTGCTGTTCGTGTTGCCATTCATTCAATTAGTTTTTTTGTCAAATATTCAGTGGACATTTTAAAAGTAGTCCCTGTGCGGTTTGTTTAACTTTGCAATCATTGGTTTATGTTTGGCACACATTTTAAAGTAAAACAATCTGAATCTCAGCATCAGTCTGTTACAGTGGAAATGCTCAGTATCACCTGGAAGACACTAAACCAGAATGATCTAACCAGTACAACCAGAAAGTTGATCTTCTCCTCCTGACACAGACCCTGTCTTCTCCTCCTGACCCAGACCCTGTCTTCTCCTCCTGACCCAGACCGTCTTCTCCTCCTGACCCAGACCGTCTTCTCCTCCTGACCCAGACCCTGTCTTCTCCTCCTGACCCAGACCCAGACCCTGTCTTCTCCTCCTGACCCGGACCCTGTCTTCTCCTCCTGACCTGGACCCTGTCTTCTCCTCCTGACCCAGACCCTGTCTTCTCCCCCTGTCTTCTCCTCCTGACCCGGACCCTGTCTTCTCCTCCTGACCCAGACCCTGTCTTCTCCTCCTGACCCGGACCCTGTCTTCTCCTCCTGACCCGGACCCTGTCTTCTCCTCCTGACCTGGACCCTGTCTTCTCCTCCTGACCCGGACCCTGTCTTCTCCTCCTGACCCGGACCCTATCTTCTCCTCCTGACCCGGACCCTGTCTTCTCCTCCTGACCCGGACCCTATCTTCTCCTCCTGACCCGGACCCTATCTTCTCCTCATGACACAGACCCGGTCTTCTCCTCCTGACACAGACCCTGTCTTCTCCTCCTGACACAGACCCGGTCTTCTCCTCCTGACACAGACCCTTTCTCCTCCTGACCCAGCCCCTTTCTCCTCCTGACCCAGCCCCTCTGTTCTCCTCCTGACACAGAACCTGTCTTCTCCTACTGACTCAGACCCTTTCTCCTCCTGACCCAGTCCCTGTCTTCACATCCTGACCCAGACCCTGTCTTCTCCTCCTGACCCAGACCCTGTCTTCTCCTCCTGACCCAGACCCTGTCTTCTCCTCCTGAACCGGACTCTGTCTTATCCTCCTGACCCAGACCCTGTCTTCTCCTCCTGACCCAGACCCTGTCTCCTCCTCCTGACCCAGACCCTGTCTCCTCCTCCTGACCCAGACCCTGTCTTCTCCTCCTGACCCGAACCCTGTCTTCTCCTCCTGACCCGGACCCTGTCTTCTCCTTCTGACCCAGACCCTGTCTTTGTGAAACCCTTCCATATCTTACATCCTCTCTGTATACTGTTTACCATTCAATGTTTATAGTGCCCCATTCACCTCCATTCACCGAACCACATTAAGATGGTGGTGTCGACCCTGTCTGTAGTGGTATGATGGTTTAAGGTGCTTACCCAGCTGGTAGTGGTCTATCTTCATGGTGGAGTTGGTGAGTGTGCCAAAGATAGTGATGATGGAGACTTTCCTGATGGCCATCTCACACACCGTCTCCAGGTACTCATCCCTCTGTTGCAGGTACATAGTGCTCTCCTCACTGGGGGCTGTTATGATCTGGAGACACACACAGAGAAAGAAAGACTGGGTTAGACCGGGTTACACACACCGCTGTTGAGATTGTTTACATTAGACAGTGGAGAGGGAGAGGATGAGGACTGTATTTCCCACCCTGCCCTTGGCTGCACACCTATGATCAAATTCTTGAAAGGCTATACTCCAATCTATAACAACACATCTATACAGTCTGCTAGTACTCTAAAGCTGTTAAGTCATTGAGAGGCAGTTTACTACAGCACTTATGTCAGTGCTATGACGTTTCTGGCAGTGTGCTATTGCTGCTATTGTATTGTGGCTTTGATATGTTCTTGGGATGTGGAACAAATTATATTTAAATCAAATGTATTTTTGTTATTAGTTACACTATCCCATATATTGCTTCATTAGTTCTCTAAAGTCTTCTATTTGTTTCAGTGGTGCGTTTGTAGTCCTGACGGTTTCTCTGGGGATCCTGGCGCCACACCCAGAAACAAGGGGAAACACTTTTCTTACCACGAGTCATCGCTTGTTCTCAAAGTAGTCCAGGAAGGAAACCACTTTCCACGAGTCATCGCTTGTTCTCAAAGCAGTCCTGGAAGGAAACCACTTACCACGAGTCGTCTCCTGTTCTCAAAGTAGTCCAGGAAGGAAGCCAGGGATCCCCTAGAAGGCGGAGGCTTCTTGGTGGGTTTGTAGTACTCCTCTTTCTCAGGATTCTTCGACACCTTCTTTCCGTTCTTCTTTCCGTTGTTTTTGCCCTCCTTCCCTCCTCTCCTCTCGGCCTTGTCCCTCTTGGCGGCCTTGTCTGGTTTGCCCTTCTTCTTTTTCTTCTTCTTCTCAGTATTGTCGTGTTTTCCCTTGCCCCTCTTGGCTGGGCTGACCTTTGTGTTGACCTCTGTCTGTGTCTCTGGGTCGCCGACGGTGGGCCGGCCAGATTCATACTTCTCCTCATACTCATTATTATTTAACACCTGGATGAGAGGAGAGGAGAGGAATTTTTAATTGATCAACAAAATCAAGGCTGATGCAACATTCTCAACAGCAATGTAATAAGTGAAATGTAATAAGTCCACTGCATACCATCTCATTCTTCCTCTTGGTAGGTTTGCCCTTGGCGGATTTGTGCTGGGTGGGCACCACTTCTGGCTGCTGACGGCCATTGTGTTCCTTCCCCTCCTTGTCTGTTCGGTTGTCCCCAGACGGGGTGGTCGTGGCTGCGTACCTGTCCCTCTCCCTGTCCCTGCCGTTATAGTAATATGGCTCAGCCGTGGTCCTAGGGACAGGCAGCCAGTCAGGGGTGGTCTGTGCTTTTGTGGGTCTCTGGGTTGTGGTGGTAGTAGCAGTAGTGGTCTGTCGTGTGGTTGTAGTCTGTTTAGTTGTGGTCGTTGTGGGTTTTGGTGTGGTTGTCGTGGTGGCTTTTGTCGTGGTGGCTTTTGTCGTGGTGGCTTTTGTCGTGGTCCTTGTGGGTCGCATAGTTGTGGTAGTTGTCACTGTGGTAGTTGTCGTTGGCCTCGTTGTCATTGTGGCAACAGTGGTGGTTGTCGTGGGTCTCCTCATTGGCTTCCTCACAGGCTTCCTCTCCGGGGGCGGGTCTACCTGTCCACCTGTTTCCACTACCGCCCCTGAGTCTCCGCCCCCCTCCTCCACCTGGCCCTCTACTCCTGCCCCTTTACACTTTTGGACGAATCCTTTCTGTCGGATCTTCTCAAACTTCCTCATTGGTGCCTTGTCGATGACCTCGTACATGGCCTCCAGCCTGACTGGATAGGGATACCTCTCCTCCACCTGGAGGGTTTTCCTCAGGAGTACCATTCCAAACTTACCTGGACAGGACAGGGTGACAGATAAGAGAATACATTTACTTAATAAAATAGTCTGGATTTCATGGCTCTGGCCACAATCAACATGCAGAAAGGAGACAATCTCACCAAGCACGGTGTAAGCATCTCAAACCTGGAAAGACTCAGATTTATGTTTTTTTCCCTCACAATTTAATTTTCATGTTCACTGCTTTTCAGCATATCATATACAGCAAAACATGCAAATAGCCAACACCACACACCCCTGTAACCCCAACATCAAACAGCTGACAGGTTTGAATGGACTAGGACAGGTGTGACCAGTATGGTTCATTGCTGGGTTGTTGGCGTTGTGTCACTAAGTTGGTTTGTTTTGTTAAAAACTATTGGGGTATTGATGCTGGGTGCTTGATTATTGATGCTGGGTTATTGACATCACAGGAGGCTGCTGAGGGGAGGACGGCTCATAATAATGGCTGGAACGGAGTAAATGGAATCAAGCACATGGAAACTAAAGGTTGACTGATTATGATTTTTCAACGCCGATACCGATACTGATTATTGGATGGCCAAAAAAAGCTGATACCGATTAATCGGACGATTTTTTATTTTTTTTATTTGTAATAGTGACAATTACAACAATACTGAATGAACACTTATTTTATCTTAAAATAATACATCAATAATATCAATTTAGCCTCAAATAAATAATGAAACATGTTCAATTTGGTTTAAATGCAAAAACAAAGTGTTGGAGAAGAAAGTAAAAGTGCAATATGTGCCATGTAAGAAAGCTAACGTTTCAGATCCTTGCTCAGAACATGTGAACATGTGAAAGCTGGTGGTTCCTTTTAACATGAGTCTTCAATATTCCCAGATAAGAAGTTTTAGGTTGTAGTTATTATAGGAATTATAGGACTATTTCTCTCTATACCATTTCTCTCTATACAATTTATATTTCATATACTTTGACTATTGGATGTTCTTATAGGCACTTTAGTTTTGCCAGTGTAACAGTATAGCTTCCATCCCTCTCCTCGCTCCTACCTCCTACCTCGAAGCATCGTTGCCCATTACTCCATAAAATCTGCGGTCCTTGCAGAGCAAGGGGAACAACTACTCCAAGTCTCAGAGCGAGTGACATTTGAAACGGTATTAGCGTGCACCCCGTTAACTAGCTAGCCATTTCACATCGGTTACTCCAGCCTAATCTGGGGAATTGATAGGCTCGAAGTCATAAACAGAGCACGAAAGTGCTGTTTAACACGAAAGTGCTGATTGAATGAATGCTTACAAGCCTGCTGCTGCCTACCATCACTCAGTCACACTGCTCTATCAAATATCAAATCATAGACTTAATTATCGAACAAAAAAATCCAAGACGTCTTTGTCTTGTCTCGTCCCATGTGTATGTATATTTTTCTAAAAAACTTCTGCAAATAGGCCTTTCTCATCGACCTGGCCGTGATATCCTGGAATGACATTGACCTCATCCCGTCAGTAGATGATGCCTGGCTATTCTTTAAAAGTGCCTTCCTCACCATCTTAAATAAGCATGCCCCATTCAAAAAATGTAGAACTAGGAATAGATATAGTCCTTGGTTCACTCCAGACCTGTCTGCCCTTGACCAGCACAAAAACATCCTGTGGCGTTCTGCATTAGCATCGAACAGACCCCGTGATATGAAACTTTTCAGGGAAGTTAGGAACCAATATACACAGGCAGTTAGGAAAGTAAAGGATAGCTTTTTCAAACAGAAATTTTGATCCTGTAGTACTAACTCGTAAAAGTTCTGGGACACTATAAAGTCCATGGAGAATAAGAGCACCTCCTCCCAGCTGCCCACTGCTCTGAGGCTAGGAAACACTGTCATCACCGATAAATCACTATAATTGATCATTTCAATAAGCATTTCTCTACGGCTGGCCATGCTTCCCACTTGGCTACCCCTACCCCGGTCAACTGCCCGGCACCCTCCACAGCAAACCGCCAAAGCCCCCACCATTTCTCCTTTACCCAAATCCAGATAGCTGATGTTCTGAAAGAGCTGCAAAATCTGGACCCGTACAAATCAGCCGGGCAAGACAATCTTGACCCTCTCTTTCTAAAATTATCTGCCGAAATTTTGCAACCCTATTACTAGCCTGTTCAACCTTTCTTTCATATCGTCTGAGATTCCCAAAGATTGGAAAGCTGCCGCGGTCATGCCCCTCTAGACCCAAACTGCTACAGACCTATATATATCCTAAGGTCTTTGAAAGCCAAGTTAACAAACAGATTACCAACCTCTTCGAATCCCACAATACCTTCTCCGCTATGCAATCTGGTTTCAGAGCTGGTCATGGGTATACCTCAGCCACACTCAAGGTTCTAAACGACATCATAACTGCCACCGATAAGAGACATTACTGTGCAGCCGTATTCATCGACCTGGCCAAGGCTTTGACTCTGTCAATCACCACATTCTTATTGGCAGACTCGGCTGCCTTGGTTTCTCAAATGATTGCCTCGCCTGGTTTACCAGCTACTTCTCAGACAGAGTTCAGTGTGTCAAATCGGAGGGCCTGTTGTCCAGACCTCTCATGAGACATGGGACCAGCACTTAACATGTTGCGTTTATATGTTTGTTCAGTGTAGTTAGCTACCTATGATTTCAGGTGTGGTTGTTTGGATGGCAACTACTGTATGTGTTGTCAAAACATGACCTTTTGAGGTTAGAAACGTAATCAATAAACTAGCTGACTTTAAAAAAAAGCAATGACAAGGGCCTGGTCTACCTATCTACCGATACCTAGTAATGGGCATTCATTCTGTTCATATTTTAGCTGGCTATCTAACAACACCATTTTGGGGGTGCTACAGGGTTTAATCCTCGGGCTGACTCTCTTCTCTGTATACATCAATGATGTTGCTCTTGCTGCTGATGATTCTCTGATACACCTCTACGCAGATGACACCATTCTGTATACCTCTGGCCCCTCTTTGGACACTGTGTTAACTAACCTCCAGATGAGTTTCAAAGCCATACAACTCTCCTTCAGTGGCATCTAACTGCTCTTGAATGCAAGTAAAACTAAATGCATGCACTTCAACCGATCACTGCCCACACCTGCTCGCCCGTCCAGCATCACTACTCTGGACGGCTCTAACTTAGAATATGTGGACAACTACAAATACCTAGGTGTCTGGCTAGACTGTAAACTCTCCTTCCAAACTCAAATTAAGCATCTCCAATCAAAATTAAATTGGCTTCCTATATCGCAACAACGCATCCTTCACTTATGCTGCCAAACATACCCTCGTAACACGGACCATCCTACCAATCCTTGACTTCGGTGATGTCATCTATAAAATAGCCTCCAACACTCTACTCAACAAACTGGATTCAGTCTATCACATTGCCATCCGTTTTTTCACCAAAGCCCCATACACGACCCACCATTGCGACCAGTACGCTCTCGTTGGTTGGCCCTCGCTTCATACTCGTCGCCAAACCCACTGGCTACAGGTTATCTAACCCACTGGCTACAGGTAAAGCCCCTCCTTTTCTCAGCTCACTGGTCACCATAGCAGCACCCACCTGTAGCATGCGCTCCAACAGGTATATCTCACTGGTCACCCCCAAAGCCAATTCCTCCTTTGATCGTCTTTCCTTCCAGTTCTCTGCTGCCAATGACTGGAACGAACTTCAAAAATCTCTGAAGCTGGAGACTCATATCTCCCTGACTAGCTTTTTAAGTGCCAGAGCAACTCACAGATCACTGCACCTGTACATAGCCCCTTTGTAAACAGCAAATCTATCTACCTACCTCCCTCATCCCCATACTGTATTTATTTATTTATCTTGCTCCTTTGCACCCCAGTATCTCTACTTGCACATCTACCTTTCCAGTGTTTAATTTCTATATTGTAATTACTTCGCCACCAGGGCCTATTTATTGCCTTACTTCCCTTATCTTACCTCATTTGCACTCACTATATATAGACTTTTTGTTTTCTTTTGTTCTACTGTATTATTGACTATGTTTTGTTTATTCCATGTGTAACTCTGTGTTGTTGTATGTGTCAAATAATACAGCTAGCCTACCTGATTAAATAAAGGTGAAATAAAAAATACAAAAATAAATGTATAACATAATAACACATAGAAATACGAGCCTTTGGTCATTAATATGGTGATATCCGGAAACTATAATTTTGAAGAAAAAAACATCTATTCTTTCAGTGAAATATGGAACCGTTTAGTATTTTATCTTACGGGTGGCATCCCTATGTCTAAATATTGCTGTTACATTGCACAACCTTCAATGTTATGTCATAATTATGTACAATTCTGCAAAATGAGTTAGTCTTAGTTAGGAATAGGAGTTCGCAATGAGCCAGGCGGCTCAAACTGCTGCATATACCCTGACTCTGCTTGCACAGAACGCAAGAGAAGTGACACAATTTCCCTTGTTAATTTTAAATATATTCATGTTAACAGGCAGTATTAACTAAATATGCAGATTTTAAAGAAAGGCATTGATGTTTATGGTTAGGTACATTGGTGCACCGACAGTGCTTTTTTCACAAATGCGCTTGTTAAATCGTCACCCGTTTGTCGAAGTAGGCTGTGATTTGATGAGAAATGAACTGGCACCGCATCGATTATATGCAACGCAGGACACGCTAGATAAACTAGTAATATCATCAACCACGTATAGTTAACTAGTGATTATGTTAAGATTGATTGTTTATTATAAGATAAGTTTAATGCTAGCTAGCAGCTTACCTTGGTTTCTTGCTGCTCTCTCATAACAGGTAGTCAGCCTGCTACGCAGGCTCCTCTTGGAGAGCAATGTAAGGCAGGTGGTTAGAGCGTTGTGCCAGTAACAGGAAGGTTGCAAAAACGAATCTCCGAGCTGACAAGGTAAAAATCTGTCATTCTGCCCCTGAACAAGGCAGTTAACCCACTGTTCTTAGGCCGTCATTGAAACTAAGAATGTGTTCTTAACTGACTTGCCTAGTATAATAAGGGTTAAATAAAAGTGTAAAAACATATATACAGATTACCGATTGTTATGAAAACTTGAAATCGGCCCTAATTAAATTGGCCATTCCGGTTAATCGGTCAACCTCTAATGGAAACCAACTGTTTGATGTATTTGATACCATTCAACCTATTCCCGCTCCATCCATTACTATGAGCCCGCCCTCCCCAATTAAGGTGCCACCAACCCCCTGTGATTGAGATATGACCAAGTGACTCAGATCAGAAGAGATGTTGCTTAGTAGGGGCTTGGCTTTGATATAGTTCATTTTGGGCACCTGTGACAGTAAATGCCATTCCGGTTCATCTGTTCTGTTGTATTGTCATCACATATTAATACTGAACACTTTGGTAGTTTTAAAACCTCTTAGGGAGGCTGCAAATTTTTGCAGCTTTTTGTTAAAAATCGCGCAACATTTCAGCGCCCTGCTATTCATGCCAGGAATATAGTATATGCATATGATTAGTATGTGTGGATAGAAAACACTCAGACGTTTCTAAAACTGGTTAAATCACGTCTGTGACTATAAGAGAACATGCGTTTCATCGAAAAGTGCAGGAAAATCTGATCACTGAAAATGGGAAAATATATCCATACGCCACTTCAACCAATTGTTAAAAGTGACCCACATTAAATGGGGCTGAGTTTGCAATACCTACAGCTTCCACACGATGTCAACAGTCTTGTCATTTGTCTCGGATTTGTTTCTTGGTCAAACCGAAACAAGGGAGCCGATTTCTTCCGGTCTCCGACAGGATGTTTTGGTTGAGAAATATCCGGACATGATTTCAAGACGTGGAGCTAAATAATATACATCGCTCTGTGATCATTTTGATAGATTATTAATGTTTACTAATACCTAAAGTTGCATTACAAAAGTATTTCGAAGTGTTTTGTGAAAGTTTATCGTCGACTTATTTAATTTTTAAAAATGACGTTGCGTTATCAAACTCAGTTTTTTCCTTGATTACACAGTCTTCATAGATCGATATCTAGGCTATATATGGACCGATTTAATCGAGAAAAAAATACCCAAATAAATGTTTATGGGACATCTAGGAGTGCCAAGAAAGAAGCTCGTCAAAGGTAATGAATGTTTTATATTTTATTTCTGCGTTTTGGGTAGCGCCGGCTAACGCAAAATCTGTCGTGTTAGGTGACGTTGCAGTATTTTGGGGGTACATGCTATCAGATAATAGCTTCTCATGCTTTCGCCGAAAAGCATTTTACAAATCTGACTTGGTGGATAGATTCACAACGAGTGTAGCTTTAATTCACTACCTTGGATGTGTATTTTAATGAAAGTTTAATGAAAGTTTGAGTTTTATCAAAAACTATAGGTGGCGCTCTGAAATTCCGCTGAGTGATGTTCCTGCATGGGAACTGTGTTCTGCGTCAGCCTTAAGAGAAGCTTGAAAGTATCTGAGTTCCTCAAGATCCTATGCATATCCCAATGCTGGGATATGTGTAACAGTATAATTTTAAACCGTCTGCTCGCCCATACCCGGGCGCGAACCAGGGACCTTCTGCACACATCGACAACAGTCACCCACAAAGCATCGTTACCCATCGCTCCACAAAAGCCACGGTCCTTGCAGAGCAAGGGGAACTACTACTTCAAGATCTCAGAGCAAGTGACGTAACGATTGAAACGCTATTTAGCGCGCACCGCTAACTAAGCTAGCCGTTTCATATCCGTTACATATGTAAACAATAATGTTATCGGAATATGTAATGTGCAAAAGGAAGGACATTTTTCATTTGTCATATACAAACGTATCATGATGAACAGGAGTGACAGATCTGCCAACACTAAAGGAGTAGGGGATAGTTATCAGATAGCCTTTACCTTTCTCCAGTTTGAGGAAGGTCATGAGGCGGGGGATGAGCGCTGTGTCCAAAGGGTCCTCCATCACCTTCCCCTCTCTGGTGATCCGCCTCACCTTCCCACCCATCTCCCCCTCCTGGTGGAATATCACGATCTGCTGCACATGCCGCTCCGCCAGCTCACAGTACACGTCTGGCTTCAGCAGTGTCATCATTAGCCGGTAGTAACCGTCTGAGTCGTGGGGGGCAGAAATCACCAAAATTCGGTTTTTCCCTGCAAAGCTCGCCAGGAGGTTAGGTGAGCCTGCACTGCTTGGTATGCGGGTCTGTCTGGTCCTCACCCCGAGAGCACCTTCATCCTGAAGCATGACAGGCTGGAGAGGAACGCGCTGCCCGGCTGCCCTTCTCCCTACTGCCCCTGCCAGCGCTCCACCTCTTCTGCCTTGTCCAGCCCCAGTCCTGGCCCGAGGAACAGAGGCCTGGTCTGCCTGCATGTCCTCCCCGCGCCTAGCGCTGAGACCGGTGGGCACCGAGGCTGAGCTGGGTCCAGGGCGGGAGGTCCCTCTCCCTCCGACAATACTCTTTCTTTCGGCTGCGCCCGGCTGCAGACGCCCGTTGTTGAGTATGCGCATCTGTTTGAGATGGGTTTGTTTGTCTGCGTGTCCTGCCCACGCTAGCAGACAGAGCAGGAACAGACCCAGAACAAACGCTCCCCGCATTATGGGAAGCTGTCAATTACAATGAACAATCTGACAGAGTGATAAATATCCAATAGTACACATGGGACCTGTAGGCCTATTTAGAACATTTATTTTCAGCAAATAAAAAATACAGTACAGCGCAGTGAAAAATAGAGTGCAAGAGAGAGGCAAACACTTCAGTGTTGTGTTTCACAGCATGCCTTTAGTTTTAGTGGAACAGCAGATAACCCAGCACACTACTTCACCAGCCTGCTATCAACATGACAGCTGCACAAAAACGCAGACAGGAAAACTCAACAAATTAGCCACTCATTGACGGAGTCAGCAATTCCTAAAAATCATTCCGGGTATTAGAAACCGTTATTCCAAACCTCCAAGTTCAGCTCTCCAAATCACCACACAAGTTAGGAAAAGACGCTGATTTTGCGCTACCTGAATTTCTTTGCATATCAGTTATACACTCCAAGTGTACACAGCATTTTAACATCCACAAGTTAACAAGTTAACTGATAGAGCACTCTTGAAAATGAATGCGTTTTACTTCATTCTCTGACCGTTATTTGAAAAGACTGTCCAACTGTCCAAATAAGCCATCTAAAAAGCTGGGAGTTTTAGGCATAGAAGGCTTTTTCCGGATTCAAGATGAAAAACTGTGAAGAGTGGCTCTTCTGTATGGGAAACGCATCTCTATCTCCAGTCTCCTGATTTCCCAACCTAAAACTCTGGCGCTATCCGAGTAATGTCCACACAAACCATCTGCCCTGCCTTCGACTCGGCAGCGCTACACAGCACCAGCCCCTGCACAGCGGGTTGCCAGTTGTAAACTAAATCTCTTTATCTGGAAATGTTGTAGTCTTTCAGTCTTTTAGGAAACCCTTCTGAATAAAACTACTCTTGTAAAACACCAAATGATTCACAAAATACAATATCTAATTTATGAATTTATTTTACTTTTACTTCTGATTTTAATTCAATTTGAAGTTAGAATTTTATTCGCAACTGGCAACCCAGCCGGAGAGAACGCTCTGGGAAGAGAACTGACCATAGCTAATCTCAATGTCAAGTTCCTCCCATAAACTGTAATGAGGAACGGCTTCTATTGCCCACATCCATTCCCTTTGAAATGTTCTAAAATAGCCGGGGCTTTCCCCATGCAAGACTTGTTCAATGGCAACGATAATAAATACACGGCGCATTAAAGATCAATGGACTTTTGGCTCATTTAAGAACTGAAAGCTGTGGTAAATTTAGACTGAGACTTTGGCAGTGCATCTATTCTCCTCTAAACTGTAGGCTACATGTTATTACTGTAAGCCTCCACAGAGTCAAGTTGTGTAACTATGATATCTATCCCTCTGTATACTTCATAAAATATAATTACAATGCATTATAACCTCTTTTTACGATTCTCATTTAGCCCACAGGAGTTTTTTCAACCGCTCAGCTCATTGCCAACATGGGTTGAACAACCTGGTTTGTAGCCACGTTTACTGCCTCATCTCTCATGGGTTCTCTGCCATGCTTATATTTCCAGAAGTGTTTCAAGATGAAAGGTGCGTGCGCGCGTGTGTGTGTGCGTGCGAGCGAGCGAGTGGGTGAGTGAGTTAGTGAGTGAGTGAGTGAGTGAGTGAGTGAGTGAGTGAGTGAGTGAGTGAGTGAGTGAGTGAGTGAGTGAGTGAGTGAGTGAGTGAGTGAGTGAGCGAGCGAGTTAGTGAGTGAGTGAGTGAGCGAGCGAGTGAGTGAGTGAGTAAGCGAGTGAGCGAGTGAGCACACCGCTGCAATAGTTCTTCATCAGACAGGGACACCTGATGAGATATAATCTATCAGTTCTGTATGGAACTATACAAAGTAGCAGGAAAAGTGCAAACTATCAGTCCATGTGCAACTGTAACACTTCAATTACAGTGTATATATATGTACACACACATACACACAGTACCAGTCAAAAGTTTGGACAAACCTACTCATTCTGGGGTTTTTCTTTATTTTTACTATTTCTACATTGTCAAATAATAGTGAAAACATCAAATCTATGAAATAACACATATAGAATCATGTAGTAATCAATAAAAGTGTTAAACAAATCCAAATCTATTTTATATATGAGATTCTTCAATGTACAGTGGCTTGCAAAAGTATTCATCCCCTTTGTCCTTTATCC
Source organism: Oncorhynchus gorbuscha (assembly GCF_021184085.1). Lineage (NCBI taxonomy): Eukaryota > Metazoa > Chordata > Actinopteri > Salmoniformes > Salmonidae > Oncorhynchus > Oncorhynchus gorbuscha. Next base: position 87,589,625 of record NC_060181.1, on the reverse strand, counting down.
TATTTTCTTGCCTTACAACCTGGAAATTGATTTTTTGGGGGGTTGTATAATTGTATTTACCCAACACGGCTACCACTTTGAAGATGCAAAATATGTTTTATTGTGAAACAAACAAGAAATAAGACAAAAAAAAAAAAAACTTGAACGTGCATAACTCTTCACCCCCCAAAGTCAATACTTTGTAGAGGCACCTTTTACAGCAATTACAGCTGCAAGTCTCTTTGGGTATGTCTCTATAAGCTTGGCACGTCCAGCCACTGGGATTTCACCCCATAATTCAATGCAAAACTGCTCCAGCTCCTTCAAGTTGGATGGGTTCCTCTGATGTACAGCAATTTTAAGTCATTGCACAGATTCTCAATTAGATTGAGGTCTGGGCTATGACTAGGCCATTCCAAGACATTTAAATGTTACCCCTTAAACCACTTGAGTGTTGCTTTAGCAGTATGCTTGGGGCCATTGTCCTGCTGAACAGTGAACAGTCTCAAATCTCTGGAAAACTAAAACAGGTTTCCCTAAAGAATTCCCTGTATTTAGCGCCATCCATCAATTCCTTTCATTTTGACCAGACTCCCAGTACCTGCCAATAAAAAACATCCCCACAGCATGATGCTGCCACCACCATATTCACTGTGGGATGGTGTTCCCGGGGTGATGAGAGGCGCTGGGTTTGCACCAGACATAGCATTTTCCTTGATGGCCAAAAGGCTCAATTTTAGTCTCATCTGACCAGAGTACCTTCTTCCATATGTTAGTGGAGTCTCCCACATGCCTTTTGGTGAACACCAAACGTGTTTGCTTATTTTTTTCTTTAAGCCATTGCTTTTTCTGGCCTCTCTTCCGTAAAGCCCATCTCTGTGGAGTGTATGGCTTAAACTGGTCCCATGGACAGATACTCCAATCTCCGCCGTGGAGCTTTGCATCTCCTTCAGGGTTATCTTTGGTCTCTTTGTTGCCTCTCTGATTAATGCCTTCATTGACTGGTCCTTGAGTTTTGATGGGTTTGTTGTGGTGCCATATTCTTTCAATTTTTTAATAATGGATTAAGTGGTGTTCCGTGGGAAGTTCAAAGTTTCTAATATTTTTTTAGCAAGTTCTTCTTTTCATTTCACTTCACCAATTTGGACTATTTTGTATATGTCCATTACATGAATTCCAAATAAAAAATCAATTTAAATTACAGGTTTCATGCAACAAAATAGGGAAAATGCCAAGAGGGACAAATACTTTTGCAAGGCACTGTAGCCACCCTTTGATTTGATGACATCTTTGCATACTCTTGGCATTCTGTCAACCAGCTTCATGAGGTAGTCACCTGGAATTCATTTCACTGACTAGGTGTGCCTTGTTAAAAGTTCATTTGTGGTATTTCTTTCCTTCTTAATGCATTTGAGCCAATCAGTTGTGTTAGGGTGGTATACAGGTAGGGGTTGTATACAGAATATAGACCTATTTAGTAAAATAGCAAGTCCATATTATGGCAAGAACAGCTGAAATAAACAAAGAGAAATGCCAGTCCATCATTACTTTAAGACATGAAGGTCTGTCAATACGGAACAGTTCAATAACTTTGAAAGTTTCTTCAAGTGCAGTCGCAAAAACCATCAAGCGCTATGATGAAACTGGCTCACATGCGGACCGCCACAGGAGTGGAAGACCCAGAGATGTCTCTGCTACCGAGGACAAATTCATTAGAGTTACCACCCTCAGAAATTGCAGCCCAAATAAATGCTTCACAGAGTTCAAGTGACAGACACATCTCAACATCAACTGTTCAGAGGAGCCTGCGTGAATCAGGCCTTCATGGTCTAATTGCTGCAAATAAACCACTACTAAAGACAACCAATAATAAGAGGCTTGCTTGGGCCAGGAAACACGAGCAGTGGACATTAAACTGGTGTAAATGTGTCCTTTGTTCTGGAGTCCAAATTGAAGATTTTTGTTTCCAACTGCCCTGTCTCTGTGAAACGTGATGTGGGTGAACAGATGATCTCCGCATGTGTATTTCCCACCGTGAAGCATGGAGGAGGTAGTATGGTGTGGGGTTGCTTTGCTTTGCTGGTGACGCTCTGTGATTTATTTAGAATTCAAGGCACGCTTAACCAGCATGGCTACCACAGCATTTTGCAGCAATACGCCATCCCATCTGATTTGTGCTTTTAAACAGGACAATGATCCAACACACCTCCAGGCTGTGTAAGGGCTATTTGACCAAGAAGGAGAGTGATGGAATGCTGCATCGGATGACATGGCCTCCACAATCACCGACACCAACCAAATGATTTGTTTAACACTTTTTTGGTTACTACATGATTCCATGTGTTATTTCATTAGGTTTGATGTCTTCACTATTATTTTACAATGAATAATGTAGTACAAAAAAATAAAAACCCTGGAATAAGTAGGTCTTCTAAACCTTTTGACTGGTAGTGTATAAATATATAAAAAATATTAATACCATTTAAGTTCCAGTAGTATGATTGCCCTGTAGCTGCAAGATGGTTGGTTCTAGCCCTGTTTCAGATATCCTCAGAATATTCGCTACATTGTGTGTGTGTGTGTGTATATGTGTTAGACAATATCACAGAGCAATACAGCGATGCAAGAATACAATCATTGACCTCTGTACAAAGACATAGAAAGCCATTCTCTATCTTTATTCACCCTGGTAATAGGACTTTATCTCAATGCCCTGATGCTGACTGTAGTGAAGAAGGGGAGAGCAGCTGGGAATGATGAACATTCCTCTACTGTGTCTTTGAGCAAGGCAGTTAACCCCCAACCCTTTCCCTTTTTCTTTCCACTGATGCTGAACCAATTAAAACTCCCAGGGCCAGCTATGAGCCAGCCCTGTGTACCCCAATATGATCACTCCGAACTTCAATAGACACACACACACACACACACACATGCACACACAGCTGGCCAGCGTAAATGTTTGAGGATATGAAAGGAAACTATCAGTATCTTGACTCAGAGTATTCTGAGTATTCTGAGGAAGAACTGGGGATGTTAGTACAGACACACACACACTTGTCAAAATGATTTTACCAAGGCGCAGCGTGTGTAGAATTCCACGTTTAATAATTAATAAACTCACCAAACAAAACAAGAAAAACGAAACGTGACATTCTGGGCTGCACACGGGCAGCTACACAAAAAAAGATCCCACAATAAACAAAGGAGAAATGGCTGCCTAAATATAATGATAAACAGCTGCCTCTGATTGGGAACCATACCAGGCCAATATAGAAATGTAAATCACCTAGATGACCCAGCCTAGTCACACCCCGACCTAACCAACATAGAGAATGAAAAGCTTTCTATGGTCAGGGTGTGACAGTACCCCCCCCCGCAAAACCTGACTGAATAGGGGAGGGTCCGGGTGGCCATATACTGCCGGGGGCGACTCCGTGCGTGGCGAAGTACCCACTCCGCTAGAGGATACGTCATCATCTTCAATGAAGGCTCTGGTGCGGGGATCATCGCTGGATGCTCCAGACCGTGGATTGTCGCCGGAGGAACCGGACCGTGGGTCGTCGTGTCGCCGGGAACTCCGGACCGTGGATCGTCGCCGGAGATTCCGGACTGGGAACCCTCGCAGGAGGCTCCGGACCACCGACCTTCTCAGGAGGCTCTGGACCGCCGACCTTCTCAGGGGGTTCCGGACCGTGGACCGTCTCACGAGGTTCCGGACCGTGGACCGTCTCACGAGGTTCGGACCGTGGACCGTCTCACGAGGTTCCGGACCGTGGACCGTCTCAGGGGACTCTGGACCGTGGTTCGTTGCCATGGACTCCGGACAGTAGATCGTCGCCGGAGGCTCTGGACTGGGAACCCTCGCAGGAGGCTCTGGACTGAGGACCCCTCGTGGAGCCTCCGGACCGCCGACTGTCTCTGGAGGCTCTGGACCGCCGACCGTCTCAGGAGGTTCCGGACCGCGGACCGTCTCAGGAGGTTCCGGACCGCGGACCGTCTCAGGAGGTTCCGGACCGCGGACCGTCTCAGGAGGTTCCGGACCGCGGACCGTCTCAGGAGGTTCCGGACCGCGGACCGTCTCAGGAGGCTCCGGACCGTGGACCGTTGTTGGAGGTTCCGGACTGTGAAGCGCCGTCGGAGGATGACAACCCTCGCATGGCAAGTGCGGGGAGCTAGCACTGGACTGTGAAGGCGCACTGGGGACCGGTGCAGAATGTACTGGACCCTGGAGGCGCACTGGAAACATGGAGCGCTGATACAGCACAACCCGTCCTGGACAGATACCCATTTTAGCTCGACAAGAGCGAGGACCTGACACAGGACGTACTGGGCTGTGAAGGCGCACTGGAGACCTGGTGCGTATAGCCAGCATCAATTGTACCGGAACTTTAGCACACTTCTCAGGACAAGTGCGAGGAACTGGTACAGGTGGCATCGGACAGCTAACGCTCCTCAGGGCGAATGCCGTGCATACTACACCAAACCAACAGCTCTCTCTCTTCACTCTCCTCCAATTTGTCCAACAACTCCTCGAAGTTCTCTAACTCTCCCCTCTGGTCACTCTCCTCCAATTTGTCCATTAACTTCTCGACAGTCTCTGACTCACCCCTCAACTTCGCCGACCAAATGTGGGCTGTCTTTTGGGCTTGTGTCGTGACCGCGAACCCTGGCGTCGTCGCTGTTGTTTCCTCGCTGCCTCCGCCTGCTTCCATGGCAGGCTTCTATCTCCTGCCATAATCTCTTCCCACACCCAGGATGTCCTCCACTCCTGGCTTTCCTCCTGGGCACGCTGCTTGGTACATTGTTGGTGGGATCTTCTGTCACGCTTGTCGAAATGATTGGACCAAGGCGCAGATTGTGTGGAATTCCACATGTTTAATAATTAATAAACTCACCAAACAAAACAGAAGAAAAACTAAACGTGATGTTCTGGGCTGTTCACAGGCAGCTACACAAAAACAAGGTCCCAAAAACACAAAGTTGAAATGGCTACCTAAATATGATCCCCAATCAGAGACAACGATAAACAGCTGCCTCTGATTGGGAACCAATCCAGGCCAACATAGAAATAGAAATCACCTAGATGAACCACCCTAGTCACACCCCGACATAACCAACATAGAGAATGAAAAGCTTTCTATGGTCAGGGCGTGACACACACACAGGTCGTTGAGTAGAATATGAGATGTCCGGATGACTGTATGTATGTGTCAGTAGTAGAGTAGTCTGATTCTAACACAGGATTCATAGTAGAGAGAAGCCAACCAGAATACTGTCTTCATCTGCCTCCATTATCTCAACCAATTATGACTTTTTATCATACAAATCACATTAAAGAGTACGTGGTATTTTACCGGCTCGCCATGCCGGTATTACATTTCATATAATACTTTCTATTACAGCATAATCTCACTTTTATTTTGTTCCATCTCTTTTCCATCTAATTCATTGTTTTTAAACTTTAGATCCAATTGTTGCTTCGCTGTGCCACTTCTCTCTGGCAAATAACGTATATTATTTTGATATAAAGGGCTACTTGCCGTCACATCTTAGATTGCATTCCATCTTTGTTGTTTACTCAGTGAAGCCTGTACTCGAGTGAACTGTGTGTGTGGGCGTGTAACATCTGTATTAAAACCGGATGGGAATTAAAGTACATGGTTCAGTCGGGGTTGATATAGGCTGATTCAAAGTGTGGCTGTAGTGGGCTGAGACCCAGTGATTCTCCACTGAATGTTGGTTGTAATTACAGAGTAAGGCATGGAGAGTTCTCATATGTTTCATTCTACAGAAGAGGAAGGAAACGTTTTGGTTTTTCAACAGCACCATGAAAGCTTTAATATGGGTGGTATCAAACAGACGGCCCTCTGGCGTGTGTCTCATGGTTGACTTACTATCCACAATATAGAGAGGCAGCCAATGACATGTTGCACCTGTTAGTGTACAATCACCTTGAGTCAAGCAACAGTGAGCCCCACTAACACATCAACAGCAGTAAGGTTTTGTCACCCAGTATGTCCTGTCTACTCTCCCATGCCATAGAGATAATGTTGTATCTCCATTTTAAAGTAGTCAATTTTCTTCTTTTGATGTTTGAAAAGTGTAAAGCTAATATTGGTGACTTACGAACCAAATATTTTGTTGTTCATGTATGGTGGACAGTAGATGGAGTTGATATAGACTACATATGCAAAAGAACGTGGACAACGCTTCAAATTAGTGGAGTTAGCTATTTCAGTCACACCCGTCGCTGACAGGTGTATAAAAATCGAGCACACCACCATGAAATCTCCATAGACAAACATTGGCCTTACTGAAGAACTCAGTGGCTTAATGTATTGTGTGGTAACATCTTAAAGCCATTTACAAACCATTAAAGGTAATACTCAGATTTGCGGATTACTCCCAACCCATTGGAATCCTCACCCAGTTGACTACTTTAAAATGCTGGAAGCCCTCAATAGCAATGTGCATGCGAAAAAACAAGTTATTTCCAAGTAATGACCTCCATGTCCCATTTGTAGACATTATTGACCCCTGGCAGGTCAGTGAGAGAGGACTACCAGCACGTGCACACACAGATGTGTATTTACCCTGTTTAATTATTTAAAATTATCAGTTTAAAAATCACCCGTTTATAGTGTCAGTTGAAGTGGATTTTCCCAGTCGTAGGTGGTAAATATCACCTTCCCACTTTGTTATGAACTCAGCATCAGTCCCGGAGATAATGTCTGACCTGCTGGAGGATTGTTCAAGTCGGTTGCTCATCTGTTGGTTGAATTGTTTGTTTGGCAGCCACTCGTCGTCTTCCGTTGTAGTCAAGCGTCTGTGGCACCCAGCCCACAGTCCGGTCCAGTCCGGTATGCTATAGAGAGGAAAACACGCATGAGCAAGGAGCCATTCTGAACAGAAGTGGCGGTAGTCTCCTCCTCTAGCAGACAACCCCAGAAAGAAATGGAAATTCCATTTTAAAAAGTTCAGATTGCTCGTTAGTCAATGAGGCCCAAGTGTGACAGACCTCAATTCTCTTCTCCAAGGCGAACAGCCAAGGGGGTGGAGTCTACAATAAATACATTCAGACAAGGAAGAGAACACAGCAAACCAAGTTCAATTATGGCAAGTAAAAAGATGCACAATTTCTAAATGAAAAATCACTGCAAAAAAAGGACTGGTCTCCAATTTGGGGAAGAACAAGGAAGGGCAATAAGTGACACGTGCTTGTGTGTGTGTGTGTGTGTGTGTGTGTGTGTGTGTGTGTGTGTGTGTGTGTGTGTGTGTGTGTGTGTGTGTGTGTGTGTGTGTGTGTGTGTGTGTGTGTGTGTGTGTGTGTGTGTGTGTGTGTGTGTGTGTGTGTGCGTTACACATTCCCATTATAGTAAAGTCCATTTCAGCTGAATGCATTCCGTTGTACAGCTGACTAGGTCTCCCCCTTTCTCTTCCCAGACTGAGGGAACCAGCCAGGTCACCCAGTGATACACGTCCATCCATGTCTGAGGACGTCGTCGGGAGATGATGTAGGGGCCACTCGGGGCAACAGTGAGCGTTGTTACCTTCTAGAAGGTTTGGGTTTGCTAGGGCGTTGTGGCCGGGCATGCCAGATGGAAGTAAGCATCTGCCTCTGGTGCCAAAGGTCACATGTTCAAAGAGATAGAAAGGTATTTTTTAACATTTAGTTTTTCAGCCTATCCCAAACCTTAACCCTTCAGAGTTAATACCTAACCTTCAGAGTTAATGCATACAAAATATCCGTTCCTGATTTTAGGTCTGTGCTCTCAGTCCTGGAAGAAGCAAAGGTTCTCTGAGAAAGATATCATTAGACAGATTCACACATCAGCGGTGTTAGATCTGTGCTCACTGGTCAGAAGTACTAACTATCTTGCAAGACACAACAAAACATGACAGTATTTAAAACTTGCATAAGTGTTGTGTGAGTGTGTGTGGGTACATATTACAGTGGTTGAACAGGGCTTTCAGGTAAAACAAAAAAATAAGTACAAATATTTCTTAATTGAAAATGGCTCAAGTAAAAGTACAATTCACCCAGTAAAATACTACTTCAGTAAAAGTCTAAAAGTATTTGGTTTTAAATATACTTAAGTATCAAAAGTAAAGTATGAATCATTTCAATGTCTTTATGTTAAGCAAACCAGACGGCATCAGTTTATTTTTTTCCATTTACAGATAGCCAGGGGCACACTCCAACACTCAGACATTATTTACGGATGGCCAGGGGCACACTCCAACACTCAGACATTATTTACAGATAGCCAGGGGCACACTCCAACACTCAGACATTATTTACAGATAGCCAGGGGCACACTCCAACACTCAGACATCATTTACAGATAGCCAGGGGCACACTCCAACACTCAGACATTATTTACAGATAGCCAGGGGCACACTCCAACACTCAGACATTATTTACAGATAGCCAGGGGCACACTCCAACACTCAGACATTATTTACAGATAGCCAGGGGCACACTCCAACACTCAGACATCATTTACAGATAGCCAGGGACACACTCCAAAACTCAGACATTATTTACGGATGGCCAGGGGCACACTCCAACACTCAGACATTATTTACGGATGGCCAGGGGCACACTCCAACACTCAGACATTATTTACAGATAGCCAGGGGCACACTCCAACACTCAGACATCATTTACAGATAGCCAGGGACACACTCCAAAACTCAGACATTATTTACGGATGGCCAGGGGCACACTCCAACACTCAGACATTATTTACGGATGGCCAGGGGCACACTCCAAAACTCAGACATTATTTACGGATGGCCAGGGGCACACTCCAACACTCAGACATTATTTACGGATGGCCAGGGGCACACTCCAACACTCAGACATTATTTACGGATGGCCAGGGGCACACTCCAACGCTCAGACATTATTTACAGATGGCCAGGGGCACACTCCAACACTCAGACATTATTTACGGATGGCCAGGGGCACACTCCAACACTCAGACATGATTTACAGATGGCCAGGGGCACACTCCAACACTCAGACATTGTTTATGGATAGCCAGGGACACACTCCAACACTCAGACATTATTTACGGATAGCCAGGGGCACACTCCAACACTCAGACATTATTTACGGATAGCCAGGGGCACACTCCAACACTCAGACATTATTTACGGATAGGCAGGGGCACACTCCAACACTCAGACATTATTTACGGATAGCCAGGGGCACACTCCAACACTCAGACATTATTTACAGATAGCCAGGGGCACACTCCAACACTCAGACATCATTTACGGATGGCCAGGGGCACACTCCACCACTCAGACATCATTTACAAATGGCCAGGGGCACACTCCAACACTCAGACATAATTTACAAATGAAGCATGTGTGCTTAGTGAGTCCGTCAGATCAAAGGCAGTAGGGATGACCAGAAATGTTCTCTTGATAAGTGTGTGAATTGGACCATTTTCCTGTCCTGCTAAGCATTCAAAATGTAATGAGTATTTTGGGGGTCAGGGAAAATGTATGGAGAAAAAAGTACATCATTTTCTTAAGGAATGTAGTAAAGTAAAAGTAAAAGTTGTCAAAAAATATATATAGTAAAGTACAGACAGCCCAAAAATGACTTAAGCATTACGTTCAAGTATTTTTACTTAATTACTTTACACCACTGGCCCCAATGTCCACCAAACAACCTACAGTAACAACCTACAGGCCAATTGTCACACACACACACGCACACACACACGCACACGCACACACACACACACACACACACACACACACACACGCACACGCACACGCACACGCACACGCACACGCACACGCACACGCACACGCACACGCACACGCACACACACACACACACACACACACACACACACACACACACACACACACACACACACACACACACACACACACACACACACACACACACACACACAAGTATTTGCATTGAGAGGTTGTCTAGGGATGGGTTGTTCCATAGGCATGGGCACGGTTATTTGAATATCCAAACGGACGTTACTATTTAAATACTTGCGAGAGTATTTGTTTTTTTAGGAAACAAATCAGAGGCCTAATTTAACAATGAATAGGTTCTCTCAAATAGATCATTTTATTTATGTGACATTCCTACACACAAGGGTATATACCATGAATTGAATAAAACAACAAACTTTTGAACATAGTTTTTTATAACGTGCACCCCATAAAAAAGAGATACCGGTAGCCTACACAGGTTTCACGCATGTAGCTAGTTGTTGTTGGCACCAGTCAGACGCTCCATGTGCAGCAACGTGAAGAGGGAGATCTCTAATCAATACAATTGAAAATTATGGAATTAAGTTAGCTAAATGAGAAGGGGTAGGCTACAACGAGCGTGTAGGCTGCTGTTTATTCTGAATGGAGTTGTTGTAGACAAACGTATGTTGGCTACGTGTTGAAATGCTCATATGTTTCATTGTAGCTTCATGTGTTTTCTTATCACCATGACCACAACTTTCTAAAACAATGTCAAATATATAGAAGAAATATAGACCATCCACTGAGCACACAATGGTTGAATCAACGTTGTTTCCACGTCATTTTAAATTAAATTGCATTGAACTTGCGGTGCCTGTGCCCAGTGGGTAATGATATCAGGAGACCCAAAGAAGATGTTGAGAAGGACCACTTCAACTATTTTAGAAGAAGGGGACTGCTGTTGAGTGAGAAACCCTCTCTTCCTGTCTGGTGTGAACTGAGGAAACATTGGACAGTGACAGGTTTACTTTGAAGAGGATCAAATATAGACACGCACACGCACACACACATACACACACTCTTCCAAGAGCCTTGCCAGTGCCTGCTGAGGATGACAGGTTGACTTTGAGGGGGATTAAGGATGTTTGCCCAGGCCAGCTCAGAGCCCCAGCCTTGCAGTGTCTCCCCAGCGTCTCCCCAGTGTCTCCTAGTGCCAAGTCCCCCTCCGGCTGGCTGCTTTGTCTAACCTCCGCCAGGCACAGAGACAGTACTGATCTCTGACTGGGACATGGTGAATATACCACTCCACTCGAGCAGACTAATGTCTGGGGCTTGGTGAATGGGGCCCTAATACCAGCTCAATGAAGGGAGAGAACAAGGAGAAAACACACACAGGTATGTACACACACACACACACACACACACACACACACACACACACACACACACACACACACACACACACACACACACACACACACACACACACACACACATGTACACACACACACACACACACACACATGTACACACACACACACACACGCACACACACACACACACACACACACACACACACACACACACACACACACACACACACACACACACACACACACACACACACACACACACACACAGGCATGTACACACACACACACACACACATGTACACACACACACACACACACACACACACACACACACACACACACACAGTCATGCACGCACACACAGTCATGCACGCACACACACACACACACATGCACACACACACAGTCATGCACACACACACACACACACACACACACACACACACACACACACACACACACACACACACACACACACACACACACACACACACACACACACACACACACACAGAGAGAGAGGATGTGTAGAAACTTGATGTTCAGCCAAAGTGCTACAGAGGGTGCTCTTTCCATCCCCTTAGGTCTTGGCTGGACATGTCCTGAGCTCTCACATTACACTATCTACTGCGTAGATGTAAGAGACAAGCATGTGTTTTTGCCTGGGCAACATATTTAGTATTATGAATGCTCTGTATTCAGTGGCTTTTAGAGACTGTGGGTTTGTAAATGACAAACAGACTACAGTCACCAATACAGCTTTACATGTTCTGTAGAGTTCAAACATCTCACAGCCTGGATCATTCATTCATTGATATTCAACAATATACTATTATTCTCCTAGCTAGCACACCACATAGGTTCAGTCCGTTCACCCCTCCAGTGCAGGTGTCTGGGGTTTCCTCCTGTGTTCAGATCTGTGCCCCGTGTAGCTCAGTTGGCTTCGCCAGGGTTGTTGGTTTTGATGCCCTCAGTGCAGGTGTCTGGGGTTTTCTCCTGTGTTCAGATCTGTGCCCCGTGTAGCTCAGTTGGCTTCGCCAGGGTTGTTGGTTTTGATGCCCTCAGTGCAGGTGTCTGGGGTTTTCTCCTGTGTTCAGATCTGTGCCCCATGTAGCTCAGTTGGCTTCACCAGGGTTGTTGGTTTTGATGCCCACAGTGGATGAGTATGAAAATGTATGCACTCATTACTGTAAGTCGGTCTGGATAAGAGCATCTGTTAAATGACTTAAATGTAATTGTAGAGAAAATGAAAACATACGGCCAGCAGCTCCTGAGGCAGTCTAAGGGCTGGATGGGGGTTTGATCAATCAACATCTTTGATCAAATCAGAGCCTTTTTTTAAGTTGATCAACCTGCCCCATGTGTTAACTTCCCTGTCCCCAACCCTAAATACATGATCCATACTGTATGTCAACTAGATTCAGCTGTGTGCCGATTTCTTTCTTGAGCAGATGGTCAAGGGGACAGAACATAATTGCAAATAATTTATAGACTACAAATTGACAGCAAGAAGCCCAAAGCTTCAGCACATTTCACCTCCCTCTATACAGTTGCTACTCTATATGAAAGATGAGGTTAACATAAAGACATGTTCCATGGAGAAAGAGATTAACTCGCCGAACATTAAGTCGTACTTCCGAGTACACAAAGAAAAGCATTTGAAAAGTCCGCAGGAATAGTACAATACGGAACAGATGATGCTATTTGGGAACGTTTGGGTTAACATAACATTCAACCTGCCCCTTGAATCATCCCTTCACACAAAGGCATTTTAAACAAGGAACCTCCAACGCACATGCAACTGGTTCTCTTGTTTAATCACAAACACTCTATAACCCCTCACATCAAGCCTTGTCTCATAGACTAGATGTTTGGTATGAGGACAGCAAACAACATTGGTTGGGGTGGATGGGTCGATGTATAACGCAAACATCTAGCAACCTAAATCTCATCACGGACAACTTAAATATTTTAGCTAATTAGCAATTTACAACTATTTAACAGTTTTTAGCTACCATACAACTAAATTCAGCAAAAAAAGAAAAGTCCCCTTTTTTAGGACCCTGTCTTTCAAACATAGTTCGTAACAATCCAAATAACTTCACAGATCTTCATTGTAAAGGGTTTAAACACTGTTTCCCATGCTTGTTCAATGAACCATAAACAATTAGTGAACATGCACCTGTGGAATGGTCGTTAAGACACTAGCAGCTTACAGACGGTAGGCAATTAAGGTCACAGTTATGAAAACTTAGGACACTAAAGAGGCCTTTCTACTGACTCTGAAAAACACCAAAAGAAAGAAGCCCAGGGTCTCTGCTCATATGCGTGAACATGCCTTAGGCATGCTGCAAGGAGGCATGAGGACTGCAGAGGTTGCCAGGGAAATAAACTGCAATGTCCGTACTGTGAGACGCCTAAGATAGCACTACAGGGAGACAGGACAGACAGGTGATCAACCTCGCAGTGGCAGACCATGTGTAACAACACCTGCACTGGATCGGTACATCTGAACATCACACCTGAGGGACAGGTACAGGAAGGAAACAACAACTGCCCGAGTTACACCAGGAATGCACAATCCCTCCATCAGTGCTCAGACTGTCTGCAGTAGGCTGAGAGAGGCTGGACTGAGGGTTTGTAGGCCTGTTGTAAGGAAGGTCCTTACCAGACATCACCGGCAACAACGTTGCCTATAGGTACAAACCTAGTGGACCAGACAGGACTGGCAAAAAGTGCTCATCACTGACGAGTCATGGTTTTGTCTCACCAGGGGTGATGGTCGGATTCACGTTTATCATCGAAGGAATGAGCATTACACCGAGGCCTGTACTCTGGAGCGGGATCGATTTGGAGGTAGAGGGTCTGGGGCGGTGTGTCACAGCATTATCAGACTGAGCTTGTTGTCATTGCAGGGAATCTCAACGCTGTGCGTTACAGGGAAGACATCCTTCTCCCTCATGTGGTACCCTTCCTGCAGGCTCATCCTGACATGACCCTCCAGCATGAAAATGCCACCAGCTATACTGCTCATTATGTGCATGATTTCCTGCAAGACAGGAATGTCAATGTCCTGCCATGGCCAGCGAAGAGCCCGGATCTCAATCCCATTGAGCACATCTGGCACCTGTTTGATCGGAGGGTGAGGGCTAGGGCCATTCCCCCCAGAAATGTCCGGGAACATTCAGGTGCCTTGGTGGAAGAGTGGGGTAACATCTCAATGCAAGAACTGACAAATCTGGTGCAGTCAATGAGGAGGAGATGCACTGCAGTACTTAATGCAGCTGGTGGCCACACCAGAATACAGATTGTTATTTTTTATTTTGACCCCCCCCCCTTTGTTCAGGGACACAATTTTCAATTTCTGTTAGTCACATGTCTGTGGAACTCGTTCAGTTTATGTCTCAGTTGTTGAATCTTGTTAGAAATACAAATATTTACACATGTTAAGTTTGCTGAAAATAAATGCAGTTGACAGTGAGAGGACGTTTCTTTTTTTGCTGAGTTTACTTAGCATGTTAGCTAAACCTTCCTCTAACCCTAACCTTAACCCCTAACTCAATGCCTAGCTAACATTAGCATTAGCCACCTAGCCACCTAGCTAACGTTAGCTACAACAAATTGGAATTCGTATCTTATGAATTGTATTTCGGGAACATAACATACAAAATGGATGATGGACATCCACAAATGAATACATAGCTTACAAAACGTAACATATCCTACCAAATGGAGTGTCCCGGATTTACGTTCACTGTGTTACAAAACGCTGAACAACTTATTTAAGGCAACTGCCCTCTCTCTCTCTCTCTCTCTCTCCCACCCTTATCTCTCTAATACACTTTCTGCATACAGTGATTTCCCAAGTTGTAAATATTTTGCAGTGTCTCACAGAGACACAGAGCCTCATTGTGGAACAGAGAGGGCAGGCTGTATCTCTGACCTCACTTCTGTTTACATTACACAACGACAACATGACTTCCTGGTGAATGGGGATTCTAAATCCAATGACAAAAATGGCACCACATGCAGAAGTATATCTTGGTTTGCGCATGACTCTCATTCACACAATGATTGGATGAAAGGCAAACATACGACACATTGCTTTACGAGCGTCTACAAATCACTTATCTCACATGTCCTCATATCCTCTGGCCTACAGTCTTTCATGACTGAATGTTCAGAAATGAGACGTAAATCTTCCCACTATCAGTGACATCATCTGTGTAAAGAAGGCATGCACATGAGGTCAGGATCTGGGGTGATACACCAGTCTGCCCCTAATTTCTCCAGTCCGTCTCTCATTTCGTCTGTCCGACTATCAAATCAAGGCTATGAGGTTACCATCTGGTCATTGAGACTCTGCTTTAGTTTAAAACACAGTTATATAGGAGGAGTTTGTTCAGGGAGATGGGTGGAGTGTGAAGTCTCCCATCAGTCACTGCCAACAGAACATGCTTTGGCCTAGAGTCAAGCATTTACATGATATTGAGACTTAGATTTGGCCTCTTACAGTTTATACAGATCATTTCCATTGCCATACTCAGTCAGAAAATGAAGAGAAGTGCATTTCAGAAGTTGCCAATGAGGAAATAGTCGCTAAAGCTTTATGCGTGATTTAAATCCAGTTGAACAACTCCCAACACTCCGGTCCCTTACTTAACTGTAGCGGTCTTGGTCGGAACGCCAAGATTCCTGAGGGAGCAGTGAGTGGGTTATTCCTTTACTGAGTCATTTTCTTGACTCTTATCCGTAGTTCCCAGGCAGCTAGCAGGCTCCAGCTTTACAGTCTGCAGCCGGTGGATGTGAAAGACCAAAGTTCTCCAAAAGGATCATTTCACTTTTCAGAGAGGAGAAAGAAAATCTGTTTCTCAAGCTCCATAACATAGTCAGTACCTGTCAGGGTTCTTCTCATCTAGTCAGTGTTCTCATCTAGTCAGGGTTTTTCTCATCTAGTCAGGGTTCTTCTCATCTAGTCAGGGTTCTTCTCATCTAGTCAGGGTTCTCATCTAGTCAGGGTTCTTCTCATCTAGTCAGTGTTCTTCTCATCTAGTCAGGGGTTTTCCCATCTAATCAGGGTTCTTCTCATCTAGTCAGGGTTCTTCTCATCTAGTCAGGGTTCTTCTCATCTAGTCAGGGTTCTTCTCATCTAATCAGAGTTCTTCTCATCTAGTCAGGGTTCTTCTCATCTAGTCAGGGTTCTTCTCATCTAGTCAGGGTTCTTCTCATCTAGTCAGGGTTCTTCTCTAGTCAGGGTTCTTCTCATCTAGTCAGGGTTCTTCTCATCTAATCAGGGTTCTTCATCTAATCAGGGTTCTTCATCTAATCAGGGTTCTTCTCATCTAGTCAGGGTTCTTCTCATCTAATCAGGGTTCTTCATCTAATCAGGGTTCTTCATCTTATCAGGGTTCTTCATCTAATCAGGGTTCTTCTCATCTAGTCAGGGTTCTTCTCATCTAGTTAGGGTTCTTTTCATCCAGGCATTCTTTGGAAGGTTTTGAAGTCATACTAAGAAGGACCCTACTGTGAAGTGCCATAATCTAAATCACACTACTGTGAAGTGCCATAGTCTAAATAACCCCACTGTGAAGTGCCATTGTCTAAATAACCCCACTGTGAAGTGCCATTGTCTAAATAACCCCACTGTGAAGTGCCATTGTCTAATTAACCCCACTGTGAAGTGCCATTGTCTAAATAACCCCACTGTGAAGTGCCATTGTCTAAATAACCCCACTGTGAAGTGCCATTGTCTAAATAACCCCACTGTGAAGTGCCATTGTCTAAATAACCCCACTGTGAAGTGCCATTGTCTAAATAACCCCACTGTGAAGTGCCATAGTCTAAATAACCCCACTGTGAAGTGCCATTGTCTAAATAACCCCACTGTGAAGTGCCATTGTCTAAATAACCCCACTGTGAAGTGCCATAGACTAAATAACACTACTGTGAATTGCCATAAACTAAATCACACTACTGTGAAGTGCCATTGTCTAAATAACCCTACTGTGGAGTGCCATAGACTAAATCACACTACTGTGAATTGCCATTGTCTAAATAACCCTACTGTGAAGTGCCATAGACTAAATCACCCTACTGTGAAGTGCCATAGACTAAATCACACTACTGTGAAGTGCCATAGACTAAATCACACTACTGTGAAGTGCCATAGACTAAATCACACTACTGTGAAGTGCCATAGTCTAAATAACCCCACTGTGAAGTGCCATTGTCTAAATAACCCCACTGTGAAGTGCCATTATCTAAATCACACTACTGTGAAGTGCCATTGTCTAAATAACCCTACTGTGAAATGCCATAGTCTAAATCACACTACTGTGAAGTGCCATTGTCTAAATAACCCTACTGTGAAGTGCCATAGACTAAATCACACTACTGTGAAGTGCCATTGTCTAAATAACCCTACTGTGAAATGCCATAGACTAAATCACACTATTGTGAAGTGCCATTGTCTAAATAATCCCACTGTAAAGTGCCATTGTCTAAATAACCACACTGTGAAGTGCCATTGTCTAAATCACACTACTGTGAAGTGCCATTGTCTAAATAACCCTACTGTGAAGTGCCATAGTCTAAATCACACTACTGTGAAGTGCCATTGTCTAAATAACCCTACTGTGAAGTTCATAGTCTTCAATTTGAGTTTTGGAATATACCTGCACTGCTGAACTCTGATAACTGCACTTTAACTGGGAGAACACTTGAAACCCCTCAAACTATCATGCAGTGGTGTAAAGTACTTATGCAAAATACTTTAAAGTACTTTTTAAGTCATTTTTGGGGGTATCTGTACTTTACTATATCTATATTTTTTTTTACAAATTTTACTTTTATTACACTACATTCCTAAAGAAAATATTGTACTTCTTACTCCATACATTTCCCTGACACCCAAAAGTAATTGAAACATTTTGAATACTTAACAGGACAACAAAATAGTCAAATTCACACACTTATCAAGAGAACATCTCTGGTCATCCCTATTGCCTCTGATCTGGCGGACTCACTAAACGCACATGCTTAATTTGTAAATGATGTCTGAGTGTTGGAGTGTGCCACTGGCTATAGATACATTTTAAGAACAAGAACATGGTGCGGTCTGGTTTGCTTAATATAAGGAACTTTAAATTATTTATACTTTTAGTATATTTTTTTAACCTTTATTTTACTAGGCAAGTCAGTAAAGAACACATTCTTATTTCCAATGACAGCCTAGGAACAGTGGGTTAACTGCCTGTTCAGGGGCAGAACAACAGATTTGTACCTTGTCAGCTCGGGGATTTGAACTTGCAACCTATCGGTTACTATTCCAACACTCTAACCACTAGGCTACCCACTAGGCTACCTTAGGCAATTCCATTTACTTTTGACACTTAAGTATATTTAAAACCAAATACTTTTAGACTTTTACTAAAGTAGTATTTTAATGGGTGACTTTCTCTTTTACCTGATGTCACGCCTTGGTCATAGTGTTTTGTGTTTCGTTATATATTTGGTCAGGCCAGGGTGTGACATGGGTTTATTTTGTGGTATTTCGTATTGGAATTTTTGTAGTATTGGGATTGCGGCTGAGTAGTGGTGTGTCTAGCATAGGCTTGGCTGCCTGAGGCGGTTCTCAATCAGTATTTAGGTAGCCGGGGTTCACTGTGTATTGCGTGGGTGATTGTTCCTGTCTCCGTGTAGTGTTCACCAGATAGGCTGTAATTAGATTTCACGTTCCGTTTACATTTACATTACATTTAAGTCATTTAGCAGACGCTCTTATCCAGAGCGACTTACAAATTGGTGCATTCACCTTATGACATCCAGTGGAACAGTCACTTTACAATAGTGCATCTAAAACTTAAGGGGGGGGGGGTGAGAGGGATTACTTATCCTATCCTAGGTATTCCTTAAAGAGGTGGGGTTTCAGGTGTCTCCGGAAGGTGGTGATTGACTCCGCTGTCCTGGCGTCGTGAGGGAGTTTGTTCCACCATTGGGGGGCCAGGGCAGCGAACAGTTTTGACTGGGCTGAGCGGGAGCTGTACTTCCTCAGTGGTAGGGAGGCGAGCAGGCCAGAGGTGGATGAACGCAGTGCCCTTGTTTGGGTGTAGGGCCTGATCAGAGCCTGGAGGTACTGAGGTGCCGTTCCCCTCACAGCTCCGTAGGCAAGCACCATGGTCTTGTAGCGGATGCGAGCTTCAACTGGAAGCCAGTGGAGAGAACGGAGGAGCGGGGTGACGTGTTGTTTTGTTGTTTTGTATTTGTATAAGTTATTTCATGTATCGCGATTGTTTCATTAAAGACATGAGTAACCACCACGCTGCATTTCGGTCCGACTCTCTTTCGACAAACGAAGAACGCCGTTACAGAGTCAGCCACCACACACGGACCGAGTGGCGTGGTAACAGGCAGCAGGAGCAGCGAAGGGAGGACGTTATGGACAGCAGAGGTATGGAGTATACTACGTGGGAAGAAATAGACAGGTGGGCGGTCGACCCAGAGAGAGTGCCGGAGCCCGCCTGGGATTCGCTGGAGCAGTGCGAAGAGGGCTATAGGAGAATGGAGTCGAAGAGAAAGACACGGCGGCGCAGAAAGAAACCCGAAAGTCACCCCCAAAAATGTATTGGGGGAGGGCTCAGGGAGAGAGTGGCAGAGTCAGGAGTCTGACCTGAGCCAACTCTCCCTGTTAATCGTGAGGAGCAGCGATCAAAGGACATCTGGACTTGGGAGGAGATATTAGACGGAAAAGGACCCTGGGCTCAGCCTGGAGAATATCGTCGTCCCAAGGAAGATCTGGAGGCGATAAAAGCTGAGAGGTGCTGGTATGAGGAGGCAGCACGGCGAAGCGGATGGAAGCCTGAGAGTCAGCCCAAAAGGATTATTGGGGGGGGCTTACAGGGAGTATGGCTATGCCAGGTAGGAGACCTGCGCAAACTCCCTGTGCTTACCGGGGGGCAAGAGAGACCGGGCAGGCATTGTGTTATGCTATGGAGCGCACGGTGTTTCCAGTGCGGGTGCATAGCCTGGTGCGGTTCATACCAGCCCTTCGTATTGGCTGGGCTAGAGTGGGCATCGAGCCAGGTAAGGTTGGGCAGGCTCGGTGCTCAAGAGCTCCAGTGCGCCTGCACGGTCCGGTCTATCCAGAGCCACCTCCACACACCAGTCCTCAGGTAGCAGCTCCCCGCACCAGGCTTCCTGTGCGTGTCCTCAATCCAGTATCACCAGTGCCAGCACAACGCATCAGGCCTACAGTGCGCCTCGCCTCTCCTGTGCTGTCGGAGTCTCCCGCTTGTTCAGCGCTATCAGAGCCTTCCTCCTCTACAGCGCTGCCGGAGCCTCCTGCCTGTTCGGAGCAGCCTGAGCTGCCAGTCTGCATGAAGCAGCCAGAGCTGTCAGTCTGCAAAGAGCTGCCAGTCTGCAAAGAGCTGCCAGTCTGCAAGGAGCTGCCAGTCTGCAAGGAGCTGTCAGTCTGCAAGGAGTTGTCAGCCTGCATGGAGCAGCCAGAGGTGTCAGTCTGCAAGGAGCTGTCAGTCTGCAAAGAGCTGTCAGTCTGCAAAGAGCTGTCAGTCTGCAAGGAGCTGCCTGTCTGCAAGGAGCTGCCAGTCTGCAAGGTGCTGCCAGTCTGCATGGAGCAGCCAGAGCTGTCAGTCTGCATAGACCAGCTCGATCCACCAGTCGGCCATGATCTTCTAGATCTGCCAGTCAACCAGATTCTTCCAGATCTGCCAGTCAACCAGTCTCTTCCAGATCTGCCAGTCAACCAGTCTCTTCCAGGTCTGCCAGTCAACCAGAATCTTCCAGATCTGCTAGTCAACCAGAATCTTCCAGATCCGCCAGCCAGCCAGGATCTACCAGAGCCTACTACCTGCCTGAGCTTCATCTCAGTACTGGGCTTCCTCTCAGTACTGGGCTTCCTCTCAGTACTAGGCTTTCTCTCAGTACTGGGCTTCCCCTCAGTCCCGGGCTTCCCCTCAGTCCCGAGCTGCCCCTCAGTCCTGAGCTTCCCCTCAGTCCCGAGTTTCCCCTCAGTCCCGATCTGCCTCAGTCCCGAGCTGCGGTGCGTCCGGGAGTCCGCACCTTAGGGGGGGGGTTCTGTCACGCCTTGGTCATAGTGTTTTGTGTTTCTTTATATATTTGGTCAGGCCAGGGTGTGACATGGGTTTATTTTGTGGTATTTCGTATTAGGTTTTTTGTAGTATTGGGATTGCGGCTGAGTAGGGGTGTTGCATAGGCTTGGCTGCCTGAGGCGGTTCTCAATCAGAGTCAGTTGATTCGCATTGTCTCTGATTGGGAACCGTATTTAGGTAGCCGGGGTTCACTGTGTATTTTGTGGGTGATTGTTCCTGTCTCTGTGTAGTGTTCACCAGATAGGCTGTAATTAGATTTCACATTCAGTTTGTTGTTTTGTATTTGTATAAGTTATTTCATGTATCGCGATTGTTTCATTAAAGACATGAGTAACCACCACGCTATCGCGATTGTTTCATTAAAGACATGAGAAACCACCACGCTGCATTTCGGTCCGACTCTCTTTCGACAAACGAAGAACGCCGTTACACCGGAGTCATTTTCTATTAAAGGCATCCTTACTTTTACTCAAGTATGACAATTGTGTACTTTTTCCACCACTGCTAACATGGTACTTTCTCTGTTCTGACACACCCTAGAGTCGATTGATGCAACCGTACGTCACACAGTGACATCATTTTGAATATTGACTAGCTCCCTGTGTGTTTACGCTAGAGACTTCTTGTCGTGGCTGCAGCTCAATCCCCTCTTTCCGACGATATAACGTTTAGGGCTATTTCATAACATGGGGCTTGGGAAAGAGGTCTTTTTCTGCTCAAGAGGATCTGGACAAGAAAATCATAATGAAATCATCTGTAAAACCTGAACCGTTTGAGCTACAAACTACATGTAAGAAGTAACTACCATGGAAAGATAAGACACGCGAACACGACAGTGTCGGTTGTTTTGCCCTATGACACCCTCAAGCTTTATTGCAGTCGTCTGAACTCTGTCGCGGACCTCCTAATTTTTAAAAAGGTCTTCTCACAAAACCAATATTCCAGACCAAATCCTCTGGGATTCAGATGAATATGTCACCGTTATTGAAGGGGCAGTCTCCCAGGAACATGTTTGTAACGCTCGTCGTTGGAATGAGGCGAGGACCAAAGCGCAGAGTGGTAAGTGTTCATCATTATATTTATTAAACAGAGAGCACTAAACAAAATAACAAAGGAGAACGAAACAGTTCTGTAAGGTGCCAGACACATAACAGAAAACAATCACCCACACCACACAGGTGGGAAAAGGCTACCTAAGTATGATTCTCAATCAGAGACAACGAACCACACCTGCCTCTGATTGAGAACCATACCAGGCCAAACACAAAACCACAATATAGAAAAATGAACACAGAGTACCCACCCAACTCACGCCCTGACCATACTAAAACAAAGACATAATAAAAGAACTAAGGTCAGAACGTGACAATGTTGAATGTTTTGTTCTACGACTCACAAGATTCAGGGGAGTCTTTCAGGGAATCGTCTGAAGATAACCCATTATGTGGCTGTAAAAAAAAACACAACGTGCATAAGGGGTAAAATGTGCCACGAATAATGTGACCGAACATGGGTCTACATTATTATTTTTCTTCCTGAATTTCCTTATCTCTCAGATATAGGACAGACACTTTAAAACCTTGTTCCTTATGATTTATTCTTCGATTGTCTGTTTTGCCATTTATAAAGGTGTTATTCAATGCATTTCTATGGGCTACAGCAGTAAAGGCCAAATTCAATATTTCAAATACATTTTGTATATATTTTGTATACCAACAGGTGTCCTATAATTGGAAATCAAATGTCTAAATGATCAATTTGATGACCGTCTTTAAACAATTCCATATTTTAATTTAGTAGGCTTAGACCTACAGGGGTTAAGAAGAAGAAGAAATTAGAAATCTGCAGAAACAGAGGCTGTAGGAGAGGACCTGTTGTTGGTTTCTATCCAATAGCATCTCAGTCAGGGTCGGGCATCCGTCCAATCACATCTCTCTGGCCTGTGTCCCAAGACACAGTGTAACTGGAAAGCCAGTTTAGCAAATGTCAGCTGCAAAAACCTTACAGCAGCAATGTCACAGAGAACGCCTGACGTGGACAGGCAGATTGAAGAGTGGCGGAGGAGAGGAGAGAAAGAAGGAGAATGTCTCTGGCAGAGTCAAACACTTTCTACGCCATGTTTCTCCCGCCGTCACCAGTCACAAACCCAGATGGATGGTTGTGTTAATTACCTGAGACACAGAGGCAGACGGGTGATTCACTGGTTCAATAAAAAACATGTTTGTGTTTCAGAATGAGTATCACTTAGCCACTAACTGATTATACGTCCATTCTTTTGAAGGCCATGCTTTTTGAAACGTTAGTTGGCAACACTTTTATAGTATTTCACTCTAAAATTGGTCCTTTATTCACAAAGCGCCTCAGCGAAGGAGTGCTGGTCAATGTAATCACATTCATTATAACATAAAAGGAAAAACTGATTTTTGATTTTGTTGTCAACAAAATGTTCCTTCAGTACATTTTCCTTTGATCAGCAGTTTCCTGCTTTTGCCTCTATTTGAGTGTGGACCAAGCCAACACCCAGGTCTTCAAAAACTATTGAGCTTAATAGGATTGTGTACTGGGCCAAAGTCAACATAGCCTCTGATATATGGGCGAGACAGACACACAAACACTAATAGCTGTCACAGTGTCAATTAAACATTTGATGTTCATCCATGTTTCTCAAATTTTGAAGTTGTTCCAATAATCAAATTTTGAAGTGTTTAAGCTTAAGTTTAGGCATTAACTCCACATTTTCAAGTTTAGGGTTGAGTTCCGAATTGTTGAGTCACTGGCTTACTAGGGCTCTTTCATACTGTCCCAAGGAGGGTTGCGTCACTTGAGTGGGTTGAGTCACTGATGTGATCTTCCTGTCTGTGTTGGCGGCCCCCCTTGGGTTGTGCCGTGGGGGAGATCTTTGTGGGCTATACTCAGCCCTGTCTCAGGATGGTAAGTTGGGGGTTGAAGATATCCCTCTAGTGGTGTGGGGGCGCTGAGCCCTAGGACCATGCCTCAGGACTACCTGACATGATGACTCCTTGCTGTCCCCAGTCAACCTGGCCGTGCTGCTGCTCCAGGTTCAACTGTTCTGTCTGTGTTTATTATTATTTGACCATGCTGAACATTTGACCATCTTGGCCATGTTCTGTTATAATCTCCACCCGGCACAGCCAGAAGAGGACTGCCCACCCCACATAGCCTGGTTCCTCTCTAGGTTTCTTCCTATGTTTTGGCCTTTCTAGGGAGTTTTTACGTGCTTCTACACCAGCATTGCTTGCTGTTTGGGGGTTTAGGCTGGGTTTCTGTACAGCACTTTGAGAAATCAGCTGATGTACAAAGGGCTATATGAATAAATTTGATTTGATTTGATTTGAGGTTAGGGTTAAGTTCCGAATTGTTAAGGCTAGGGTTAAGTTTTGAAATGTTAAGGTTAGGGTTAAGGTCAGGCATTAACTCCAAATTCTTAAGGTTAGCCATTTTCTCAGAATGGTTAAGGTAAGGATTAAGGTTTGGGCTTAAAACAAAAATTACTTTCTATCACTGGATTCAAACTTGCAATCTTTGGAATCAGATGCTTACGCCTGTCCGCCATCCCTAACCACAACAAAACCAAAACGCACTGGCAAAACCGAAACCTACGTGGGAGGTGACAGAGCTTACTGTCGGCCACAGTGGACAGTTTCCACCTCATCTCCTGACTACCGCAGACATGGGCAGTTGTTGAATACTGTATCACATGTGACCTGGCTGCACAAACACGCATGCAGGAACACACACACACACCATGTGTAAAACAAACACACAGCTAAACATGGGGGAGACTTGCTCTCTATTGTGAGTTTAGTCAGGCCGGTGTCCAAGAAGCACTCAGTACTTCTCTGTGTGGAGGGGACTGTGGAATTTGGGTGATGTGTTTATACTTCATAGAGGGAGGCCCTACTAAGGTGGCATTGGGTGCTACTGTGTCAAACATGAGGGGTGGTTCAACTAGGCTTTCTATGGAATGTTTAAACTTCACTGTAATCATGTATAGTTTTATTGTCTGGATACTATCCAACGTTAGGCATTATGACTTTGACTACATGCTTTAGTTAAATCTGTCTGTGTTTCTCCCTCTCTTTGTAAACAATTTAATTCCCCCCTGTAAAATAATGCATTTTCTGATAGTATTGCTTCTTAGAAAAGTAGGATAAAGTCATGCTGCGTAGGTAGCTTCTATAGCTCTCACCCGCCACCATTCAGCCTGGGAGGTTAGTCGAGTCATGACATCATCAGAAATGGCCAGGGCTAACATGAGTAACAGACACCATCAGTGGTCTCTAAGGTCTCACCAGCCATATAAAGCCAGAGGGAGACAAATGACACAGAGCTGATTCAGTCAGTACACTCATTCTGGACATTCTTTCCAGTGACATCATCATTCCCTGACAGAGAGAGAGAGTAGCAGCTAACATCTGTCTGGAGACACAAACTCTTAGGACCTAAATACGTTCAGCAGTAGGCAAGTTATTGGGCGTGGGTAGAGCACAGTCAGTTAGTGGCCTGTTATACTCCTCTTATAGTCAAGATACGGGGGAGAGAAATGTTGCAGTGTTCATAGGCTTATTGTCTAGAGTTCCGACTCAATATTGTCTACCAGAAGGAACTCCATTTTGAATCAAGTTTCAATCAGGGTAGTGACTGCCTGTGGGACTAACATAAACAATTAACCTTGTTTAATTATGGCTGGTTACATTATGCAATTTCCTTATCTGCTACTGCTTAGTGTGGTGTGTGTGTGTGTGTGTGTGTGTGTGTGTGCGTGCCATCATTACAGTAAGAATGGAAAACACCTAAAAAGCTATCATCTAAAACACCTGTTGAACTTATTGTTACTTTAAATATTTGTCAAATGCCAGAATAAACTTCAACCTAAATAAATTGAGTTGAATGGAAGGTTAGACGTTTAGCACCAGGTAAAAGTTTTGCCCCATCTGGGACTAATGTAAGGTTGTTTTCTTTTTAGAGTCACCATTATCCCAGGAATTCATTGCTTGTTGAAAATAAACTGGTGAAGAGTCAAACAAACCTGGACAGAACACACACACACACACACACACACACACACACACACACACACACACACACACACACACACACACACACACACACACACACACACACACACACACACACACACACACACACACACACACATGTATCAGAAAATATTCTACCTTTGGTAATTACCTTGGCTCTTCCATGTGACCTGAGTCAGTGAGATATATACAGACCCTCTACAGTGGATTATGTGTCCAGCATTTCCAACTCTTGGTCACTTAATTACATTGGAGGATGCTGAGGGGAGGACGGCTCATAATAATGTCCGCAACGGAGCAAATGGAATGGCATCAAACAGCTAGAAACCATGGAAACCAGGTGTTTGATGTGTTCCATACCATTCCACTGATTCCACTCCAGTCGTAACCTGTTCTCCCCCATTAAGGCCCCACCAGCCTTTTGTGCTTATTTCACATTCCTTTTAAGGTCCGATTCTTATTTTCTTTCTTTATTTAATTTCACCTTTATTTAACCAGGTAGGCATGTTGAGAACAATTTACAACTGCGACCTGACCAAGATAAAGCCAAGCAGTGCGACACAAACAACACAGAGTTACACCTGAAATAAACAAACATGCAGTAAATAATACAATAGAAAAGGTCTATATACAGTGCCATGCGAAAGTATTCAGCCCCCTTGAACTTTGTGACCTTTTGCCACATTTCAGGCTTCAAACATAAATATATAAAACTGTATTTTTTTGTGAGGAATCAACAACAAGTGGGACACAATCATGAAGTGGAACGACATTTATTGGATATTTCAAACCTTTTTAACAAATCAAAAACTGAAAAATTGGGCGTGCAAAATTATTCAGCCCCCTTAAGTTAATACTTTGTAGCGCCACCTTTTGCTGCGATTACAGCTGTAAGTCACTTGGGGTATGTCTCTATCAGTTTTGCACATTGAGAGACTGAACATTTTTTCCCATTCCTCCTTGCAAAACAGCTCGAGCTCAGTGAGGTTGGATGGAGAGCATTTGTGAACAGCAGTTTTCAGTTCTTTCCACAGATTCAGGTCTGGACTTTGATTTGGCCATTCTAACACCTGGATATGTTTATTTTTGAACCATTCCATTGTAGATTTTGCTTTATGTTTTGGATCATTGTCTTGTTGGAAGACAAATCTCCGTCCCAGTCT
Organism: Oncorhynchus gorbuscha; assembly: GCF_021184085.1. Taxonomy (NCBI): domain Eukaryota; kingdom Metazoa; phylum Chordata; class Actinopteri; order Salmoniformes; family Salmonidae; genus Oncorhynchus; species Oncorhynchus gorbuscha. The sequence goes on along the minus strand of NC_060181.1, from coordinate 87,562,182 downwards.
CAGGTCTTTTGCAGACTCCATCAGGTTTTCTTCCAAAATGGTCCTGTACTTGGCTGCATCCATCTTCCTATCAATTTTAACCATCTTCCCTGTCCCTGCTGAAGAAAAGCAGGCCCACACCATGATGCTGCCACCACCATGTTTGACAGTGGGGATGGTGTGTTCAGGGTGATGAGCTGTGTTGCTTTTACGCCAAACATAACGTTTTGCATTGTTGCCAAGAAATTTCAATTTTGGTTTCATCTGAGCAGAGCACCTTCTTCCACATGTTTGGTGTGTCTCCCAGGTGGCTTGTGGCAAACTTTAAATGACACTGTTTATGGATATCTTTAAGAAATGGCTTTCTTCTTGCCACACTTCCATAAAGGCCAGATTTGTGCAATATATGACTGATTGTTGTCCTATGGACAGAGTGTCCCACCTCAGCTGTAGATCTCTGCAGTTCAACCAGAGTGATCATGGGCCTCTTGGCTGCATCTCTGATCAGTCTTCTCCTTGTATGAGCTGAAAGTTTAGAGGGATGGCCAGGTCTTGGTAAATTTGCAGTGGTCTGATACTCCTTCCATTTCAATATTATCGCTTGCACAGTGCTCCTTGGGATGTTTAAAGCTTGGGAAATCTTTTTGTATCCAAATCCGGCTTTAAACTTCTTCACAACATTATCTCGGACCTGCCTGGTGTGTTCCTTGTTCTTCATGATGCTCTCTGCACTTTTAACGGACCTCTGAGACTATCACAGTGCAGGTGCATTTATACGGAGACTTGATTACACAAGTGGATTGTATTTATCATCATTAGTCATTTAGGTCAACATTGGATCATTCAGAGATCCTCACTGAACTTCTGGAGAGAGTTTGCTGCACTGAAAGTAAAGGGGCTGAATAATTTTGCACGCCCAATTTTTCAGTTTTTGATTTGTTAAAAAAGTTTGAAATATCCAATAAATGTTGTTCCAATTCATGATTGTGTCCCACTTGTTGTTGATTCTTCACAAAAAAATACAGTTTTATATCTTTGTGTTTGAAGCCTGAAATGTGGCAAAAGGTCGCAAAATTTTATTTTACCTTTATTCAACTAGGCAAGTCAGTTAAGAACAAATTCTTATTTTCAATGACAGCCTAGGAACAGTGGGTTAACTGCCTGTTCAGGGGCAGAACAACAGATTTGTACCTTGTCAGCCCGGGGGTTTGAACTTGCAACCTTCCGGTTACTAGTCAAACGCTCTAACCACTAGGCTACCCTGCCGCCCCAAAGCTCAAGGGGGCCGAATACTTTCGCAAGGCACTGTACAGTATGTGTAAATGAGGTTTAGATAAGGGAGGTAGGCAAAAAATAGGCCATAGTGGTGAAATAATTACAATATAGCAATTAAACACTGGAGTGATAGATGTGCAGAAGATGAGTGTGCAAGTAGATACAAGGGTGCAAAGGAGCAAAATAAATACAATAATAACAGTATTTGGGGATGAGGTAGTTGGATGGGCTATTTACAGATGGGCTATGTACAGCTGTAGTGATCTGTGAGCTTCTCTGACAGCTGTTGCTTAAAGTTAGTTAGGGAGATATGAGTCTCCAGCTTCAGTGACTTTTGCAGTTCGATCCAGTCATTGGCAGCAAAGAACTGGAAGGAAAGGTGGCCAAAGGAGGCTTTGGGGATGACCAGTGAGATATACCTGCTGGATGGCGTGCTATGGGTGGGTGCTGCTATGGTGACCAGTGAGTTGAGATAAGGGAGGGGCTTTACCTCATATACTACCTTATAGATGACCTGGAGCCAGTGGGTTTGGCGACGAATATGAAGCGAGGGCCAGCCAACGAGAGCATACAGGTCGCAGTGGTGGGTAGTATATGGGGCTTTGGTGACAAAATGGTTGGCACTGTAATAGACTGCATCCAATTTGCTGAGTAGAGTGTTGGAGGTGATTTTGTAAATGACATCACTGAAGTCAAGGATCGGTAGGATAGTCAGTTTTACGAGGGTATGTTTGGCAGCATGAGTGAAGGATGCTTGTATTTGTAGTTGTCCACATATTCTAAGTCAGAACCATTCAGAGTAGTGATGCTGGACAGGAGGCAGGTGTGGGCAGTGATTGGTTGAAGAGCATGCATTTAGTTTTACTTGCATTTAAGAGCAATTGGAGGCCAAGGAGGGAGAGTTGTATGGCATTTTGTGACTAGGGGGCAGTATTTTCATTTTTGGAAAAATAACGTTCCCATCGTAAACGGGATATTTTGTCAGTACAAGATGCTAGAATACGCATATAATTGACAGTTTAGGATAGAAAACACTCTAAAGTTTCCAAAACTATAAAAAATATTGTCTGTGAGTACAACAGAAATGATATTGCAGGCGAAAGCCTGAGAAAAATCTAATCCGGAAGTGACTCATCTTTTGAAAGCTCTGCGTTCCAATGGTTCCCTATTGAGCAGTGAATGGGCTATCCACCAGATTACTTTTTATACGTATTCCCCAAAGTGTCTACAGCATTGTGACGTAGTTTTACGCATTTATGTTGAAGAATACCCGTAAGCGGCTACATTGCGCAAGTGGTCACCTGATGGCTCTCAGAGTGATTATCGCGTAAAATACAGAGGTAGCCATTATTCCAATCGGTCCTACTGAAAATCCAATTGTCCTGGTGGATATATTATCGAATAGATATTTGAAAAACACCTTGAAGATTGATTATAAACAACGTTTGCACTGTTTCTTTCGATATTATGGAGCTAATCTGGAATATTTTTCGGAGTTTCCGGTCGATTTCTCAGCCAAACGTGATGAACAAACGAAGCTATTTCGTCTACAAAAATAATATTTTTGGAAAAAAGGAACATTGGCTATCTAACTGGGAGTCTCGTGAGTGAAAACATCCAAAGCTCAAAGGTAAATTATTTAATTTGATTGCTTTTCTGATTTCCGTGACCAAGTTACCTGCTGCAAGCTGGACAAAATGCTATGCTAGGCTATCGATAAACTTAAACAAATGTGTCACGAATACTACCGAAGGTGACTCCCCTTCTTGTTCGGGTGGCGCTCGGCGGTCGTCGTCGCCGGTCTACTAGCTATCGCCGATCCGTTGTTCTGTGTTCGTTTAGTTTTGTCTAATTGGTAGCACCTGTTTCTAGTTTGATTGTTAGGATAGGGTATATATAGTCTGTTTAGCCCGCTTCTGTTTCGTGCGGGCTTGTTCGTCTGTTTTGTTGGTTGAGTGTATTTTGTTGTATTTTGGGTTACACGCTGTCCGGTTATATTTCTGTTCATTTGTATTTTCACTTTGTACATGTATTGTTTCGGGACATTAAAGCGTGTTGTTTTTCCCACATCTTTGCTCTCTGCGCCTGACTCCACACCTCTTCACTCATAAGGGGGGACCGAAGCCCGCACCTCGATATGGAGTCAGCAGGAGCAGCGACCACTCCTCTTCCCACTATGGAGGAGAGAGTCCAACATCACACATCCATCCTCCATCGCCTAGGATCAGCGATGGAACGGATGATGGAGAGGATGGATCGTTGGGAGAGGAATGGTTTCCCTACTACTCCACCGACCCTCCCACCAGCAACTCTACCATCTGCCCCATCTGGATCCGGAACCAGCGCTCTGCTCATGACGCCTCCGAGGAAATACGATGGAACAGCGACAGGGTGCCAGGGATTCCTGCTGCAATTAGACCTCTACCTGTCCACCGTTCGACCGGCCCCCTCAGAGGAGGAGAGAGTAGGGGTCCTCATCACCTGCCTGTCTGGTAGAGCCCTGGAGTGGGCTAATGCGGTCTGGAACGGGCCCGACTCGGCAAGAGACAACTACTCAGAGTTCATCCGCCGTTTCAGGGCCGTGTTCGATCACCTTCCAGAGGGTCGTGCGGCAGGTGAGAGATTGTTCCATCTGAGACAGGGGAAGAGGAGCGCGCAGGACTTCGCGCTGGAGTTCCGGACCTTGGCTGCGGGAGCAGGGTGGAACGACAGGGCCCTGATAGACCATTACAGGTGTAGCCTGAGAGAGGACGTCCGTAGGGAGCTGGCCTGTCGGGATACTACACTTGGCCTGGATGGACTGATAGACCTGTCGATCCGGTTGGACCATCTGCTAGCTGCTCGTGGACGTTCTGAAAGGGTCTTGTCAGTCCTACCTCCTGATCCTCCTGCCCCTATTCCGATGGAGTTAGGAGGTACCGCATCAAGGGAGATCGGAGGAGGAAGCTCCTCCTGTACCAGTTGTGGCCGGAGAGGGCACACGTCTGGTCGGTGCTGGAGGAATTCATCTGGGAATCATGAGGGCAGGCAGAATACTCATCGGTCACCCCAGGTGAGTAAGCACCACACTCTCCCAGAGTTTCCTGTTGGTCACATGTTTCTATTAATTTGTTTCCTAAATTATTCTCCTTCTCTCCAGCATAAGGCACTGGTAGATTCAGGCGCAGCTGGAAACTTTATAGATCGCAGACTCGCTCAGAGGTTGAGGATTCCGTTAGTTAAAGTAAACCCCCCTTTTCCCGTGCACTCTTTAGATAGTCGACCATTAGGGTCAGGGCTGGTGAAGAAAGCCACAATTTCGTTGGAGATGATTACGCAGGGGAATCACAAGGAGCGAATTAGTTTGTTCCTTATCGATTCACCTGCGTTTCCAGTTATTCTGGGGATTCCCTGGTTGGCTATTCATAATCCTACGATTTCGTGGAAACAGGGAACTCTACAGGGGTGGTCTGATGAGTGTTCAGGCAGGTGTGTAGGGGTTTCCATCGGTGCTACAACGGTGGAGAGTCCAGACCAGGTTTCCACCGTGCGCATTCCAGCTGAGTATGATGATTTGGCTATCGTTTTCAGTAAAAAGAAAGCGACCCAATTACCACCCCATAGGCAGGGGGATTGCGTGATAAATCTCCAGGTTAACGCTGCACTTCCCAGGAGTCATGTGTATCCTTTGTCTCAGGAGGAGAAGGTGGCTATGGAAAATTATATCACCGAGGCTCTGGGACAGGGGTACATTCGGCCCTCCATGTCACCTGTCTCTTCGAGTTTCTTTTTTGTGAAGAAAAAAGATGGTGGTTTGCGTCCGTGTATTGATTATAGAGGTCTAAATTCCATCACAGTGGGTTTTAGTTACCCACTACCTTTCATTGCTACGGTAGTGGAATCATTTCACGGAGCGCAGTTCTTCACTAAACTGGATCTCAGGAGTGCTTATAATTTGGTGCGTATTCGGAAGGGAGATGAGTGGAAAACTGCATTTAGTACTACTTCGGGCCATTATGAGTATCGCGTCATGCCATACGGTTTAAAGAATGCTCCAGCTATATTTCAATCCTTCGTGGATGAAATACTCAGAGACCTGCACGGACAGGGTGTAGTGGTTTATATTGACAATATTTTGATCTACTCCGCTACACGCACTGCGCATGTATCTCTTGTGCGTAAAGTTCTTAGACGACTGCTGGAGCATGACCTGTATGTGAAGGCGGAGAAATGTGAGTTTTTCAAACAATCAGTTTCCTTCCTGGGTTATCGTATTTCTAGCTCTGGTTTGGTAATGGAGGGTGATCACGTTAAGGCCGTGCGTAATTGGCCGACTCCGACCACGGTAAAAGAGGTGCAGCGGTTCTTGGGATTTGACAATTACTACCGGAGGTTTATCCGGGGTTTTGGTCAGATAGCTGCCCCTATTACCTCACTGCTGAAGGGGGGACCGGTGCGTTTACAGTGGTCAGCAGAGGCGAACGGAGCTTTTCATAAGTTGAAGGCGATGTTTACTAAAGCGCCGGTGTTGGCACATCCGGACCCTTCTTTGGCGTTTATAGTAGAGGTGGACGCATCCGAGGCTGGGGTTGGAGCTGTGCTCTCACAGCGTTCAGGTGTGCCACCGAAGCTCCGCCCCTGTGCTTTTTTTTCTAAGAAACTCGGGCCAGCGGAGCGGAATTATGATGTGGGGGATAGGGAGTTGTTGGCTATGGTTAAGGCCCTGAAGGTGTGGAGACACTGGCTTGAGGGGGCTAAGCACCCTTTCCTTATCTGGACTGACCATCGTAACCTGGAGTATATCCGATCAGCTAGGAGAATGAATCCTCGTCAGGCAAGGTGGGCCATGTTTTTCACCAGATTTAATTTCACTGTCTCATATAGACCAGGTTCCCTCAACACTAAGGCTGACGCTCTGTCTAGACTTTACGACACTGAGGACAGGTCCATCGATCCTACTCCCATCATTCCGGCAGCTAAGCTGGTGGCACCGGTAGTATGGGATGTGGACGCGGACATCGAGCGGGCACTAAGGGGGGAACCTACACCTCCACAGTGTCCGGAGGGTCGTAGGTACGTGCCGCTGGCTGTTCGTGATCAATTGATTCGATGGGCTCATTGTCTACCCTCGTTGGGTCACCCAGGTGTTTATAGGAGCGTGAGAGGTCTTGAGAGGAAGTACTGGTGGCCCACTTTGAGGAGGGATGTGCGATTCTATGTTTCCTCCTGTTCGGTGTGCGCCCAGAGTAAGGCTCCTAGACACCTGCCAAGAGGTAAATTACAACCTCTTCCCATTCCATAACGGCCGTGGACCCATCTTTCGGTGGATTTTCTTACTGACCTTCCCCCCTCTCAGGGTAACACTACTATCCTGGTCGTTGTGGATCGGTTCTCTAAGTCCTGCCGTCTTATCCCATTGCCCGGTCTCCCTACGGCCCTACAGACTGCGGAAGCTCTTTTCACCCATGTCTTCCGGCACTACGGGGTGCCCGAGGATATAGTTTCTGATCGGGGCCCCCAATTTATCTCCCGTGTTTGGAGAGCATTTATGGAACGTCTGGGGGTCTCGGTCAGCCTTACCTCAGGGTATCACCCGGAGAGTAATGGTCAGGTGGAGAGAGTCAACCAGGAGGTGGGTAGGTTTCTGCGGTCGTATTGCCAGGACCGGCCAGGCGAGTGGGCAAGATATATTCCCTGGGCAGAAATAGCCCAGAATTCACTAAGCCACTCTTCTACCAACATGTCACCATTTGAGTGCGTGTTGGGGTACCAGCCGGTCTTGGCACCGTGGCATCAGAGCCAGACTGAGGCTCCTGCGGTGGAGGAGTGGGTACAGCGCTCTAAGGAGACCTGGAGGGCAGTCCAGGAGTCATTACGCCAAGCTAGTATAAGGCAGAAGAAGAGCGCTGACCGTCACCGCAGTGAGGCCCCCGTGTTTGCACCTGGGGACAGGGTCTGGCTCTCGACCCGTAACCTGCCTCTCCACTTGCCCTGCCGGAAGCTGGGTCCGCAGTGTATAGGGCCATTTAAAGTCCTGAGGAGAATAAATGAGGTTTGTTATCGATTATCACTTCCTTCGTATTATCGTATTAACCCCTCATTTCATGTGTCTCTTCTCAGGCCGGTGGTAGCTGGTCCCATGCAGGAGAATGAGGTACCGGAGGTTCCTCCACCCCCTCTGGACATCGAGGGGTCCCCGGCGTACAAGATACGAGCTATTCTGGACTCGAGACGTCGGGTGAGAGGCTTGCAGTACCTCGTCGACTGGGAGGGGTACGGTCCGGAGGAGAGGTGCTGGGTTCCGGCGAGGGATATTCTAGACCCATCCATGTTGAGTGAATTTCATCGCCTCCGCCCGGATCGCCCAGCGCCTCGGCCTCCGGGTCGTCCCCGAGGCCGACGTCGGTGCGCTGCGGGAGCTGCGCGTCAGGAGGGGGGTACTGTCACGAATATTACCGAAGGTGACTCCCCTTCTTGTTCGGGTGGCGCTCGGCGGTCGTCGTCGCCGGTCTACTAGCTATTGCCGATCCGTTGTTCTGTGTTCGTTTAGTTTTGTCTAATTGGTAGCACCTGTTTCTAGTTTGATTGTTAGGATAGGGTATATATAGTCTGTTTAGCCCGCTTCTGTTTCGTGCGGGCTTGTTCATCTGTTTTGTTGGTTGAGTGTATTTTGTTGTATTTTGGGTTACACGCTGTCCGGTTATATTTCTGTTCATTTGTATTTTCACTTTGTACATGTATTGTTTCGGGACATTAAAGCGTGTTGTTTTTCCCACATCTTTGCTCTCTGCGCCTGACTCCACACCTCTTCACTCATAATTGTGACAAAATGCTTGTCTAGCTTTGGCTGTAAAGCATATTTTGAAAATCTAAGAAGACAGGGTGATTAACAAAAGGCTAAGCTGTGTCTCAATATATTTCACTTGTGATTTTCATGAATAGGAATATTTTCTAAGAATATTTATGTCCGTTGCGTTATGCTAATTAGTGTCAGTCGATGATTACGCTCCCGGACCTGGGATGGGGAGTCACTAGAGGTTTCTTGTCTAGAGGTTGGTTAACACAGTGTCCAAAGAAGGGCCAGAAGTACACAAAATGGTGTTGTCTCTACAGTGAAATAAGGCAATAACAACTAACCAAAACAGCAGTGGACAAGGCATATTGACATTAGGGAGAGGCATGCGTAGCCGAGTGATCATTGGGTCCAGTGAGCTGGAGACACGTCGATTCAGACAGCTAGCGGGCCGGGGATAGCAGAAGGGCCTTAAAGGGAGGTCGTGACGGAAGAAGTCAGTTGTAGCCCCTTCGTGAGGTTACGTTGGCAGATCAGTCTTGATGGATCAGCAGGGCTCCGTGTAGTAAAATGGTCCAGGCCAATTGGCAAAATAGGTATAGAGCCCAAAAAATTGGCTGATGGACCTCTTCAGCTAACAGTCCGGTATGCTCTAGACAGCTAGCGGGCCACGGCTAGAACGCTAGCAGATGGGCATTCAGGGGACGTTGCGATGGGGGAGCCAGTTGAATAACCCCCTTGGGCGAATAACCCCCTTAGTCCAGTTGTGAGGGATCGGCGGGGCTCCGAATTGGCAATAAAAGGGGTCCAGGCCAATTGGCAAAATAGGTATTGTAGCCCAAGGACTGGCTAATGGACCTCTTCAGCTAGCCGGGAGATGGGCCTAGCATAGGGTAGCTCCAGGCTAGCTTGCTTCGGTGCTTCGGTGCTTGCTTTGGGACTGAGTTGTTAGCCAGGAGAAGCCAATTGGATAGCAGCTAGCTAGCTGCGATGATCCAGGTGAGGAGAGTCAGAGCTTGCGGTAGGAATCCGGGGATATGGAGAGTAAGAAGTCCGATACGCACTGGGTAGAATCGCTTGGTGCAGACTGGCAGGAGTTGTCCGGGCTAAAGGTTAGCTGATGACCACTAGCAGTGTCTAGCTGACTACTAGCTAGTAGCTAGTTAGCTGGCTAGCTTCTGTTGGGGGTTCCAGTTCTGAAGTAAAGAAAATAGCAGATCCATACCACATTGGGTGAGGCGGGTTGCAGGAGAGTATGTTGTAGTTGGGGTTAAGAAAAATATAAAAAATAAATGCGAAGAAAAAATATATAACCAGGTACATACACGGGACACGACAAGATGAAGACAAAAGACACCTGACTGCTACGTCATCTTGGAAAGAAGAAGAAGCCTCTTTAGCCACTTCCTCTGACTCCTACCCCCTCAGATCACTAAGGGAGACCGGGAAAGGCAATTTGGTCATCATGACTCCACATGCAAGTACTAGAGCTATTTGAGCCAGGTCTGATTGAGATTAACTTTGAGCCAGGTCTGATTGAGATGAACTTAGAAAGAGCACAGGTAAGGTACTTTAGATTAGTCTTCCATCTAGTGGCTCAGAAATGCCAGTGGTCTGAATCCTGTCCCTGCAATGTTTTTTCCCTGTGGACCAGACAAAGGTGCCACTTCTGAATTCCTTAAGGGTAGGCATTCTACGTTCCAGACTACAGACCAGTCAGCAGAGGTTACATTATTTTATTGTTTTTTTTTTTTTTAACACCAAATACAAACAAACACATATGAAAAACACCTTTGTCTCTTCTGACCAGACCCACATGATCACACCTCCATCTCCTCTAGCCAGACCTACGTGATCACACCTCCATCTCCTCCGGCCAGATCAGCATGCTCACACCTCCATCTCCCCTGACCAGACCCACGTGATCACACTTCCATCTCCTCTGGCCAGACCCACGTGATCACACCTCCATCTCCTCCGGCCAGACCCACGTGATCACACCTCCATCTCCTCCGACCAGAACCACGTGATCACACCTCCATCTCCTCCGGCCAGATTAGCATGCTCACACCTCCATCTCCTCTGGCCAGATAACATGCTCACACCTCCATCTCCTTTGGCCAGATCAGCATGCACACACCTCCATCTTCTCGGGCCCAGATCAGCATGCTCACACCTCCATCTCCTCGGGCCCAGATCAGCATGCTCACACCTCCATCTCCTCTGGCCAGATCAGCATACTCATACCTCCATCTCCTCGGGCCCAGATCAGCATGCTCACACCTCCATCTCCTCGGGCCCAGATCAGCATGCTCACAACTCCATCTCCTCGGGCCCAGATCAGCATGCTCACACCTCCATCTCCTCGGGGCCAGATCAGCATACTCATACCTCCATCTCCTCGGGCCCAGATCAGCATGCTCACACCTCCATCTCCTCGGGCCCAGATCAGCATGCTCACAACTCCATCTCCTCGGGCCCAGATCAGCATGCTCACACCTCCATCTCCTCGGGCCCAGATCAGCATGCTCACACCTCCATCTCCTCGGGCCCAGATCAGCATGCTCACACCTCCATCTCCTTGGGCCCAGATCAGCATGCTCACACCTCCATCTCCTCTGGCCAGATCAGCATGCTCACACCACCATCTCCTCAGGCCCAGATCAGCATGCTCACACCACCATCTCCTCGGGCCCAGATCAGCATGCTCACACCTCCATCTCCTCGGGCCCAGATCAGCATGCTCACACCTCCGTCCCTAGTGCCTTTATTATTGTTCGCCACATGGCCTTACATTGTACCAATTTGTTTTTCTTGGTCTCCCATGCTATTTTAATATTTTCATAATAAATCATTAGATTTTTCCATTGTGCTAGGTTTCACTCTAACTTACACTCTGTTCCAAAAGCCATCAGTATCCTTGGTAATGTCTGTCTGTCTGCTTGAACTTGTGGCAAACCTAATTTACCTTATGAGGACAAATTAAGTAATCACTGTCATCTTTACCTCTGCAGTATTATATTGTAACTGCAGTAACAAGGCTGTGTGTACCTGTCTATTTGGTGGTGAAGTTTAGGCAAGGAAGGAATTTTAAACTACCCACAGATCATTGTTAGGAGACCGCAAATGACCCCCTCTGTCAATGTTAGCACAGGTCTGCTAGGAGACACCATATATCCCATCTCTTATAGACACTGCTGAAGGGGGGTGCATGAGGAAGAGAGAACAGTGCTAGAGAGATAATGCCAATACAGCTGATCTCACTTGGATTCTGATTGTAAGTTCAGGACACTTTTCTTCACTAGAGGAAGACATTAACTGAAATCGACCCTTAGCGCCTAGGAACTCTTATCTCAGAGCATCAGATAGGGTTTAAGAGAAACGGTAATTGCTTCAACTAGACTTCTAATAAACTGGGTGGAATTTTCACCATTGCTTCCACTTCTCCTATGGTTTCAGATCTACAGGAGTGGCTAGGGCCCTGTCTCTATGGGGTCGATCTGAGATTCAGCATGAATGTTTTGGTTGTGGTCAAAAGTTGCTGTGGTCAAAAATGAAGGAGAGCTTGTAAGGGGTGTCATTCCAAGATGGACCTGATGGGGGCGATGCTGTTCACCAAATGGCTTCATATGTCCCCATATGAACACCCCACACACAACATTACAAAATGCAGATATATCTCAGTCACTTACCTTAATGTTTAAATTCATATGATAAGAGTAAGATTATACTGTTGGATATTTGATATTTCTCTGTCATTGGAGGCTGCTGACGACTCATAATAATGTCTGGAACGGAGCAAATGGAATGGCATCAAACAGCTAGAAACCATGGAAACCAGGTGTTTGATGTGTTCCATACCATTCCACTGATTCCACTCCAGTCGTAACCTGTTCTCCCCATTAAGGTCCCACCAACCTTCTTTGCTTAATTCACATTCCTTTTAAGGTCCGATTCCTGTGCTTTCTGTACGAAATAGACATAAATATCCCAACAAGCTCTCACAGTCTCACTGCAGAATTATACGTTCATCCACGTTCTCCAAACGTCACATTTCGAAGTGTTTTTGTTACTCCTGCTGCTCTGTATCGCTCCATTTCTCCAAACTTGAAATGCTGATGTTAATTATTGGCTAAGTTTAGGCACTCATTCTGAATGATTAAGGTAAAGGTTAAGGTTTGGGATGGGTTTAAAACATTAAGTTTAGGCACTCATTCTGAATGATTAAGGTAAAGGTTAAGGTTTGGGATGGGTTTAAAGCATTCAGTTTAGGCACTCATTCTTAAGGGTCAAGGTAAGTGTTAAGGTTTGGGATAGGGCTAAAACATTCAGTTTAGGCACTCATTCTTAAGGGTTAAGGTTTGGGATAGGGCTAAAACATTCAGTTTAGGCATTCCAGTGGCCATGACTGGGATTGAACACAGAACCTTCTGATCCACCACACCTGTCCAAAACACCCTAGCAAAACAAAAGCCTACTTTATTATAATAGTGCTCACTGTTGCCCCTAGTGGCTGGTTTTGAAGGCATTTCTTGACGTCCTGGCTGCATATGGGAGATATGACTTTGAGAAGTGAAACAAATCTAGAAACAATGCATCACCAACATCATCATCATCAGTATTATTACCATCATTATTATTGTTATTATTATTATTATTATCAGCAGCAGCAGCAGAAGCAGCATTATAACCATCATCATTGTCGTTATCATCATCATCATTATTACCATCATCATCATCAGCAGCAGCAGCATTATTACCATCATCACTATCATCATCATCAATATCAGCAGCAGCATTATTACCATCATCATTACCGTCATCATCATCAGTATCACTATTACCATCATCATCAGCAGCAGCAGCAGCAGCAGCATTATTACCATCATCATTACCATCATCATCATCATCATCATCAGTATCACTATTACCATCATCATCAGCAGCAGCAGCAGCAGCATTATTACCATCATCATTACCATCATCATCATCATTATTACATCTTCATCATCAGCAGCAACATGATTACCATCATCATCATCATCATCATCATAATTATCATCATCATTACCATCATCATTATCAGCATCATTATTTCCATCATCATCATAAACATAATAATTACCATAATCATCATCATCAGCAGCAGAATTATTACCATCATCATTATCATCAGCAGCATCATTATTACCATCATCATTATCATCACCATCAATACTTATTATCATCATCATAATTATCATTATTACATCATCATCTTCATTATTACCATTATCATCATCTGCAGCATTATTACCATTATCATCACCGACAGCATTATTACCAGCATCATTATCGTCATTGGCATAGCTACCATTATCAGCCGCAGCAGCAGTATTATTACCACCATCATTATCATCATCGTCATCATTATTACCATCATCATCCACATCATTATTACCATAATCATCATCATCATTATCATCTTCCTCTTCAAGGAACCATATGAAGTTGCCATCATAGCCTACCTCTGTTGGACTGACCATGACTAATGTTTGTATTAGGCTTTGTAGTGGAATTTGTTAGGTATTGGGTTTTGTTGTGGCATTGTTAGATATTACCTGTTAGATACTGCTGCACTGTCGGCTCTAGAAGCATAAGCATTTCGCTACACTCGCAATAACATCTGCTAACCATGTGTATGTAACCAATACAATTTGATTTGATGCCATGTAAAATTAATGTGGATTTCTCTTATGCCCTCCACCCACATAAAGAAACATGATTTCTCTATTATTTTCCCACATCTTTCTCCAACCACCAATCCACACACACACACACACTCAACACACACAGAACACACAAAGAACACACACACAGAACACTGTTGACATGCCGAGGAGTTCAAACACTCACACGCTGGCTCTTATGGAGAGATAAACAGGACGTGTTGAATCACATCCCGGGTTATCAGTGTTGAACCAGGGGTGCATTCTTTAATATACCACCCAAAGGTGAACCCCAGGGTTGAGTGGTGCAACAAAACAAATTGCATGCCAGTGATTGACGTCGCTCTTCTCAAATCAAATCCAATTTTATTTGTCACATACACATGGTTAGCAGATGTTAAATGCGAGTGTAGCGAAATGCTTGTGCTTCTAGTTCCGACAATGCAGTGATAACCAACAAGTAATCTAACTAACAATTCCAAAACTACTGTCTTATACACAGGGTAAGGGGATAAAGAATATGTACATAAGGATATATGAATGAGTGATGGTACAGAGCAGCATACAGTAGATGGTATCGAGTACAGTATATACATATGAGATGAGTATGTAGACAAAGTAAACAAAGTGGCATAGTTAAAGTGGCTAGTGATACATGTATTACATAAGGATGCAGTCGATGACGTAGAGTACAGTATATACGTATGCATATGAGATGAATAATGTAGGGTAAGTACATTATATAAGGTAGCATTGTTTAAAGTGGCTAGTGATATATTTACATAATTTCCCATCAATTCCCATTATTAAAGTGGCTGGAGTTGGGTCAGTGTCAATGACAGTGTGTTGGCAGCAGCCACTCAATGTTAGTGGTGGCTGTTTAACAGTCTGATGGCCTTGAGATAGAAGCTGTTTTTCAGTCTCTCGGTCCCAGCTTTGATGCACCTGTACTGACCTTGCCTTCTGGATGATAGCGGGGTGAACAGGCAGTGGTTTGGGTGGTTGATGTCCTTGATGATCTTTATGGCCTTCCTGTAACATCGGGTGGTGTAGGTGTCCTGGAGGGCAGGTAGTTTGCCCCCGGTGATGAGTTGTGCAGACCTCACTACCCTCTGGAGAGCCTTACGGTTGAGGGCGGAGCAGTTGCCGTGCCAGGCGGTGATACAGCCCGCCAGGATGCTCTCGATTGTGCATCTGTAGAAGTTTGTGAGTGCTTTTGGTGACAAGCCGAATTCTCATCGTTATAGTTCATTTGTCTAAAAAAGGTGAAATATGCCCTACAAAGAAGCTATAGTGTGGAAAGATGCATGAATTACAAAAAGGAAAGAAGCTTCCGTTAGCACACTTAGGTTCATGCCAATTTCAGTTTGACATGCTTTTGATCCCAATAGAACACCAGAGTGTGCGTCTGTCTGCTCTATAAAGGTTATATGTTAAGCTCTGCTCAGATCACTGCTAGTGTAATGAAGGTGTCCCAGTGTACCACTCTTGTGTGATGAGTAACAATGCCTGGGGAAAAGGACTGGTGTTACCATTACAAGATAACATACACTTTAACTCAGACCACTAACAACATCTTGCGGTGTGTAGATGACCCGGGAATTAGACTTTGGTCAACGACTCATGTCACGGAGTGGAAAAGCTCGAGGTGATCAGTCAGAGTGATCTGATAGGCTGAGACAAGATGTATCCCAAGGTGTCGACATGGGAACCACACACACACACATACACACAGGGATTAAACAGGCATTTAACAAGCTCTTTCAGGAGGGTCAGAGTTCAGTCCTAGTCCTTCAGAGGAAAGAGGGAGGCGGTGATTGTGCGGGCAGCGGGGGGACTGGATGGGGGAAGGTGTGTGTGCGTTGGAGAATCGAATGGTACAGGGGTAATCAAAGTAATCAATCTGACACGTCGTTTGAGCCCTGAATGCTGATTGGCTGACAGCCATGGCATGTCAGACTGTATGCCACGGGTATGACAAAACATGTATTTTTACTGCTCTAATTACGTTGGTAACCAGTTTATAACAGCAATAAGGCACCTCGGGTGTTTGTGGTATATGACCAATATACCACGGCTAAGAGCTGTATCCAAGAACAGCCCTTAGCCGTGGTATATTGGCCATTTGCCACACTCCTTCGTGCCTTATTGTTTAAGTAAAGCATGTACCAATCCAAATCACTTCAGATCCTCATATTGTATTTATACTGATTTATTTATTTATCTTGCTCCTTTGCACCCCAGTATCTCTACTTGCACATTCATCTTCTGCACATCTACCATACCAGTGTTTAATTGGAATATTGTAATTATTTCGCCACCATGACCTATTTATTGCCTTACCTTCCTTGTCTTACCTCATTTGCACTCAACTGTATTATTGACTGTATGTTGGTTTATTCCATGTGTAACTCTGTGTTGTTCTATGTGTCGCACTGCTTTGCTTTATCCTCGCCAGGTAGCAGTTGTAAATGAGAACTTGTTCTCAACTAGCCTACCTGGTTAAATAAAGGTGTTCTCAACTAGCCTACCTGGTTAAATAAATGTGTTCTCAACTAGCCTACCTGGTTAAATAAAGGTGTTCTCAACTAGCCTACCTGGTTAAATAAATGTGTTCTCAACTAGCCTACCTGGTTAAATAAATGTGTTCTCAACTAGCCTACCTGGTTAAATAAATGTGTTCTCAACTAGCCTACCTGGTTAAATAAAGGTGTTCTCAACTAGCCTACCTGGTTAAATAAATGTGTTCTCAACTAGCCTACCTGGTTAAATAAATGTGTTCTCAACTAGCCTACCTGGTTAAATAAATGTGTTCTCAACTAGCCTACCTGGTTAAATAAAGGTGTTCTCAACTAGCCTACCTGGTTAAATAAATGTGTTCTCAACTAGCCTACCTGGTTAAATAAATGTGTTCTCAACTAGCCTACCTGGTTAAATAAATGTGTTCTCAACTAGCCTACCTGGTTAAATAAATGTGTTCTCAACTAGCCTACCTGGTTAAATAAATGTGTTCTCAACTAGCCTACCTGGTTAAATAAATGTGTTCTCAACTAGCCTACCTGGTTAAATAAATGTGTTCTCAACTGGCCTACCTGGTTAAATAAAGGTGTTCTCAACTAGCCTACCTGGTTAAATAAATGTGTTCTCAACTAGCCTACCTGGTTAAATAAAAGTGTTCTCAACTAGCCTACCTGGTTAAATAAATGTGTTCTCAACTAGCCTACCTGGTTAAATAAATGTGTTCTCAACTAGCCTACCTGGTTAAATAAAGGTGTTCTCAACTAGCCTACCTGGTTAAATAAATGTGAAATAAATCAATACAAATGAAGATCAGTGATTCATTCATTATAGTATTTGAACAAGGCGTACAGGTGTATATTGGAGGCAGATTTCCTTATTTGTCTATCACTGGCAACTAAATTTATCCCAACTCCTCACCTTGCCTAGAGAGCCGGAGCCGGAGGGTTAAGTCTCATACTTGGAAGCACTGAACAGATGAGACAGTGACAGTTCTACTTTTCCATTTTGACAAACAGAAGGTGAAATGGGTCCTGGACTCAAAAAGATGAATTTTTTTTAGTTCATTTTTAACTAGGCAAGTTAGTTAAGAACAAATTCTTATTTTCAATGATGGCCTAGAAACAGTGGGTTAACTGCCTTGTTCAGTGGTAAAACGACAGAGTCGTATTTGAACTTGCAACCTTTCGGTTACTAGTCCAACACTCTAACCACTAGGCTACGCTGCCGCCCCAAGTAAGTTATATAACATCTTTTCACACATTTTGTTCATCTGAATTTGCTGGTTTAATGCACCAGCCAAGCTTCTGGGAGAGCATGAAGGTCCCCTTTTGATGAGACTTCCAGCCTTATCCTCTCCAATCTGATCCAGGCAATGAGCTGGGACTCGGGACTCTGGTTGGTCCTGTATATTGTGGTTCTCATGTCTCCTCCAGTATTCAATGCATTGACGGAAAGGGGATGTGACAACTTCTACTCAATTTTACAACATAATGGATGGCTTGTGGAGCTTCCCTCTGGTCACATACCAAGGAATGAGTGTGTGCGTGTGTGTGTGTGTGTCTGTGTGTGCGTGCGTGCGTGCGCGTATCCGTGCGTGTGTCTGCATGCGTGTGTCTGTGTCTGTGTGCGTGCATGTGCAGTCACCACACTTTATTCCTGCCAGGTCTGTGTTATTTAAACTACTGAAACAAGGTTTGGGTTGAATGGGCAGGGCTGAGATAAGACCTGCATCCACTGCTATGGAGGAGGAGTCCAGGGTGAAGTTAGAGGTATGTAGACTCTAACCTGGGGAGGATCCCAACACGATAACTCCAGACCTCTGAGAGTGAATTATTAAGGGTCTAGGGAAGGCACAGATATATCATATTAGGACTCTACTCAACACAGAGAATGTTTTCTTTGCCTGCTATGTTTTCCTAAAGGGTCGCAGCATGCACGCACGCACACACACACACACACCGGTCAAAGGTCAAGCTGCTGCGTTAAGCCCCTCTTCCTAATACACACCCTCCCTGACCCTTCCTCCTTGCTCACTTCAGAGGGACTAGGCAGACGCGTTGTGAGGAACAATGCACTGACAACTCCATTCAAAAGCTGAAGGAAAGAAGTGTCTAAAACAAATGATCTTCTCCTCCTCTCCAGTTCCTCTAACAACTCTCCCCCTTTCCCTTACCCCTCTCTCCTTCTGTCCTACTCTTCCCAGTCTCCTTCCCTCTCATCCTCTCACCCTCTCTCTCTCCCACCTCCTTTCCCCCAAGCCTGTGGAGTCCCAGCACCACCCACCTGAGTGTCACTGAGGAATGTTCCATCACTGAAACAGGGGAAAATGGCTGGGCTAATATATAACCAATTACTCTGGTGAGTTTCCTGTGTGTCTTTTGAGCTCCACTACAGTCTCAAAGTTCAGGCCTGGAATGCCAGAACATGGCTCCTATTTGACAGGGGTCAGCGCACCAGTAACCTCACATTCTAAAAGACTATTGTTCCCAGGGCCAGAGAGACTCCACAAGACACACAGGCACACACACTCCCTGGCCCCTGGACGACCAACATCAAGGGCTAGCTTTATTTAAATGACATCCGTCTGCACAGTAACCATCCATTCAAGGGATTAAATTAAACAAGGTGTGTGTCCAGTGTAATATTGCATTGTTATCTGCATTGGCAGAATATAATAATTTCTCATACCGATCCTGTCAGTTGGTGGATTTCAGTAAGAACATATCTATCAGATGTTTTATGTCTAAAAAAACATCAATAAAAAGGCAAAAGAAGCACACAGGTAAGACCCCCCCCCCCCCACACACACACACACACACACACCGCGGGTTGAATGTGTCTGAACAGTGTGGCGGTCTGTTGGTCTGCATCAGAGGTATTCAACTCTTACCCTACAAGGTCCAGAGCCTGCTGGTTTTCTGTTCTACCTGATAATTAATTGAACACACCTGGTCTAAATCAGACCCTGTTTAGAGGGGAACAATGGGGGGAAGAATCGCAGTGGAACTAGCTTCGAAGTGCAGAGTTGAGTTTGAAGGGTCTGGATGGTGCCTGTGTGTCTGAAAAGTAATTATTTTTGACCCTTTGGTAGGGTCAAAGGAGAAAGCAGATTGGCTGACTGAGTTGAAAGCAGATTGGCTGACGGAGTTGAAAGCAGATTGGCTGACGGAGTTGAAAGCAGATTGGCTGACGGAGTTGAAAGCAGATTGGCTGACGGAGTTGAAAGCAGATTGGCTGACGGAGTTGAAAGCAGATTGGCTGACGGAGTTGAAAGCACGGAGTTGAAAGCAGATTGGCTGACGGAGGTGAGGGCTGTTTGCGCTATCCAAAACCGCAACCTGAGCCACAAACCTCAGACACACACACAGGTATGTAGTCACATTAACGGACACCTGAAATACTGTACCTGGCAGATCAAAACTACACCCACGCACTGTTAACCGTCAAACGGCTGGTGTGGGAAATAAATCCTTGTCTTGAGCTAATACCTGTTCTGACACCACAGACAGACAGACGGATGGATGGAGCGAGGGATGGACAGACTGTCTAGAAAGAAGGAGGGGAAAGAGAGAGAGTGAGAGAGAGAGACAGAAAGAGAGAGAGAGACAAAGAAAGAGCCAGACAGAGAGAGAGAAAGAGTGAGAGAGAAAGTGAGAGAGTTATTGATTAGTTATTTCACCTCTGTTTCCCATGTCAATAAAGCCCTTTGAATTGAATTTAGAGAGCGAGAAGATGCAGGAAAAATGCCACTAAGATTTATCAGTTTATTTTCTCTCTTTCTTTTGTTGTCTCTCTCTTGGCATTTCATCTGCAGGGCCAGGCTGCTGTGGGGTCAAATGAGAGTTTGGCTATTGAGAAAACATGATTTCAGTCTTGTTGCCCAATGCATTGATTTAAAAATATGAAGCTGTATGTCCACTCTGTTAGAGGCGACAGAGATGAGAAACCTTCACTCTGCCATGTCCCGGCCTATTCTCTGCCACAAAGAGCCTGTGAGAGAGAGAACTTGTGGCTTTGTTATAGCCTTTGAATACGATACAGTGCTTTTTCTATATGTAGCCTATAGACTGTGTGCTGGGAATCAGATTTCTTTTTACTGTACACTACAGATGGTGTGGAATGGACTCAGCTTCACTTCAACCACTTTTGAAGAATTAAAACGTCTGATGAAAATGTTGGTTTTGGGGTGAATTATCCTTTTAAAGGACATTATGTCAACTCAGAAGTTCAATAACCTTTTACTCCCATTCCAAACGTCAAATTACTCCAAACATCACAATCATGTTTTTGTCTATCATGTGACTGGTTGGCCTTCTCTTTGTTTTGGCCTCCTGTATTTGCACTTTGCTTATGAAGCTAACAGACTGCCCAGCTGGAAGTTGTGTGAATGTATGTTGTTGGTTTCACATTGGTTGTGGGAATGAAGACATACGTTTCCTGACCGGTAAACGGAGCGTTTTTTAAATGTTCTGAGAACAGAAGTGAAAATTTCACCTGTTCTGGGAATGTTTCTTTTTAGGTCGCAGGGAGGTTTTGTGAATTTTTTACTCTGGTTCCTTGAAAGTTTTCCTGGTCGGTGTTATTAATGCTCTGAGAATGGAAATTATCAAATTTTTAGGAGGTGGGGGGTTGAATACCTCATTAAAACATTCACTGAATGTTGTTTCAATAAGACTTAAAAAACACTGCTAGATTATTTTGGGATTTGTTTTTCCCCAACTACAAGTACATATGTGGCTCACGACCTGGATTTGGTCTAATGTATCAACAATTGAAATGTTTTTTTTTGCATTGGATAAAAGTAGAAACTAAGAGCTACAAAATTGTATATTGTACACTGCAGTATTGATGAACAATGGGAAAATAATTCTGCTTTGAGTGTTGACAAACTTGTAAACTTACTTTTGAATGTTTGGGTATGTATAGGGGCTTGCGAAAGTATTCACCCCCCCTTGAAATTGTTGTTCCTATTCTGTAGTCTTACAACCTGTAATTAAAATCAATTTTTTATATAATTTGACTTACACAACATGCCTACCACTTTGAAGATGCTAAATATTTTTTCTTGTGAAACAATCAAGAAATAAGACAAAAAATGGAAAACTTGAGTGCATAACTATCAACCCCCCACCCCCCCCCGCCCAAAGTCATTACTTTGTAGAACCATCTTTTGCAGCAATTACAGCTGCATTCCTCTTGGCGTATGTCTCTATAAGCTTGGCACATATAACAACTGGGATTTTTGCCCATTCTTCAAGGCAAAACTGCTCCAGCTCCTTCAAGTTGGATGGGTTCCGCTGGTGTACAGCAATATTTAAGTCATACCACAGATTCTCAATTGGATTAAGGTCTGGGCTTTGACTAGGCCATTCCAAGACGTTTAAACATTTCCCCTTAAACCACTCAAGTGTTGTTTTAGCAGTATGCTTAGGGTCATTGTTCTGCTGGAAGGTGAACCTCCGTCCCAGTCTCAAATCTCTGTAAGGCTGAAACAGGTTTCCTTTTAAGAATCCCTCTGTACTTAGCACCATCCATCATTCTTTCAATTCTGACCAGTTTCCCAGTCCCTGCCGATGAAAAACATCCCCACAGCATGATGCTGCCACCACCATGCTTCACTGTGGGCATGGTGTTCTCGGGGTGATGAGAAGTGTTGGGTTTGCGCCAGACACAGCATTTTCCTTGATGGCCAAAAATTATATACATATACATTGTCTCATCTGACCAGATTACATTCTTCCATATGTTTGGGAAGTCTCCCACGTGTCTTTTGGCAAACACCAAACGTGTTTGCTATTTTTTTTCTTTAAGCCGTGGCTTTTTTTCTGGCCACTCTTCCGTAAAGCCCAGCTCTGTGGAGTGTACAGCTTAAAGTGGTCCTATGGACAGATACTCCAATCTCCGCTGTGGAGCTTTGTAGATCATTCAGGGTTATCTTTGGTCTCTTTGTTACCTCTCTGATTAATGCCCTCCTCGTCTGGTCCATGAGATTTGGTGGGCGGCCCTCTCTTGGCAGGTTGGTGGCATATTATTTCAATTGTTTAAAAACGGATTTAATGGTGATCCGTGCGATGTTCAAAGTTTGACTTTTTTTTTTATAACCCAACCCTGAACTGTACCTCTCCACAAAATTGTCCTTGACCTGTTTGGAGAGATCCTTGGTCTTCATAGTACTGCTTGCTTGGTGGTTCCATTTGCTTAGTGCCTTTCAGAACAGGTATACAGTTGAAGTCGGAAGTTTACATACACTTAGGTTGGAATAATTAAATCTTGTTTTTCAACTACTCTACACATTTCTTGTTAACAAACTATATTTTTTGCAAGTTGGTTAGGACACTTACTTTGTGCATGACAAGAAAATTTTCCAAGAATTGTTTACAGACAGATTATTTCACGTATTATTCAGTATATCACAAATCCAGCGGGTCAGAAATGTACATTCACTAAGTTTACTGTGCCTTTAAACATCTTGAAAAATTCCAGAAAATGATCTAATGGCTATACACAGCTTCGAATAAGCTAATTGACATAATTTGAGTCAATTGGAGGTGTACCTGTGGATGTATTTCAAGGCCTACCTTCAAACTCAGGGCCTCTTTGCTTGATATCATGGGAAAATCAAAAGATATCAGCCAAAACCTCAGAAAAAAAATGTAGATCTCCACAAGTCTGGTTCATCCTTCCAAGCCAATGCCAAACGCCTGAAGGTACCACGTTCATCTGTTCAAACAATAGTACACAAGTATAAACACCATGGGTGTCACTTCCAAAGTTGTGGGAAAATGGCTTAAGGACAACTAAGTCAAGGTATTGGAGTGGCCAGCACAAAGCCCTGACCTCTATAGAACATTTGTGGGCAGAATTGAAAAAGCGTGTTCGAGCAAGAGGCCTACAAACCTGACTCAGTTACATCAGCTCTGTCAGGAGGAAGGGATCAAAATTCACCCAACCTATTGTGGGGAGCTTGTGGAAGGCTACCTGAAACATTTGACCCAAGTTAAGCAACTTAAAGGCAACGCTAACAAATATTAATTGAGTGTATGCAAACACCTGATCCACTGGGAATGTGATGAAATAAATAATAGCTGAAATAAATCATTCTCCTTACTATTATTCTGACATTTCACATTCTTTCAATAAAGTGGTGATCCAAACTGACCTAAGACAATACATTTTTACAAGGATTAAATGTCAGGAATTGTGAAAAACTGAATTTAAATGTATTTGACCAAGGTGTATGTAAACTTCCGACTTCAACTGTATATATATTGAGATCATGTGACACTTAAATAAAGTCCACCTGTATGCAATCTAACTAATTATGTGACTTCTGAAGGTAATTGGCTGCACCAGATCTTATTTTGGGCCTTCATAGCAAAAGGGGTGAATACATATGCACCACTTTTCGGTTTTACAATTTACTTTTTTTTAAACAAGTAGTTTTTTTATTTCACTTCACCAATTTTGACTATTTTGTGTATGTCCATTACATGAAATCCAAATAAAAATCAATTTAAATTACAGGTTGCAATGCAACAAAATAGGATAAACGCCAAGGGGGATGAATACTTTTGCAAGGAACTGTAGTGAAGAGCTCTTCTAGTCTACACCCATTCAGCATCGTTCTGAAGTTTTAGCCCCACTCATCTCGGAACGTTCAGAGAGCACACTTGACGATCTCCAACTATTTGTTTAACTATGGATATCATGAAAATAGCCTATCCAGCTCTGCTGGCAACAATTTCATTATTTTTTTTTTAAAGACGTTTGCTGATACCGGCCATATTCAACGGGTGTTGTAGACTTTAGCTTAAAACATGTAAATAGCTAGCTAGGTAAACAACGTGTAAAATCACACACGTCACAAAGTTAGCTAACGAGCGAGCCAGCTAATGTTAGCTAGTTAAACAACAGTGAACACAGTGCCAAATCATGCCATTACAACCCTGCATGAATATGCTGGGAACCAACCAACCAGGTTCAATGTTTGCTGGGTTACATTAGTCTTTGACTAGAAAAGCAAATGGCTCTGGGATACGAATAGTAATGTCAGCCAGGGAGCCAGCTAGCTAACAGTACACTTTATCTTGAAATTAAACCACTTTGTCAAAATTAGAAACGTCTAAAATGTAGCTACTGTAGCTAATGCTAGACTATCTTACCTGTATACATAATCATGTATGATGGAGTCATCCCCCATGTCATGAACGCTATGCCACTTTTGCACTTAGTTTGAAGATTGAATCCAGAGACGGGTGTTTTCGTCATCTCTTTAAGGGGCCAGACCCTGAGCTCAGCTGCGTGAATTGTTCGTTTATAGTTATATCATTACATTTTTGTTTTGTCCAAATCTAAGTGCGTTGAAAGTTTAAAAGTGTATTGTTTGTGGCATGTGTGATGACCTTAATCCTAATGTGCAGAACACTTTCCAATCACTACCGGAGGTTGTGTAGATTCAGTGACTAAATCAACCACCACCACCTACTCCTACTAGTTTCTGCTCTCTTTCCGAGATAAAGCTCAAACTCCAAAAGAGTTGCCTGAAGAAGAAGAATGAAGAAGAAGCGAGGCTCAAGAGGTGGTATCAGGCACAGTTTATGGAGGCGGGGTGATCACCCCCTCCCGGTGATCACCCCCTCCCGGTGATCACCCTGTCAAATGTGCGGTCATTAAATACCAAACTGGATAAGTTCAATTTGAAGAGGACTTTGGGATAAATCATTTAATATACTTTACAGAAACGTGGCTCAAGCAGGACAATATTGATGTAAACATTGATGGATACACTGTCATTAGAGCAAATCCAGACAAAACAACATCACATAAATCAATAAGCGGGGAGCTATGTATCTTTGTAGATCATACTTGGGCCACGCAGCGTGATATGATTGAACAAGTGTGCACCAGAGACTATGAGATTCTCATTGTATAATTCAGGCTATTCTATCAACCACGCAGGTTTGGACAAATTATCATTATTCTGGTCTATTTACCTGGACCTAACAATAAGGAAGCTGTTGACAGGATTACAGACTGTGTCAATGCTGCGCTGTCACGATCAACTGACCAGACAGAATTTGTGCTTGAGGATCTCTGTGCACCTCCCTACTCTGCAACTGTACTGTATGTCACCTGTCCAACTCGCTCAACTCGCATCCTGGATCTGTGTTAAGGCAATGTAGAGGATGCATACAGGGCAGTGTGCAGAGCACCCATCGGGAAACCAGACCATAACCATCTCCTACCGAGACACAGGCAGCAGGTAAATACAGGCAGCAGGTGAATACTGTAGAGAAATCCATTCAGTTATGGACAGAGGAGAGTAGGGAGGAGCTCAAGGATTGCTTTGACGTCACAGACTGGGAGCTGTTCTTTGACTTGTGCAGGGATCCCCATGAGTTGACAGACAGCACTGCATCATACATCCAATTCTGTGAGGATTCTATCAATAACACAAAAACTGTCAGGTTATTTCCCAACAACAAGCCCTGGGTGTCTAAGGACTTGAAAAAGTGCCTCAATGAAAGAAAGTTTGCATTCCTGAAAGGAGATACTGATGCTGTAAAGGATAAATCAAATGAAAATATGGAAATCAAAGAAAGAACTTCAAGGATAAAGTTGAGCAGAGGTTCTGTACAGGCAATCCAAGTCAAGCATGTGAAGGGCTTTTAATGCAATGATGGGAAGAGAAAGGAAAAGAGAACAATAATATGACAGACTGTTCAAACGTTTTTATGGAAGATTTGATACCATCGGTTTTAAAGATGAATATAAACAAATGTGTGCGAGTATCCTCAAATCCTATCCTGATAATAGAGAACGAGGTGGCCCCATGCTCGTTAAATATTAAGCCACACAAAGCACCAGGCCCAGATGGACTATGGGGCAAAGTACTGAAGGTCTGCGACGACCAGCTCAGGAGAGTTCTCACACGACTGTTTCGACTCCTACTGATCACATGTACGGTGCCAAAATCCTGGAAGGTGTCGACCATAGTACCGGTACCTATGAAGTCAGGGGCCAAATCACCATAAGACTTTCGACCTGTGGCCCTCTTTTGGCCAAATTCATGGAAAGGGTTGCTAGTAAGCACCTTACCCTGTCCATAGCAGATCAGCTGGACCCGTTACAGTTTTCCTATAAGGCACAGAGGGTGCTACCCTGACCTTGGTGAACATGGTGGCTAGTAACTTTCAACATGCAAAATCATATGCACACAATTTATTTTTAGATTTTAGTTCAGCTTTCAATACAATGCAAATACACACACTGCTGAAATGACTACTGGACCTGAACGTCAATGGAGGCCTAGCAGGTTGGATCAAGGACTTTTTAACTGACCACCCACATGGTCCTCATGAATGGGGCCCTCTGATGAACTGACCCTGAACACAGGGGCGCCCCAGGGGTGTGTCCTTTCACCGTTGTTGTTCTCTATCTACACTAACGAGAGGAAACAATGTGAGCCTTTATAAGTATGGCGCCCCAGGGGTGTGTCCTTTCACTGTTGTTGTTCTCTTTCTACACTAATGAGATGAACTTCCAAGAAAACAATTTGAGCCGTTTTAAGTACGTGGATGACATGGCTCTAGGAGGACATTTTTTTTTAAAGATGCTACCTCCGATGGGAAGAGCCATTTTTAACAGACCAACAACCTCCAAGAATGGTACCGTGTAACTTCTTTGGGATAGGGGGCGGTATTTTGACATCCGGATGAAAAGCATGAAAACTGCCTGCTACTCAGGCCCAGAAGCTACGATACGCATATAAATTGGTAGATTTGGATAGAAAACACTATAAAGTTTCTAAAACTGTTACAATAATTTCTGAATATAACAGAACTGAAATGACAGGCGAAACACCAAGGACAAACCACCCCGCCCCAAAAAATATTCATCCTACCACTTTTATAGTAGGGTGAAATCGTGCCCGGTTGCAGTTCCTAGGGGTGCCACTATATGTCAACAGAAATTATAGTTTTTCTAGGTGGCTCCCATTTTGGCTGTAGTCTTTCCAAGCGCGTGAATGAGAGCGCGTTCTTTGGTATTTTTCTCTGGTAAGGACAATAACGATTCTCTGTCTTAAAATTGATAGTTTCTTTGCATATTAGGGTACCTAAGGTTCGATTATAAACGTTGATTGACTTGTTTGGATAAGCTTATTGGTAACGTTTGTATTGTAGGCATTTTGAAGGAAACCGAGTGGATTATTGACTGAAGCGCGCCAGCTAAACTGAGTTTTTATGGATATAAAGAAGGGCTTTATCGAACAAAAGGACCATTTGTAATGTAACTGGGACCTTTTGTAGTGCCAACAGAAGAAGATCTTCAAAGGTAAGGCATATATTATATCGCTATTTCTGACTTTCGTGTCGCAACTCCTTGGTTGAAAATGATTTGTTAAGCATTTGTGTGCTGGGCGTTGTCCTCAGATAATTGCATGGTTTGCTTTCGCCGTAAAGCCTTTTTGAAATCTGACATGACGGCTGGATTAACGACAAGTTAAGCTTTATTTTCATGTATTGCACTTGTGATTTCATGAAAGTTTAATATTTATAGTAATTTAATTTAAATTTGGCGTTCTGCAATTTCACCGGAAGTTGTCGAATTGGGACACTAGCGATCCGCAAAAAGTTTTAAGTACCCTACACATCAATGTGGAAAAGACAAATGGCACCAACTTACCAATGTCCCAACCACTCTTCCTGAACGACCAACCAGTGGAGGTGGTTGAGTGTTTTTAAATACCTAGGGATACCTAATTGATACCTAATTGATAACACGCTGAGTTTCAGAGAATGCAGACTATTTTTTTTAAGCTAGCCAATGCCTGTTCTTAATCAGGAAATTAAAGGGGTTTGGGGTCAGCAAGGATGTTCTGGAGGGTGTACAGCAACTTTTTGGAGAGCATCCTCACATTCAATATGACAGTCTGGTATGGTCATCTAACTATGAGGAGCAAAAGCAAACTGACCAGAATAGTAAACACAGCCAGCAAAGTAATTGGTCGACCACAGGCACATTTGAGCATTCTATTCCACAAGGCAACCAAAAAGAAGACACTAGCTGTCGTTGGCGAACCTTCCCACCCTCTACACCATCAGTTGGAGACCCTCCCCACCCTCTACACCATCAGGTGGTGACCCTTCCCACCCTCTACACCATCAGGTGGTGACCCTTCCCACCCTCTACACCATCAGTTGGAGACCCTTCCCACCCTCTACACCATCAGTTGGAGACCCTTCCCACCCTCTACACCATCAGGTGGAGACCCTTGCCACCCTCTACACCATCAGTTGGAGACCCTCCCCACCCTCTACACCATCAGGTGGAGACCCTCCCCACCCTCTACACCATCAGGTGGAGACCCTCCCCACCCTCTACACCATCAGGTGGAGACCCTTCCCTCTGGCTGGCACTTCAGAATGCCCATAGCCAAGAAGAACGTGTTCAAACATTCATTTGTTCCTCGTTCTGCTGTAGGACTACTAAATGCTAAGTCAGTAGTGTCTGTATATGTACTTATCCATCTAGGGCAGTTGGGACAGTGGTCTGTTTTAAGTGAATGTATCAATGTCCTCTGTTGTTAGTGTACAACATGATGGACTGACTGGTTTAAATGTGTATGATGTGAGAATGTACATGTATGTGATTATTTTAATGGATGGTGATGCCAAAGAGAAATGTTTATCCTGGATGGACAATAAAGTTTTCTATTCTATTAGCCATCATATTTTAATTCCACTGATTTCAAAACGTGATCCTCCAGAAAGTGGAGAACAACACTTATTCAGCTTCACTACACAATACATTAAATTAAAGCTGCGTTCGACAGGATTAGCAACACAGACTGACCGGCTCAAATAGACAGAAACCTTCTATATGGCAGACCAATCCGAACTCCTCTCTCTGCATGTCCAGCCCACTCATTATGTCAGCCAATCATGGCTAGTAGGAAGGTTGCTGGCTTTTCTGTGGCTTAACCAACAAGTCTCGTAATTTAACAATTGTATTCATATTTACAGATGGCATACAAGTTTGTCATTAAGACACATGAAAGTTCACATGGCAACAAAAAAACGCATTTTGATGA
The DNA here is from genome assembly GCF_021184085.1 of Oncorhynchus gorbuscha. Lineage (NCBI taxonomy): Eukaryota > Metazoa > Chordata > Actinopteri > Salmoniformes > Salmonidae > Oncorhynchus > Oncorhynchus gorbuscha. The sequence continues at coordinate 87,532,835 of NC_060181.1, read as the reverse complement.
AAATAACGATGCTGAGAATTGAATGTATATGTTTTTAAATAACATTCCTAGAACGTTCTCTGAACATTATTTACATTTTCTTGTGGTTTTTATGACACATTTCTTCGTCACACTTTATTTGGATGGCCTGGAAATTCAATCTGTAGAAGGTCATACTGTACTATCAACAAACCATCTGTTGATAAGAAACTGTTTGCTAAGGCTACAATTAGGGTCAGGTTTAGAATACGGGTTCAGGTTAGGGTTAAGTTTAGGGTTAAAGTTATATCTAGGGTTAGTAAATAGTTAGTTGAAATGTTACTGATAGTTTGTAGAGCAGGGTTGGAACTTTGATGGAAGTTTTAAAGTACATTTTAATGTATGGAGGACAGAAGATTATTCAATTCTATACATTTAACCATAAGGTGGAGAGAAATGTTTGCAGTTTTTAATGTGAGACTGACTAACAAAATCCCCCCCGGCTTGTAATTCAACAATAATTACTATGTTTAGATAGCTGGCCGCTAGACTAACTTACCAATCCAAAAAAATGATATCTGACATTGTCTAATTGAGTGACTATCAGTGAGTGACGTAGGAGAAAAACTGTTGATGCACAACCAGATTCCGAAATTGCACCTTGTGCATTCTGCTATTCTAATTTGCAAGAGTAAGTTGAGACCTCAATTGAGTTTAAAAAATAATAATATATATATATTATCTGAGGGCCTTTAAAAGGGGGGCCCTTCAGTTTCCCATCCCCACTATAGTGTATTTGCAGATAGACAATCCAAATAAAGGGTTACTGTTTTCTTAACGTTCTCAGAACAATGTGAGAAAATGACTTTAAATACAACGTTATGGCCTACCTAGTTAAATAAAGGTGAATTGGAAAAATAATGATATTCTTCGACAACTCAAAACAATGGAAAGAAGGGTTATAAACAGGCAGGGAAAAACTGGGAGCCAATCACATTACTCAATGAATCGAGAAATTAAGGAGAAGTTTATCTAAAATTCCATCCATAATACTTGTATTTTCATCAACATTTATGGTGAGTACTTCTGTAAATTGATGTGGCTCTCTACAAAAATCACCAGTTTTGGAAGCAAAACATTACTGAACGTAACGCGCCAATGTAAACTGAGATTTTTGGATATAAATATGAACTTTATCAAACAAAACATACATGTATTGTGTAACATGAAGTCCTATGAGTGCCATCTGATGAAGATCAAAGGTTAGTGATTCATTTTCTCTCTTTCTGCTTTTTGTGAGTCCTCTCTTTGGCTGGAAAAATGGCTGTGTTTTTCTGTGACTAGGTGCAGACGTAACATAATCGTTTGGTGTGCTTTCCAAAAGCCTTTTTGAAATCGGACACTGTGGTGGGATTAACAACAAACATATCTTTAAAATGGTGTAAAATACTTGTATGTTTGAGGAGTTTTGAATTTGGCGCTCTGCACTTTCACTGGCTGTTGTCATATCGATCCCGTTAGCGGGATCTAAGCCATAAGAAGTTTTTAACGGGCTCTCAATTCAGAGAGTTCCACTTTATTGGTGTGAAAGTCCTCTTAGGGTAGGCCCTGACCTCTGCAGTTTAAATTCAGACAGCCCAGACTCAGGACACTATTGCTCATTTCATTGGCTATAATTAACTATAACAAAACAAATACGACCAAATAGATTTGACATGTGATTTATTTTATTTTAAATTAACTAAGAGAAGGCTGAAACAAGCACAGTAATCAAGGGGCCTTTGTCAAAATTGTGATAACATTTTGACAAATAATAAAGTATACTAGTTTAATTTAAGGACTAAACAATTTACAGCTGTGCCATACAGGTTGCCAAATAGTTGGGAAGAGATTTCCATTGTAACAACTCCATAGCACATGGTTAATGGGATCCTGAGTGGTGCAGCGGCACTACACTGCATCTCAGTGATAGAGGGGTCACTAAATACCCTGGTTTGATTGCAGGCAGTATCACAAATGGCTGTGATTTGGAGTCCCATAGGGGTGCGCAGAATTGGCCCTGCATCGTCCGGGTTAGAATTTGGTCTTAATGACTTGCCTAGTTAAATAAAGGTTAAATAAATTAACTGATACACAAAACAGCATCAGATTCAAAACTTTGTTTTCAATTACATGTTTATGAAAAATGATTGCAACCAATAGAATGTTATATAAATGGGGGATACAACCATCCCAGCCCTGCAAAATTTACTACGAAGAAGCAGAATCATTGGATAATTTGTTTTTGTACTGTCTATACATGTATGTGGCTTGTATTTGGTCTCGGGTTCTGGATGGCTGAAAAATTGCAACATTAAAGTGGAGCTAACACTGCTGTGGGGTTTGAAAAGTCATAGTCAAATCGGTCAAAAATATAATAATACTCTTAGCAAAAATGATTATCTGTAATTTACAATCTGCACAGTAATTGAGAAAATGGGAATAGAAAGGTTCAGAACTTTTGTGAAACGTCACAGCACAGTTGAAACATACAGGGCAAATATAAATCACAACTCGATAGTGTTCAGAGATAGATGGGAGGGGTTGAGGGTAGCTGAAGGCTGGGACTGGATGGTCTTTAGAGATAGATGGGAGGGGTTGAGGGTAGCTGAAGGCTGGGACTGGATGGTCTTTAGAGATAGATGGGAGGGGTTGAGGGTAGATGAAGGCTGGGACTGGATGGTCTTTAGAGATAGATGGGAGGGGTTGAGGGTAGCTGAAGGCTGGGACTGGATGGTCTTTAGAGACAGATGGGAGGGGTTGAGGGTAGCTGAAGGCTGGGACTGGATGGTCTTTAGAGATAGATGGGAGGGGTTGAGACTGGGACTAAAAACAAAAGATAACTATTGCAAAATATATTCTGTCTGTAAAATGTATATAGTATGTATAAACTGGAAGTAGAACCCTGAGTGATGTTGTCCATTAGTTTACTCCAATTAGGGGAGGGATGATATGTATATATATTTCTACAAAAATGTATATGGGGTACTGTAAATTAAGTAGACAATTACACTGATGGAAGACACAATCTACCTGCAATATTAAAGCAGATCTACATTTGTCACAATTGTGATACACACACACACACACACACACACACACACACACACACACACACACACACACACACACACACACACACACACACACACACACACACACACACACACACACGTTAATCTGGTGTGAATCACGAGACATACGACATACCTCTGACAAGCAGGCTACTATTATTTACCTTAGTGTGGTCCGAATGATTATGGACCACGGCTGTTTAGATACACACACATACACACATGCCATGGCTGAACAGTAGCGCAGACGTAGATACACGCATACAAAGTGGAGTTACACAGGCTGGTGTGACTCAGACAGAAGCAGACGTCATCTGGTCAACCACAAGGCCAACAGAATCAACTCTACTCTGGACACACACACATGAACACATGAACACACACAGATAAGCACCCACACACATACACACACAAATGTACACACACACATAAACAAGTACACACACATAAGTACACACACACGTTCACATGCATGCATGTGTAGCGTACGTCACTGTGCTTGATTAGCTGGAAACCACTTCGTCCCTGTCTACTTCGCTAGAACTCGATACTACAACCCGAGACCAGAACCCGAGACCAGAACCCGAGACCAGAACCCGAGACCAGAACCCGAGACCAGAACCCGATACTACAACCCGATACTACAACCCGATACTACAACCCGAGACCAGAACCCGAGACCAGAACCCGATACTACAACCCGATACTACAACCCGAGACCAGAACCCGATACTACAACCCGATACTACAACCCGATACTACAACCCGATACTACAACCCGATACTACAACCCGATACTACAACCCGATACTACAACCCGAGACCAGAACCCGAGACCAGAACCCGATACTACAACCCGATACTACAACCCGATACTACAACCCCGAGACCAGAACCCGATACTACAACCCGATACTACAACCCCGAGACCAGAACCCGAGACCAGAACCCGATACTACAACCCGATACTACAACCCGAGACCAGAACCCGATACTACAACCCGATACTACAACCCGAGACCAGAACCCGATACTACAACCCGATACTACAACCCGAGACCAGAACCCGAGACCAGAACCCGATACTACAACCCGAGACCAGAACCCGAGACCAGAACCCGATACTACAACCCGATACTACAACCCGATACTACAACCCGATACTACAACCCGATACTACAACCCGAGACCAGAACCCGAGACCAGAACCCGATACTACAACCCCGAGACCAGAACCCGAGACTACAACCCGATACTACAACCCCGAGACCAGAACCCGATACTACAACCCGAGACCAGAACCCGATACTACAACCCGAGACCAGAACCCGATACTACAACCCGATACTACAACCCGATACTACAACCCGATACTACAACCCGATACTACAACCCGAGACCAGAACCCGATACTACAACCCGATACTACAACCCGATACTACAACCCGAGACCAGAACCCGATACTACAACCCAGAGACCAGAACCCGATACTACAACCCGAGACCAGAACCCGAGACCAGAACCCGAGACCAGAACCCGAGACCAGAACCCAATACTCTAACCCGATACTAGATCCCGATACCAGAACGAGACCAGAACCCGAGACTAGAACCCTGGACCTCAAAAATACACCTGGACCGCCCTCCAGAAACGTTCTCAGTCGCGCCTCTGAAAAGCTAGCATTCCAGCAATGTGAGTAGAGATATTTCAGGCTGAGGAATGAGGTTACAAATTCTTATGTTACACATCTACACACATCCTCTGCCACTGGTCACAGGTCACCCTTTCACATTTCCCAGAGGGCAATAACTCACATGTGAGGTTGATGTACATGTCGTTCACTAAACAGTGAATCTTACACCAGCTTCCCATAACGCACTGGACTCTAGTTCTTCAGACCTAGCTATTCACACCACAGGAGGTTGATGGCTCCTTCACAGGGGAGAACGGGCTAGTGGTAATGACTAGAGCAGAATCAGTGAAATGTTATGAAACACATCAAACACATGGTTTCCAGGTGTTTGATGACACATGTGCTGACCACATGGCAGGTGTCATCACTGACATTTTCAACATGTCCCTGATTGAGTCTGTGATACCAACATGTTTCAAGTAGACCACCATCGTCACTGTGTCCAAGAACACGAAGGCAACCTGCCTAAATGACTACAGATCTGTAGAACTCACGTCCGTAGCCATGAAGTGCTTTGAAAGGCTAATAAGGGCTCACATCAATCAACACCATGTTCCCAGAAACCCTAGACCTACTCCAATTTGCATAGCGCCCAAACAGATCCACAGATGATGCATTCTCTATTGCACTCCACACTGCCCTTTCCTACATGGACAAAAGGAACACCTACGTGAGAATGCTATTCCTTGACTACAGCTCAGCATTCAATACCACAGTACCCTGAAAGCTCATCACTAAGCTAAGGAGCCAAAGACTAAACACCTCCCTCTGCAACTGGATCCTGGACTTCCTGACAGTCCACCCCCAGGTGGTGAGGGTAGGTAGCAACACATCTGCCACGCTGATCCTCAACATTGGGGCCTCTCAGGGGTGCGTGCTCAGTCCCCCCCTGTACTCCCTGTTCACCCACGACTGCATGGCCAGGCACGAGTCCAACAACATCATAAAGTTTGCAGACGATACAATAGCGGTAGGCCTGATCACCGACAACAACAAGAGCCTATAGGGAGGAGGTCAGAGACCTGGTCGGGTGGTGCCAGAATAACAACCTATCCCTCAACATAACCAAGACTAAGGAGATGACTGTGGACTACAGGAAAAGGAGGACATAGCACTCCCCCATTCTCATCGACGAGACTGTAGTGGAGCAGGTTGAGAGCTTCAAGTTCCTTGGTGCCCACATCACCAACAAACTAGAATGGTCCAAACACACCAAGACAATCGTGAAGAGGGCACGACAAAGACTATTCCCCCTCAGGAAACTAAAAAGATGTGGCATGGGTCCTCAGATCCTCATAAGGTTCTACAGCTACATCAAGAGAATCCTGTCTGGTTGTAAAAAATTGTCATTTTAATCCATAAAGACGTGAAGGAGAAGCTCGTCAGATGTTGATCTCTTCTCGGCTGGGTCCACATTTGGGACCAAAGTTCCTTGTTGTTAAGAGACTCTTTCTGCTCTGCCTGGTACGGCAATTGCTTGACCTCCGACCGCAAGGTACTACAGAGGGTACGGCCCAGTACATCACTGTAGCTAAGCTGCCTGCCATCCAGGACCTCTACACCAGGCGGTGTCAGAGGAAGGCCCTAAAAATTGCCAAAGACCCCAGTCATAGACTGCTCTTTCAAGCGGTACCGGAGTGCCAAGTCTAGGACAAAAAGGTTTCTCAACAGTTTTTACCCCCAAGCCATAACACTCCTGAAAAGGTCATCAAATGTCTACCCATACTATTTGCATTGTGTCCCTCCCCCAAACACTATTTTATACTGCTGTTCTCTGTTTATCATATATGCATAGTCACTTTAACTATACATTCATGTACATATTACCTCAATTAGCCCGACCAACCAGTGTCCCCGCACATTGGCTAACCGGGATATCTGCATTGTGTCCCGCCACCCACCACCCTGTCTTTTACGCTTGTGCTACTCTCTGTTTGTCATATATGCATAGTCACTTTAACCATATCTACATGTACATACTACCTCAATCACCTCAACTAACCAGTGCCTGTATCTAGCCCCTCTGCTGTATATAGCCCCTCTGCTGTATATAGCCCCTCTGCTGTATATAGCCCCTCTGCTGTATATAGCCCCTCTGCTGTATATAGCCCCTCTGCTGTATATAGCCCCTCTGCTGTATATAGCCTTGCTACTGTTATTTTTCACAGTTTTTTTACTATTGTTTTTATTTCTTTACTTACCAATTGTTCACCTAATACTTTTTAACAAAAAATTGCACTGTTGGTTAGAGCCTGTAAGTAAGCATTTCACTGTAAGGTGTACCTGACAAATTCGGCGCACGTGACAAATACAGTTGGATTTGACTTCATCCCATTTCAAAAGGAAAGTTCATGGTTCCGGAATTCTTCTTCCTTAATGGGATTCTAGAAAGACAAATGGATTCTATTTCAAAAGGAAAGTTCATGGTTCCGGAATTCTTCTTCCTTAATGGGATTCTAGAAAGACAAATGGATTATATTTCAAAAGGAAAGTTCATGGTTCCGGAATTCTTCTTCCTTAATGGGATTCTAGAAAGACAAATGGATTCTATTTCAAAAGGAAGGTTCATGTTTCCGGAATTCTTCTTCCAGTATCATTAATCCTGGGCTTTACAAGGTGGTGGGGGAATAGGATCTGACCTGGTTGTCAATAAAGTTGAACTAAAGGGGGGAAAAACGACCCTTGATGCTTCTGAGCTGAACTGAGACAAGCTGCGCTGGACTGTCCTGGTTTCAGCTCCACCATATAGCTGATGGAACCACGCTTGATCTTCTGAAATGTCCTTTGTGTCTTCTACCCCATGCAGTGCCCGTGTCTCTGCCATCCATAAAGATATGTATGTAGACATTACTGGTTAACACAGTGTCCAGGTTAATGGAGTAGTAGGCCATGACTGATGGGGCAGTTCCAGAGGCTGTGGTCTGTGTACTCTACAATGTCCCTATGGTGACATTGACTACTAGGTTACTCAACCCTGTTACTCAAAGCCAGTGACTCGGCAGTTAGACTTCCAGCCTGGAGTCTGACATTCTTCAGCAGCAACTAAAGTCCAGAGAGCATTAGCAGCACTTGTTTGGGAAGCCATTCCCGATGCTCCAATGTCTCCGGTCGGCCTTGAATCTTTGATGTTCCGATCGATTCCCATCAGTTGGGGCCAAACAACACGCGGGTCCCCCTCATGCAGTAACATTTCTGGTCTTATCAGAGCGGCCTACTTCACACAGGTTCCTGGCCATAAAGTCCTATGATGATAACAGGGACTGGAATATGGACCATCCCATGCACACTGATCTATGGAGTCATGAACTCTGGTGTGTTTTCAGAAAGAAGAGCACAATACAGAAGGCAACAGGTTTTTTTTTCAATTCAAACCAAATCACATTTTGTCACATGCATCGAACACAACAAGTGTAGACCTTATTGTGAAATGCTTACTTACAAGCCCTTAATCAACAATGCAGAGTTTTTAAAAAGTAAGAGAGAAAATGACTGCATTAATGGCGTTTCCAAAACCCATTCATTCTCTTTACCATTAACTAACAATTGTGTGAAGTCAGAAGCCGCTTTCACATGCTGTCCTGCTCTCTGACACTGGCAGGCAGTGGATGGATATAGTGTGACAATAGGCAGGTTTCCATTGACTCAGCTTTATTCGACCAAAGCAACGATGCAAAAAGCAGCCTGGTCACCAGAAACAATCTTCGATTTGAGATGCTTCATAAGGGGCTGAGAACGGCGATATGAATTCCTCAAAATAAACCGATGGGACAGCACTGGGCTCGAACTCTGGGCTTGAAATAATACGATCATATCTGCATGTGTGGTTCCCACCGTGAAGCATGGAGAAGGAGGTGTGATGGTGTTGGGGTGCTTTGCTGGTGACACTGTCCTGATTTATTTAGAATTCAAGGCACACCTAACCATAATGGCTACCACAGCATTCTGCAGCAATACGCCATCCCATCTGGTTTGTGCTTAGTTTGACAATAATTTGTTTTTCAACAGGACAATGACCCAACACACCTCCAGGCAGTGTAAGGGCTATTTGACCAAGAAGCAGAGTGATGGAGTGCTGCATCAGACGACTTGGCCTCAACAATCACCCAACGTCAACCCAATTGAGATGGTTTGGGATGAGTTGGACCGCATAGTGAAGGAAAAGCAGCCAACAAGTGCTCAGCATATGTGGGAACTCCTTCAAGACTGTTGGGAAAGCATTCCAGGTGAAGCTGGTTGAGAGAATGCCAAGTGTGCAATGCTGTCAAAGGAAAATGGTGGCTACTTTGAAAAATCAAACACTTTTTTGGTTACTACATGATTATGTGTGTGTTATTTCTTAGTTTTGATGTCCTCACTATTATTATTCTACAATAGTAAAAATAAAGAAAAACTCTTGAATGAATACCTGTGTCCAAACATTTGACTGGTACAGTATTTATATATACATTTTTTTTAAACCATTGTGTCATGTGTAATGGTAACGTCAGATATAGGATACATATTCCAAGGATCGACAACATACTGTACAGTGCATTTGGAACGTATTCAGACCCACTTTTTCCACATTTTGTTACGTTAGTCTTATTTTTAAAGTAATTTTTAAAAATATACATATATACATATACATATATACACATATAATACTCCATAATGACAAAGCGAAAACAGGTTTAATTTTTTTAAATATATACTGTACATTATTTACATACTTATTCAGACTCTTTGCAATGAGACTCGAAATTGAACTCAGGTGCATCCTCTTTCCATTGATCATGCCTGAGATGTTTCTACAACTTGATTGGCATCCACCTGTGGTAAATTCAATTAATTGGACAAGATTTGGAAAGGCACACACCTGTCTATATAAGGTCCCATAGTTGTAAGTGGATATCAGCGTAAAAACCAAGCCATGATGTCAAAGAAATTGTCCGTAGAGGTCTGAGATAGGATTGTGTCGAGGCAGAGATCTGGGGAAGTGTACCAAATGTCTGCAGCATTGAAGGTCCCCAAGATCACAGTGGCCTCCATCATTCTTAAATGGAAGAAGTTTGGAACTATTAAGACTCTTCCTAGAGCTGGCTACCTGGCCAAACTAAGCAATCAGGGTAGAAGGACCTTGGTCAGGGAGAGGACCAAGAACCCAATGGTCACTCTGAGAAACAAGATTCTCTGGTCTGATGAAACCAAGATTCAACTCTTTGGCGTGAATGCCAAGCGTCACATCTGGAGGAAACCAGGCAACGCTCATCACCTATCCAATACCATCCCTACGTTGAAGCATGGTGGTGGCAGCATCATGCTGTGGGGATGTGTTTCAGAGGCAGGGACAAGGAGAATAGGCAGGAATGAGGGAAAGATGAAAGGAGCGAAGTACAGAGAGTTTCTTGATGAAAACCTGCTCCAGAGCACTCAGGACCTCAGACTGGTGTTAAGATTACAAGTCTCTCAATGTCCTTGAGTGGACCAGCCGTAGCTCGGACTTGAACCCGATCGAAAATCTCTGGAGAGACTTGAAAATAACTGTGTATAGCGACGCTCCCCATCCAACCTGACAGAGCTTGAGAGGATCTGCAGAGATCAATGGGAGAAACTCCTCAAATACAGGTGTGTCAAGCTTGTAGCATCAGACGTAAGACTCGAGGCTGTAATCACTGCCAAAGGTTTTTATAATAATAATAATAATAACATTTCAATAAATGTGATATTTTTATGTTTTATAAATGTGCAAAACAGGTTTTTAGAAATGTTTTCTTTGTAAGTGTGAGGTATTGTGTGTAGATTGATGAGGGAAAAACGATTTAATCCATTTTAGAATAAGGCTGTAAGGTAACAATTGGGGGGGGGGGTAAAGTGGCCTGAATACTATTTGAATGCACTGTAATGCACTAATGCACTGTAATTATCTGTTGGACAGGGGTGGATTTCTCTTTTGTCAGACGTTTCTTTATTGTTACACATCATGATAGAAACTGTTTTAAATAAATGATGATTGCCGAATATATTTCGAAGGTATGCGGGGTACGTGATAACATCACGTCACTATAAAGCTTCACTCTACAATTAATTATAAATGTCTACTGCTTGCAAAATCAAATTTGTTCAACTAGTCAGGACTGTCCTGAATTTCAAATATACCTTGAATTACTTCGCCTTGCTTTTCTGTTTGGCTGGCAGGTTTCACCATCCTGATTCAGCAAGTTTTTTCAGATCTACAGGACAGCAAGTTTTCAGATCTACAGGACAGCAAGTTATTTCATACGTTGATACATGAGAATTATTGGAATATTGCAAATATTAGTTAACTATTGCATTTCATCCAGGCTGGCTTCCGTAGTCTACCTTAGACATGAAATAGATAGGCAGGAGGCAGGAGACATGAAATATTTTGTTGATTCTATGTTAGACAACTGCAATGCTCTACTTTCCGGCTACCCGGATAAAGCACAAAATAAACTTCAGATAGTACTAAATACGGCTGCTAGAAACCTGACTAGAATCCAAAAAGAGTTATCATATTATTCCAGTGCTAGCCTCCCTACTGCTTCCTGATAAGGGCTGATATCAAGGTTTTAACCTACAAAGCATTTCATGGGCTTGCTCCTACCTATCATCCGATTTGGTCCTGCCGTACATACCTACACATACGCTACGGTTACAAGACACAAGCCTCCTAATTGTCCCTAGAATTTCTAAGCAAACAGAGACAGACTCGGTCTCAACCTTCAAGTCTTTATTGAAGACTCATCTCTTCAGTAGGTCATATGATTGAGTGTAGTCTGGCCCAGGAGTGTGAAGGTGAACGGAAAGGCTCTGGAGCAACGAACCACCTTTGCTGTCTCTGCCTGGCCAGTTCCCCTCTCTCCATTGGGATGCCCTGCCTATTATAGGGGCTGAGTCACTGGCTTAATGGTGCTCTTCCATGTCGTCCCTAGGAGGGGTGCGTCACTTGAGTGGGTTGAGTCACCGACGTGGTCTTCCTGTCTGGGTCGGGGCCCCCCTTGGGTTGTGCCGTGGCGGAGATCTTTGTGGGCTATACTCTGCCTTGTCTCAGGATTGTAAGTTGGTGGTTGAAGATATCCCTCTAGAGGTGTGGGGGCTGTACTTTGGCAAAGTGGGTGGAGTTATATTTGCTGCCTGTTTGGCCCTGTCCGGGGGTATCATCAGATGGGGCCACAGTATCTCCTGACCCTCCTGTCTCAGCCTCCAGTATTTATGCTGCAGTAGTTTGTGTTGGGGGGCTAGGGTCAGTCTGTTATATCTGGAGTATTTCTCCAGTCTTATCCGGAGACCTGTGTGAATATAAATTTGCTCTCTCTAAATCTCTTTCTCTCTCGGAGGACCTGAGCCCTAGGACAATGCCTCAGGACTACCTGGCATGATGACTCCTTGCTCTCCCCGGGTCCACCCGGCTGTGCTGCTGCTCCAGTTTCAGCTGTTCTGCCTGTGACTATGGAACCCTGACCTGTTCACTGGACGTGCTACCTGTTCCTGACCTGTTTTCAACTCTCTGGAAACAGCGGAAGGCGCAGAGATACTCTGAATGATTGGCTATGAAAAGCCAACTGACATTTACTCCTGACCTGTTGCACCCTCGACAACTACAGTGATTATTATTATTTGACCATGCTGGTCATTTATGAACATTTGAAAATCTTGGCCATGTTCTGTTATATAATCGCCACCCAGCACAGCCAGAAGAGGACTGGCCACCCCTCATATCTTGGTTCCTCTCTAGGTTTCTTTTGGGGTTTTTCTAGCCACTGTGCTTCTACACCTGCATTGCTTGCTGTTTTGGGTTTTAGACTGGATTTCTGTACATCACTTTCAGATATCAGCTGATGTAAGAAGGGCTTTATAAATACATTTGATAGAAGGACATATAGGCTTTCACTGGCTACCTGAGACATGAAAGAGATAGGTGGGAGGACATATAGGCTGTCGCCAATTTATTAGGGTCGGCAGGGTAGCCTAGTGGTTAGAGCGTTGGACTAGTAACCGAAAGGTTGCAAGTTCAAATCCCTGAGCTGACAAGGTACAAATCTGTTGTTCTGCCCCTGAACAAGGCAGTTAACCCACTGTTCCTAGGCAGTCATTGAAAATAAGGATTTGTTCTTAACTGATTTGCCTAGTAAAATAAAAATAAAAATTTCCCTAAATGGGAAATGGAAACACTTTATCCACTACATTTATTTTCGTTTTTGTGAAAAAGTATTTTTTGTTTAGTGGCGATGTCATTAAGTCCAGCTGTTTTTAATGACACAAAATAGTTCCATGGAAACACACTGCTGCCTGCAATGGTCACATTTATTTTCTATGTAAACCTTATAAATGTCAATAACAAAACAAACAAAAAGTAACGTGAAAATATGACCTTAAAATGATTTAGCCGTGCGGTATTTCTTCTCTAGAGACCGACATGCATGTACTTGCAGAGTCAAGCTGTTAAATTGACGTCTCCCTGGTATGTGTGGCATGGGACTGTGAGTGTGCATGTGTGTGGGTGTGTGTAGAGTGAAGACGTTATGGTGGTTTAGGTATGTGAAGAACTGGATTGGGTTATGCTACATTAACCAGCAATACTTCGGGTTTAGTCACAAACACAAAGTTAATTGCTGAAATCACGTTCATTCACAAAAATGCAACGGTTTCCTTGTGATTCATATTCACTTTTATATATTAGTGTTTTGGTACAGAGTATTTCCATTAGTTTTGGTCAATGTTTACCTGACACACTCATGGCTTGTCACGCATCACAAATTCTTTATTATCTTATTCAAGTAATAAAAGCCATGATTCATCAGTATGCAGCACTGTAATGTGGAGAGATACAGTGTAGAACATATTACGGGACATTCATAGAATGGGATATAGCCCTCTTTCTCTATCGATTCCTCTTTTCATACCATAGCAATAAACTGTTTTAAACTTATTAAATCACTGAGAGGTGACTGGGGATTGTACATCTCTCAATCATGGTCATTCTCACTCTTCCTTTTTCATACCCTCCATCCCTGCACTGCATAGCCAAGAGGGAGAGAGTGTGAGTGAGATTGAGAGAGAGAGAGAGAGGGGGAGAGAGAGAGATGGGCAGAGAAAGAGAGCGAAGATTGAGTGAGACAGAGATTAAGAGGACGCAAGAGAGGGAGAATATTGAGAGAGAGAGAGAAAGAGATGAAAAATAAAACAATTAGTCATCAATTTCAAAGGCAGTGTTTAAAAAAATCATTTTCCCCTGAGGTAAACCTGCTGAATGCAGAATCAGCCGCCCACGCTAGCACGGTGAATAAGGCTGGAAGAATGCATGGCAACCCACTCAACATGCAGCACACAGCCCCACACACACACTCTCTCCTCTGACACATAGCCACACAAACATTCACATGGGCGTCTGATTTTGTCTGAAAGTGGGGGTGCAAAAGCTTGCAATTCTACACTGTTTCTTAACAATGGGAAGAACAGAACACAACCATTTTTAATATTTTGCCACATTATACTGCAAAAGAGTTTTAATGACTAGATTACTAATCTACTCCATACCCTGAAAATCCCACCCCTGATAATTAATTGACAGGTCTGAAACCCTACCACCTCTGTGACTCACTTACATCCCGCCTCCTTCCCTAGAAACCCCACCCACAGTGATCAATTGACAGGCCAAACTGATACGATTTGGATAATGCATCACAGTGAGGAAATAAAATAAAAAATGGGAGGAATAATATTGTTTGAATTGATTTAGAATTGTGTACTTGGTAGGTTAAGACAAAGCATTGTTAAACTCAACATTAAGATTGAATTATTTTTATCACAAATAATGCGATCCCAATAATGTAGTACAATTAAACATGTGAATTTAGAAGAATCGTTGAAAAACAATCTTTGTGCCAGCGTTATCTGGTAGGGCATTGGACAACTACTATTAACTTGAAAAGGGTAACTGGAGTTAAGCATTGACATTTGGTCATAGATTATGTTCACGTAAAAATAATATTGCATCCAAATTGTGAATGGTTATTAAATATCATGACACATTTGAGTTTTATTTTGGCAGAGATATATATATATATATAAAGCCATAAATTAAGGCCCTGAATCAGCATTAAATAAAACAAATGTAGCTCTGGTAATTGGACTCGTATTTGAACGGTTAGGACAAGAGCAGGAGTCTCCAACCTTTTCTTTAATAAGAGCCACTTCACAGAAAAATAAATAGATACAGTACACGTCAAAAGTTTGGACACACCTTCTCATTCAAGGGTTTTTCCTTATTTTTTACATTGTGACTATCTCATGAAGCTGGTTGAGAGAATGCTAAGAGTGTGCAAAGCTGACAGAGTATGATTAGCTCGGTTTCAAGGGTGTTTATTAAATAAATCAAATTAAAAGGATAGGTCTCACCCATGAGACCCTCTCCGGGATATCGTCTTCTGGGCTCCGGGTCTTGCTGTATCCTGTTGGGCACACAAACTCAACTCCCTTGTCTTTAGCTCAGGCACCGTCTCCAACTACACGGCAGCCATCTTACTTCCCCCTGTCCTCTCCTGTGTGCAGCCCTTCTGGCAGCGTTATGGGGCTTTTACAGCTGGTGAGCAATCAGCCCTTGATTACTCACCAACTCCCCAATTAGCCCCAATTAGTCCTGGGTGGAGAGCCCATTGAGACCTGGCACGTCCAGCAGATAGAGCCATCGCCTCGTGATGTATACTCGACGAGTCTCCCCCTGGTGGCTGACCTGCTGTACGCCATAAACCCCTCCTTAGCTCTGTCGGGGAGGAGACTGTTGTCAGTGCGACGTACGTTTCCCTTCTCGATAGGGCATCTGCGTTTCCCTGCTTCGCCCTTGACCTGTACACAACAGAAAATGAGAGGCGTTGAATGGACAAGAACCACTTGGTAACCCGATCGTTTGTGTCCTTTCCCCTGGTTGAGTGAAGTGTACTGTTTGTTGGAGGCTGGTGAACTGAAAGCTCGCTCCACTTTGTTTTTATCCGCTATTGAACGCAGTTTATCCCGTCTTAAATTTGATCGATTCTTTACATTAAAAAAATACCTAAAGTTGTATTAGGAAAGTTGTTTGACATTTTTGGAACAAGTTTACAGGTAACTTAAATACTTTAGTCAGTTATTATATATTTTGTCATCAGGTTGGAACCGGTGTTTTTCTGGATCAAAAATTGACATTGGAGATATGATGGAATTAATCGAACAAAAGGACCATTTGTGATGTTTATGGGACATATTGGAGTGGCAACAAAAGAAGATCTTCAAAGGTAAGGTGCCTGGCGGGTTGAAATATGAATGTCGTGTTTGTTTTGTGGGGTGCTATCCTCAGACAATCGCATGGTTTGCTTTCGCCATAAAGCCTTTTTGAAATCTGACACATTGGCTGGATTAACAACAAGTGTAGCTTTAATTTGGTGTATTGCATGTGTGATTTCATTTACATTTACATTGAAGTCATTTAGCAGACGCTCTTATCCAGAGCGACTTACAAATTGGTGCATTCACCTTATGACATCCAGTGGAACAGTCACTTTACATGAAAGTTTAATATTTATAGTAATTTATTTTGAATTTGGCGCTCTGCCATTTCATCCAATGTTGTCGAGGGGTTCCGCTTGCGGAACATCTAGCCGTTACAAATTAAGTGTTGCAGTGATATCACTCGCTGTAGTAGCTGATGTGTATAGTGTTGAGTCATCCGCATACATAGACACACTGGCTTTACTCAAGGCCAGTGACATGTCATCAGTGAATATTGAAAAAAGTAAGGGGCCTAGAC
This sequence comes from Oncorhynchus gorbuscha, assembly GCF_021184085.1. Lineage (NCBI taxonomy): Eukaryota > Metazoa > Chordata > Actinopteri > Salmoniformes > Salmonidae > Oncorhynchus > Oncorhynchus gorbuscha. Next base: position 87,516,288 of record NC_060181.1, on the reverse strand, counting down.
AGCTGCCCTGGGGAATTCCTGGTTCTACCTGGATTATGTTGGAGAGCCTTCCATAAAAGACAACCATCATGTCTTTACTATTAGGCCCATATGTTCATTTTATATGTGAATAAAAAAATATTATCTATAAAATAGACAGACTAGCTCAAAACATTACTGTTACGAATCCCTTTTGGCCCAACAGTCTAGGGGGGATGGTAATGAGACCCGTAACATAACTCATGCAAATTATTATTGTGACAAAGTAAAAGTGTGAACGAAATAACCACGACAACAGAAATCTACCGTCAAACTCCAGGTTTATTTATAAACACACGGTAATGGGGGGAGCAGGAAAAGGGGCTGAGCTGGACCCAAGGAAAGAAACAATAAATATACAAAAACACACCCCTAAGCTAGACTAGCCTACTTTAACAGCTAACTAACTGACCAAAAATACAGTGGGTGGTCCGCCCAGTTCTACCTAGTGTATTTAACAAAGTTTACCTACGGATAGTGTATGCCCATGGACTTGTCTTGGTTTCCCCTTTTCCCACGAGCAACAAACAAACACCATAACCAAAAACAATACTCACAGGTGATGACAAAGTGCTATGGAGGTGCTTTAAACAAAAGAGAGGTTAAGATACAAAGCGAGAGAAACACAGAGACCTACAGACATGGCATTTACAGAGAGATTGAGATTGAGCTAGAGATTGAGCTGAGCTCTAGAACAAACAAATGGGGTTTTTAAACCATGGGGAAGGAACTGTGATAGGTCAGGAAATAGGAGGAGGTGTGTCTTCTGATTGATGATTGATTGTTGACTGATTGGGGAGTGATGATTTTCACCTGTGAGGGGAGAAGGAGAGAAAAGAAACACACACACAGGATACACACACACAGGATAACTGTATCCGTAACACTCCCACCCTTAAAAGAGCAACCCTAGGGGTTGCGACTACAGTATTTCAATGAATACTTACAAAGCAACAACCTTGCAAAACATTCAGAAATCATTTTCACACACGAGACAATGCATCTGCCAACACATTATCAGAACCCTTTTTGTGGCGGATCTCCAAATTATAATTTTGTACAATCAGCGCCCTACTCATTAACAAAATGTCATTTTGATTTTGGGTCATGGGGGTGTGGTTTGATGTGGGTGTGTTCTGTTATACTGCTTACCTTTGTTTTGTCAATTTTGGGACTAGATTTCAAGTGTATGACTACTATAGATGCCACATAAGATGCCACACAAAAAAGTAGCTTTTTTGGTTAACCTCTCTGGGATATGTGGGATGCCCACCTGGCCAAAAGCCAGGGAAAATGCAGAGCGCCAAATTAAAAATATATATTTTTAACTTTCATTAAATCACACATGCAAGATAGCAAATTAAAGCTACACTTGTTGTGAATCTAGCCAAACTGTCAGATTTCAAAAAGTATTTTCGGCGAAAGCAAACGATGCTATTATCTGAGGATAGCACCTCCGTCAACAAAAATATTTCAACCCTGCAGGCGCGACACAAAACGCAGAAATGTAAATATAATTCATGCCTTACCTTTGACGAGCTTCTTTTGTTGGCACTCCAATATGTCCCATAAACATCACAAATAGTCCTTTTGTTCGGTTAATTCGGTCGATATATATATCCAAAATGTCCATTTATTTGGCGCGTTTGATCCAGAAAAACACCAGTTCCAACTTGCGCAACGTGACTACAAAAATATCTCAAAAGTTACCTGTAAACTTTGCCAAAACATTTCAAACTACTTTTTTTGTTACGAATAACTATGAGTGGTGGATGGAATCAGGCGCAGAGAGCAGGGTTCTGTCGTTTATCAAATTTATTACACCGGTTCAACCGAAAATGATCACGCCAACACACAGGGCGTATATGGGTTGCCAGTCCAAAACAACAGGACAAAATAGACCAGAGAATAAAGATAAGAAAACAAAACACACCATCAAACACAGAGTAACAAAAAACAAGCCCGCACAAAATTCCCAGCGGGCCTAGTGCCCTTAAATACCCTACAAACAAACCCTAATACAAAACAGGTGTACCCAATTAACCACTAACCAACACAAACGGAAAAGGAATCGATGGCAGCTAATAGGCCGGTGACACGACCGCCGAGCCCCGCCCGAACAGGAAGAGGCACCCTGTTCAGCGAGGTTCGTGACATTTGTAATACAATGTTAGGTATTTTTTTACGTAAACAATCGATACAATTGAGGACGGGATGATCTGTGTTCAATACAGGAAGAAAACAAACTGTAGCTAGCTTTCTGGTCACGCGCCTCTATCTAACAGTACACTTCAAGTGACCCTCGTTCAAGATGGCTGTACTTTTCCATTACACAAAGAACCTCAACCAATTTCTAAAGATTGTTGACATCCAGTGGAAGCCATAGGAACTGCAAGAAGGTCCCTTAGAAATCTGGATTCCCAACGAAACCCATTGAAAAGAGAGTGACCTCAACAAACCAAAAAATCAGAATATTTTGTCCTCTGGGTTTCGCATGCTAAATATGTTATGTTATACTCACAGACATGATTCAAACAGATTTAGAAACTTCATAGTGTCTTCCATCCAAATATGTTAATACTATGCATATCTTATCTTCTGGGGATGAGTAGCAGGCAGTTGAATTTGGGCATGCATTTCATCCGGACGTGAAAATACTGCCCCCTGTCACCCAGAAGTTAATGCAACTGCTGTGTCACCAATAAGTTAACTTAAAAAGCTGCACTGGGGCATAGTGTAGACTTCCATGGATAGCTTCATGTCAGGAGAGAGATTCTATAGGAGAGAGGGTGATCCCAGGGAGAGGCCTCCATTTTGGGGCACTGCTCAGCGGAAACAAGCCTGTCCTAGAGGGGTACATAAAAGTACATTTTATACTGATTATGTGTCAGATTTGTTTTAACCCCCAATGGTAAAGGTTAAGATTGGTGGAAGGGGAATCTGATCCTATATATGTGGTTAGGGGTGACATCTACCTCAAACTGTGTTATGGATCTTTGTCTTTGGAACACTCCTCCCTTCACTAGTAGCTGTTACACCAGCAACAAACAATGCTTTCAAGGGTATTTTCTCTCCCTATTGATGTGTACACACACACATGAACACACACAGGCGCGCTTAAACACACACACACACATGTATACACACAAACACATACACATGAAAACGCACCCAAACACACACAGAGACACACACAGACCATTTACCCATACTGAGAAATGTATCAGCATAGAAATGCTGAAGCGAATAAAAGATAAATGAAGAGTAGAACAAAGGAGCTAGACATCCCAAGGTTGAATGTTCCAAACCCACACAGCCTTTTTAGAAATGCGTCAAAAACATCAACAAAAATCACATGCTAAATCTCAGAATGCTTGTGTGGGCAGCAGCAGGTCCACAACCCTTTGAGAGAGAAAGTACACAATAACAAAGTTATACTGAAACCCTTTGCAGAGCTATTCTTATTAATCGAGATTGAACAGAAGTCAGTCAACTTCTCCAAAATATTACTTGACAAATTTGACATAATGGATCATGTGTGAGTCACACAGACAGATGCCGATATTTCATGCCCCCCCCCCAAAAAAACACTTTGCTATGGTATGTCAAACTGGGTACATATTGTAATTGTATTTGTGGGGTACAGAGATGAGGTCATTAAAAAATCATTCACTATAATTGCACACAGAGTGTGTAACGGCGAGTCGGACCGAAATGCAGCGTGGTGGTTACTCATGTCTTTAATAAAGAAAAGCGATACATGAAATAACTCAAATAAATATACAAAACAACAAAACGAAACGTGAAAACCTATTACAGCCTATCTGGTGAAAACTACACAGAGACAGGAACAATCACCCACGAAATACACATTGAAACCCTGGCTACCTAAATATGGTTCCCAATCAGAGACAACGAGAATCACCTGACTCTGATTGAGAACCGCCTCAGGCAGTCAAACCTATGCAACACCCCTACTCAGCCGCAATCCCAATAACTACAAAACCCTAATATGAAATACAACAACATAAACCCATGTCACACCCTGGCCTGACCAAATAATAAACAAAAACACAAAATACTAAGACCAAGGCGTGACAGAACCCCCCCCTAAGGTGCGGACTCCCGGACGCACCTCAAAACCATAGGGAGGGTCCGGGTGGGCGTCTGTCCATGGTGGCGGCTCCGGTTCGGGACGTGGACCCCACTCCATTAATGTCATAGTTCCTCCCCTTCGCGTCCTGGGATAAACCACCCTCGCTGCCGACCATGGCCTTATAGTCCTCACCCAGAACCCCACTGAACTGAGGGGCAGCTCGTGACTGAGGGGCAGCTCGGGACTGAGGGGCAGCTCGGGACTGAGGGAGCTCGGGACTGAAGGGAAGCTTGGGACTGAGGGGAAGCTCGGGACTGAAGAGCAGCTCGGGACTTAGGGGCAGCTCGGGACTGAGGGGCAGCTCGGGACTGAGGGGAAGCCTGGGACTGAGGGGAAGCCCGGGACTGAGAGAAAGCCCAGTACTGAGAGGAAGCCCAGTACTGAGAGGAAGCCCAGTACTGAGAGGAAGCCCAGTACTGAGATGAAGCTCAGGCAGGTAGTAGGCTCCGGTAGATCCTGGCTGGCTGGTGGATCTGGAAGATTCTGGTTGACTGGCAGATCTGGAAAAGACTGGTTGACTGGCAGATCTGGAAGAATGTGGTTGACTGGCAGATCTAGAAGATCATGGCTGACTGGCGTTCTAGCTGCTCTATGCAGACTGACATCTCTGGCTGCTCCATGCAGACTGACAGCTCAGGCTGCTTCATGCAGACTGACAGCTCTGGCTGCTTCATGCAGACTGACAGCTCTGGCTGCTTCATGCAGACTGACAGCTCTGGCTGCTTCATACAGACTGACAGCTCTGTCTGCTTCATGCAGACTGACAGCTCTGGCTGCTTCATGCAGACTGACAGCTCAGGCTGCTCCGAACATGCAGGAGGCTCCGGCAGCACTGTAGTGGAGGAAGGCTCTAGAAGCGCTGAACAGGAGGGAGACTTCGGTAGCGCAGGAGAGGAGAAAGGCTATGATAGCGCTGAACAGACAGGAGACTCCAGCAGCGCTGTAGAGGAGGAAGGCTCTGATAGCGCTGAACAGGCGGGAGGCTCCGGCAGCGCAGGAGAGGCGAGGCGCACTGTAGGCCTGATGCGTGGTGCTGGCACTGGTGGTACTGGGCCGAGGACACGCACAGGAAGCCTGGTGCGGGGAGCTGCCACCGGAGGGCTGGTGTGTGGAGGTGGCACAGGATGGGCTAGACCGTGAAGGTGTACTGGAGAGCCTGAGAGCAGGACTGGCATAGGACGTGCAAGGCTAGGGATGTGCACAGGAGGCCTGGTGCATGAGGCTGGCACATTTTTCACCAGCCGACTAACACGCACGTCAGGACGAGTATGGAGCGCTGACCCAGGTGCCATCAAATCCCCGACACGCTCCGTCGGACTAATCTTGTACCTAAAGCACCAAGCTAGCAACTCCCTCATTACTCTCCACTCCACCTTCCCCATTAACTCCTTTACAGTCTCTGCTTCGCTCACCTCTAACACCGGCTCTGGTTCTGGTCTCCTCCTTGGCTCCTCACGATTAACAAGGAGAGTTGGCTCAGGTCTATCTCCAGACTCTGCCACTCTCCCTCTGAGTCCCCCCCAATAAATTTTTGGGGCTGACTCACAGGCTTTCCTCTGCGCCGTTTCCTCTGCGCCGTTTCCTCTGCGCCAGCCACTAGCTGGACAACTGGACAACATCTGGTGAAATGGCAGAACGCCAAATTCAAATTAAATTACTATAAATATAAAACTTTCATGAAATCACAAGTGTAATACATCAAAATAAAGCTTAAGTTGTTGTTAATCAAGCCGCCGTGTCAGATTTCTTAAAGGTTTTACGGCGAAAGGTTTTACGGCGAAAGGTTTTACGGCGAAAGCAAACCATTATCTGACAGCGCCCAGCACATAACTAATCATTTTTAACCAGGGAGTTGCGACATGAAGTCAGAAATAGCGATATAATTTATGCCTTACCTTTGAAGGTCTTCTTCTGTTGGCACTCCAAAAGGTCCCAGTTACATTACAAATGGTTCTTTTGTTCGATAAAGTCCTTCTTTATATCCATAAAAACTCAGTTTAGCTGGATCCCAAACGTTACCAATAAACTTATCCAAACAAGTCAATCAACGTTTATGATCAAGCCTTAGGTACCCTAATACGCAAATAAACTATAAAATTTAAGACAGAGAATCGTTATTGTATTTGCCGGAGATAAACAAAAAGAACGCACACTCTCGGCCATGCACTTGGAATCATTACAGCCAAAATGGTAGACACTTAGAAAAACTACAACTTCTACCTCATTTATCCAAAAACCAGCCTGAAACGCTTTCTAGTGGAAGCCCTATGAACTGCAATCGGGGACAATTTCATCCGATGTGGAGGAAGACCCGTCTTAATCTTATGCGTTCCTTACAGAGGTACCAACAACAAGCCAACAGACGTCGCCGTCCCGGGCCTACCCTGCACCCCGGCCAGAGAGTCTGGCTCTCCACAAGAGACTTACCACTACGGGTGGAGTCTCGCAAGCTGTCCCAAAAATACATCGGCCCCTTTAAGGTTGCCAGGAGAGTTAACCCAGTTTCTTATCGCCTACACTTACCCAGATCCCTTAAGATTAATCCCACGTTTCACATTTCCTTATTAAAACCTGTTGTTTTTTCTCCCCTTGTCCCGGCAGACAGACCTCCCCCTCCGCCTCGTGTCATTGGAGGCCAGCCGGCTTATACCGTCCATCGGATACTGGATTCCCACCGGGTGCAGCGGTCCTGGCAGTATCTGGTGGACTGGGAAGGCTACGGTCCCGAGGAGCGCTCCTGGGTTCCTGCCAAAGACATACTGGACCCTGACCTCATTCGTCAGTTCAGGGCCCTCCACCCCGAGAGAGCTGGTAGGAACGTTAGGAGCCGTTCCTAGAGGGGGGGGGGGATTCTGTCAGGATTTGGCCAGGGTTGTTCCGGTTTTTGGTCACTAGATGCCCCCATTGTGCTTTTTGACCTTTTGTTTTCCCTTGATCCCCATTATTATTTGCACCTGTGCCTCGTTTCCCCTGATTGTATTTAAACCCCTAGTTTTCCTCCGTTCTTTGCTCTGTGTTTGTATGTTAGCACCCAGTCCTAGTATTCTGTGAACTCTTGTTGATCCCGGTGGACTCTCTTGTGGAATTCTGTTTTTTTTTGTTCTTGTTTATTTATTTTTGAGTATCTTTTGAGGCTTTTTATGCTATACCTACCACCTTGTGGATTTTCCCTTTTGTCTTGGAGGATTACCTTTGTTCTTATGGAATTCCTTTTGAGGTTGTGGAGTTACATGTTTTCCTGAAGAACTTCACTTTTTACTTCATTAAATACACCGTCTCAAGTACTGCTGTGTCTGCCTCATCTTCTGGGTTCTGCCAACTATTCGTGGCTCAGTTGGTTAAGTGACTGTTTCTCACTCCGGAGACCTGGGTTTGTAACCGGGTCCTGACAATGCTGAATTTAAAAAAATATATATATATATGGTTTGTCCTCTGGGTTTCACCTGCCATTTTAGTTATGTTATACTCCCAGACATTATTTTAACAGTTTTAGAAACTTTAGAATATTTTCCAAATCTACCTATTATATGTTTTTTCTAGCTTCTGGGCCTGAGTAGGAGGCAGTTTACTTTGGGCACTCTTTTCATCCGGACGTCAAAATACCACCCCCTATCCCAAAGATGTTTTAAGCACCTTTTTACTCCTGAACTTACTCAATAATAAAAAGGGGTTGAGTACTTATCGATTTAAGACATTTCAGTTTTCATTTTTAATTACTTTATAAAAATATTGAAAAACACAATTCCACTTTGACATTACAGGTTTTTACAATCACGTTGGCACTAATATCAGAACCTTTTTTCAAAACTCTTAGACCCAAAACTCACAACCAATGTTCAAAATGCCAATTGCTTGGATATTGGATACAATTCACATAAAGCTAAGATCATTTGTTAATTGAACTAAAAGCCCCTGTTGAAATTGACACAACTTAACTTCAAAGTATTACCATTTCAAAATACAATTCACATATTACATCTGAGTTGACTAGCTATTCATTTCACTACAATGATCTAAATATCAATTGATACAACTGCTCAAAATGATAAGTAACTGTTGCATTACTCTTAATGCATAGTTTTGTGGAAACTGACTAACAATAATGTTTAGTTCATGAACGTTTCAGGATAACGAGATCCATTGACATAAATTACTGTGGAACATGCACGAATTGGACTACATTATCTATGGATGTAATATTTCATCATCATTCCTAATCAGACATTGTTTCTATAGTTCCATGTACCACTTTTCCAGACCATGTTTTCAGATTTGACATTACTGTACACTCACTGGCCACTATATTAGGTACACCTATCTAGTACTGGGTAGGACCCCCTTTTGCCTCCACAACAGCCTGAATTATTCACGGTGTTGTACGTTAAGAGATGCTATTCTACACAACATGTGTGGATTTTCTGTTAGCTTGATGGAATGAGTCTGGACATTCTCCTCTGACCTCTCTCATTAACAAGGTGTTTCTGCCCACAGAACTGCCGTTCACTGAATGTGTTTTGTTTATCGCACCATTCTCTGTAAACTCTAGAGACTGTAGTGTGTAAAAATCCCAGGAGGGCAGCTGTTTCTGAAATGCTGGAACCACCATGTGTGGCACCAACAATCATACCACAGTCAAAGTTGCTTAGATTACGCATCTTACCCGTTCTAATGTTTGGTCGAACAACAACTAAAGCTCTCTACTCTTTATACTCTATATATTGAGTTGCAGGCAGCCACATGATTCGCAGTTCGAAGAGGCAGGCTATTTGCGTTAACACGCAGGTGTACCTAATAACGTGTATGTAGGCCATTGTAATTGTTTTTCCAATACTGCCAACTCGTTACTGATGATTGTTTTCACATTGTGGTACGAGTATATAGTGAAATAAGTGGTATCCACCTACAACAACATAGTGATAACGTGGAACCTGCAGGTGATCCAGGTCACAATAGAGATCAAGCAGTGGGAGGAGGAAGACGAGGAAGACGTGGTGGTCAAAGGAATGGCAGGGAACAAGCACCCCTTCTGAGAGGTGGTCGTGGGCCTCGTTTCAGAGGTGTGGGGGAACGTAGTAGAGGACAAGCACCCCTTCTGAGAGGTGGTCGTGGGCCTCGTTTCAGAGGTGTGGGGGAACGTAGTAGAGGACAAGCACCCCTTCTGAGAGGTGGTCGTGGGCCTCGTTTCAGAGGTGTGAGCGAACGTGACAGAGGACAAGCACCCCTTCTGAGAGGTGGTCGTGGGCCTCGTTTCAGAGGTGTGAGCGAACGTGATAGAGGACAAGCACCCCTTCTGAGAGGTGGTCGTGGGCTTCGTTTCAGAGGTGTGGGGGAACGTAGTAGAGGACAAGCACCCCTTCTGAGAGGTGGTCGTGGGCCTCGTTTCAGAGGTGTGGGGAACGTAGTAGAGGACAAGCACCCCTTCTGAGAGGTGGTCGTGGGCCTCGTTTCAGAGGTGTGACGAACGTGATAGAGGACAAGCACCCCTTCTGAGAGGTGGTCGTGGGCCTCGTTTCAGAGGTGTGAGCGAACGTGATAGAGGACAAGCACCCCTTCTGAGAGGTGGTCGTGGGCCTCGTTTCAGAGGTGTGGGGGAACGTGAGTAGAGGACAAGCACCCCTTCTGAGAGGTGGTCGTGGGCCTCGTTTCAGAGGTGTGACCGAAAGTGATAGAGGACAAGCACCCCTTCTGAGAGGTGGTCGTGGGCCTCGTTTCAGAGGTGTGAGCGAACGTGATAGAGGACAAGCACCCCTTCTGAGAGGTGGTCGTGGGCCTCGTTTCAGAGGTGTGAGCGAACGTGACAGAGGACAAGCACCCCTTCTGAGAGGTGGTCGTGGGCCTCGTTTCAGAGGTGTGAGCGAACGTGACAGAGGACAAGCACCCCTTCTGAGAGGTGGTCGTGGGCCTCGTTTCAGAGGTGTGAGCGAACGTGACAGAGGACAAGCACCCCTTCTGAGAGGTGGTCGTGGGCCTCGTTTCAGAGGTGTGAGCGAACGTGATAGAGGACAAGCACCCCTTCTGAGAGGTGGTCGTGGGCCTCGTTTCAGAGGTGTGAGCGAACGTGATAGAGGACAAGCACCCCTTCTGAGAGGTGGTCGTGGGCCTCGTTTCAGAGGTGTGAGCGAACGTGATAGAGGACAAGCACCCCTTCTGAGAGGTGGTCGTGGGCCTCGTTTCAGAGGTGTGGGGGAACGTAGTAGAGGACAAGCACCCCTTCTGAGAGGTGGTCGTGGGCCTCGTTTCAGAGGTGTGGGGGAACGTAGTAGAGGACAAGCACCCCTTCTGAGAGGTGGTCGTGGGCCTCGTTTCAGAGGTGTGGGGGAACGTAGTAGAGGACAAGCACCCCTTCTGAGAGGTGGTCGTGGGCCTCGTTTGAGAGGTGTGAGCGAACGTGATAGAGGACAAGCACCCCTTCTGAGAGGTGGTCGTGGGCCTCGTTTCAGAGGTGTGGGGGAACGTAGTAGAGGACAAGCACCCCTTCTGAGAGGTGGTCGTGGGCCTCGTTTCAGAGGTGTGGGGAACGTAGTAGAGGACAAGCACCCCTTCTGAGAGGTGGTCGTGGGCCTCGTTTCAGAGGTGTGGGGAACGTAGTAGAGGACAAGCACCCCTTCTGAGAGGTGGTCGTGGGCCTCGTTTCAGAGGTGTGACCGAAAGTGATAGAGGACAAGCACCCCTTCTGAGAGGTGGTCGTGGGCCTCGTTTCAGAGGTGTGAGCGAACGTGATAGAGGACAAGCACCCCTTCTGAGAGGTGGTCGTGGGCCTCGTTTCAGAGGTGTGAGCGAACGAGATAGAGGACAAGCACCCCTTCTGAGAGGTGGTCGTGGGCTTCGTTTCAGAGGTGTGGGGGAACGTAGTAGAGGACAAGCACCCCTTCTGAGAGGTGGTCGTGGGCCTCGTTTCAGAGGTGTGACCGAAAGTGATAGAGGACAAGCACCCCTTCTGAGAGGTGGTCGTGGGCCTCGTTTCAGAGGTGTGAGCGAACGTGACAGAGGACAAGCACCCCTTCTGAGAGGTGGTCGTGGGCCTCGTTTCAGAGGTGTGAGCGAACGTGATAGAGGACAAGCACCCCTTCTGAGAGGTGGTCGTGGGCCTCGTTTCAGAGGTGTGAGCGAACGTGATAGAGGACAAGCACCCCTTCTGAGAGGTGGTCGTGGGCCTCGTTTGAGAGGTGTGAGCGAACGTGATAGAGGACAAGCACCCCTTCTGAGAGGGTGGTCGTGGGCCTCGTTTCAGAGGTGTGGGGAACGTAGTAGAGGACAAGCACCCCTTCTGAGAGGTGGTCGTGGGCCTCGTTTCAGAGATGTGGGGAGCGTAGTAGAGGACAAGCACCCCTTCTGAGAGGTGGTCGTGGGCCTCGTTTCAGAGGTGTGGGGGAACGTAGTAGAGGACAAGCACCCCTTCTGAGAGGTGGTCGTGGGCCTCGTTTCAGAGGTGTGGGGGAACGTGATAGAGGACAAGCACCCCTTCTGAGAGGTGGTCGTGGGCCTCGTTTCAGAGGTGTGGGGGAACGTAGTAGAGGACAAGCACCCCTTCTGAGAGGTGGTCGTGGGCCTCGTTTGAGAGGTGTGAGCGAACGTGATAGAGGACAAGCACCCCTTCTGAGAGGTGGTCGTGGGCCTCGTTTCAGAGGTGTGGGGGAACGTAGTAGAGGACAAGCACCCCTTCTGAGAGGTGGTCGTGGGCCTCGTTTCAGAGGTGTGGGGGAACGTAGTAGAGGACAAGCACCCCTTCTGAGAGGTGGTCGTGGGCCTCGTTTCAGAGGTGTGGGGGAACGTAGTAGAGGACAAGCACCCCTTCTGAGAGGTGGTCGTGGGCCTCGTTTCAGAGGTGTGACCGAAAGTGATAGAGGACAAGCACCCCTTCTGAGAGGTGGTCGTGGGCCTCGTTTCAGAGGTGTGAGCGAACGTGATAGAGGACAAGCACCCCTTCTGAGAGGTGGTCGTGGGCCTCGTTTCAGAGGTGTGAGCGAACGTGATAGAGGACAAGCACCCCTTCTGAGAGGTGGTCGTGGGCTTCGTTTCAGAGGTGTGGGGGAACGTAGTAGAGGACAAGCACCCCTTCTGAGAGGTGGTCGTGGGCCTCGTTTCAGAGGTGTGACCGAAAGTGATAGAGGACAAGCACCCCTTCTGAGAGGTGGTCGTGGGCCTCGTTTCAGAGGTGTGAGCAAACGTGATAGAGGACAAGCACCCCTTCTGAGAGGTGGTCGTGGGCCTCGTTTCAGAGGTGTGAGCGAACGTGACAGAGGACAAGCACCCCTTCTGAGAGGTGGTCGTGGGCCTCGTTTCAGAGGTGTGAGCGAACGTGATAGAGGACAAGCACCCCTTCTGAGAGGTGGTCGTGGGCCTCGTTTCAGAGGTGTGAGCGAACGTGATAGAGGACAAGCACCACTTCTGAGAGGTGGTCATGGGCCTCATTTCAGAGGTGTGAGCGAACGTGATAGAGGACAAGCACCCCTTCTGAGAGATGGTCGTGGGCCTCGTTTCAGAGGTGTGGGGGAACGTAGTAGAAGACAAGCACCCCTTCTGAGAGGTGGTCGTGGGCCTCGTTTCAGAGGTGTGAGCGAACGTGATAGAGGACAAGCACCCCTTCTGAGAGGTGGTCGTGGGCCTCGTTTCAGAGGTGTGAGCGAACGTGATAGAGGACAAGCACCCCTTCTGAGAGGTGGTCGTGGGCCTCGTTTCAGAGGTGTGGGGGAACGTAGTAGAGGACAAGCACCCCTTCTGAGAGGTGGTCGTGGGCCTCGTTTCAGAGGTGTGAGCGAACGTGATAGAGGACAAGCACCCCTTCTGAGAGGTGGTCGTGGGCCTCGTTTCAGAGGTGTGGGGGAACGTAGTAGAGGACAAGCACCCCTTCTGAGAGGTGGTCGTGGGCCTCGTTTCAGAGGTGTGAGCGAACGTGATAGAGGACAAGCACCCCTTCTGAGAGGTGGTCGTGGGCCTCGTTTCAGAGGTGTGGGGGAACATAGTAGAGGACAAGCACCCCTTCTGAGAGGTGGTCGTGGGCCTCGTTTCAGAGATGTGGGGGAACGTAGTAGAGGACAAGCACCCCTTCTGAGAGGTGGTCGTGGGCCTCGTTTCAGAGGTGTGGGGGAACGTAGTAGAGGACAAGCACCCCTTCTGAGAGGTGGTCGTGGGCCTCGTTTCAGAGGTGTGGGGGAACGTAGTAGAGGACAAGCACCCCTTCTGAGAGGTGGTCGTGGGCCTCGTTTCAGAGGTGTGGGGAACGTAGTAGAGGACAAGCACCCCTTCTGAGAGGTGGTCGTGGGCCTCGTTTGAGAGGTGTGAGCGAACGTGATAGAGGACAAGCACCCCTTCTGAGAGGTGGTCGTGGGCCTCGTTTCAGAGGTGTGGGGGAACGTAGTAGAGGACAAGCACCCCTTCTGAGAGATGGTCGTGGGCCTCGTTTCAGAGGTGTGACCGAAAGTGATAGAGGACAAGCACCCCTTCTGAGAGGTGGTCGTGGGCCTCGTTTCAGAGGTGTGAGCGAACGTGATAGAGGACAAGCACCCCTTCTGAGAGGTGGTCGTGGGCCTCGTTTCAGAGGTGTGAGCGAACGTGATAGAGGACAAGCACCCCTTCTGAGAGGTGGTCGTGGGCCTCGTTTCAGAGGTGTGGGGAACGTAGTAGAGGACAAGCACCCCTTCTGAGAGGTGGTCGTGGGCCTCGTTTCAGAGGTGTGAGCGAACGTGATAGAGGACAAGCACCCCTTCTGAGAGGTGGTCGTGGGCCTCGTTTCAGAGGTGTGGGGAACGTAGTAGAGGACAAGCACCCCTTCTGAGAGGTGGTCGTGGGCCTCGTTTCAGAGGTGTGAGCGAACGTGATAGAGGACAAGCACCCCTTCTGAGAGGTGGTCGTGGGCCTCGTTTCAGAGGTGTGGGGGAACGTAGTAGAGGACAAGCACCCCTTCTGAGAGGTGGTCGTTGGCCTCGTTTCAGAGATGTGGGGAACGTAGTAGAGGACAAGCACCCCTTCTGAGAGGTGGTCGTGGGCCTCGTTTCAGAGGTGTGGGGAACGTAGTAGAGGACAAGCACCCCTTCTGAGAGGTGGTCGTGGGCCTCGTTTCAGAGGTGTGGGGAACGTAGTAGAGGACAAGCACCCCTTCTGAGAGGTGGTTGTGGGCCTCGTTTCAGAGGTGTGGGGAACGTAGTAGAGGACAAGCACCCCTTCTGAGAGGTGGTCGTGGGCCTCGTTTGAGAGGTGTGAGCGAACGTGATAGAGGACAAGCACCCCTTCTGAGAGGTGGTCGTGGGCCTCGTTTCAGAGGTGTGGGGAACGTAGTAGAGGACAAGCACCCCTTCTGAGAGATGGTCGTGGGCCTCGTTTCAGAGGTGTGACCGAACGTGATAGAGGACAAGCACCCCTTCTGAGAGGTGGTCGTGGGCCTCGTTTCAGAGGTGTGAGCGAACGTGATAGAGGACAAGCACCCCTTCTGAGAGGTGGTCGTGGGCCTCGTTTCAGAGGTGTGAGCGAACGTGATAGAGGACAAGCACCCCTTCTGAGAGGTGGTCGTGGGCTTCGTTTCAGAGGTGTGGGGAACGTAGTAGAGGACAAGCACCCCTTCTGAGAGGTGGTCGTGGGCCTCGTTTCAGAGGTGTGACCGAAAGTGATAGAGGACAAGCACCCCTTCTGAGAGGTGGTCGTGGGCCTCGTTTCAGAGGTGTGAGCGAACGTGACAGAGGACAAGCACCCCTTCTGAGAGGTGGTCGTGGGCCTCGTTTCAGAGGTGTGAGCGAACGTGATAGAGGACAAGCACCCCTTCTGAGAGGTGGTCGTGGGCCTCGTTTCAGAGGTGTGGGGGAACGTGATAGAGGACAAGCACCCCTTCTGAGAGGTGGTCGTGGGCCTCGTTTCAGAGGTGTGACCGAACGTGATAGAGGACAAGCACCCCTTCTGAGAGGTGGTCGTGGGCCTCGTTTCAGAGGTGTGAGCGAACGTGACAGAGGACAAGCACCCCTTCTGAGAGGTGGTCGTGGGCCTCGTTTCAGAGGTGTGAGGAACGTGATAGAGGACAAGCACCCCTTCTGAGAGGTGGTCGTGGGCCTCGTTTCAGAGGTGTGAGCGAACGTGATAGAGGACAAGCACCCCTTCTGAGAGGTGGTCGTGGGCCTCGTTTCAGAGGTGTGGGGAACGTGATAGAGGACAAGCACCCCTTCTGAGAGGTGGTCGTGGGCCTCGTTTCAGAGGTGTGAGCGAACGTGATAGAGGACAAGCACCCCTTCTGAGAGGTGGTCGTGGGCCTCGTTTCAGAGGTGTGGGGGAACGTGATAGAGGACAAGCACCCCTTCTGAGAGGTGGTCGTGGGCCTCGTTTCAGAGGTGTGAGCGAACGTGATAGAGGACAAGCACCCCTTCTGAGAGGTGGTCGTGGGCCTCGTTTCAGAGGTGTGGGGGAACGTAGTAGAGGACAAGCACCCCTTCTGAGAGGTGGTCGTGGGCCTCGTTTCAGAGGTGTGACCGAACGTGATAGAGGACAAGCACCCCTTCTGAGAGGTGGTCGTGGGCCTCGTTTCAGAGGTGTGAGCGAACGTGATAGAGGACAAGCACCCCTTCTGAGAGGTGGTCGTGGGCCTCGTTTCAGAGGTGTGAGCAAACGTGATAGAGGACAAGCACCCCTTCTGAGAGGTGGTCGTGGGCCTCGTTTCAGAGGTGTGGGGAACGTAGTAGAGGACAAGCACCCCTTCTGAGAGGTGGTCGTGGGCCTCGTTTCAGAGGTGTGACCGAACGTGATAGAGGACAAGCACCCCTTCTGAGAGGTGGTCGTGGGCCTCGTTTCAGAGGTGTGGGGAACGTGATAGAGGACAAGCACCCCTTCTGAGAGGTGGTCGTGGGCCTCGTTTCAGAGGTGTGAGCGAACGTGATAGAGGACAAGCACCCCTTCTGAGAGGTGGTCGTGGGCCTCGTTTCAGAGGTGTGGGAACGTGATAGAGGACAAGCACCCCTTCTGAGAGGTGGTCGTGGGCCTCGTTTCAGAGGTGTGGGGGAACGTGAGTAGAGGACAAGCACCCCTTCTGAGAGGTGGTCGTGGGCCTCGTTTCAGAGGTGTGGGGAACGTGATAGAGGACAAGCACCCCTTCTGAGAGGTGGTCGTGGGCCTCGTTTCAGAGGTGTGACCGAAAGTGATAGAGGACAAGCACCCCTTCTGAGAGGTGGTCGTGGGCCTCGTTTCAGAGGTGTGAGCGAACGTGATAGAGGACAAGCACCCCTTCTGAGAGGTGGTCGTGGGCCTCGTTTCAGAGGTGTGAGCGAACGTGATAGAGGACAAGCACCCCTTCTGAGAGGTGGTCGTGGGCCTCGTTTCAGAGGTGTGGGGGAACGTGATAGAGGACAAGCACCCCTTCTGAGAGGTGGTCGTGGGCCTCGTTTCAGAGGTGTGAGGAACGTGATAGAGGACAAGCACCCCTTCTGAGAGGTGGTCGTGGGCCTCGTTTCAGAGGTGTGGGGGAACGTAGTAGAGGACAAGCACCCCTTCTGAGAGGTGGTCGTGGGCCTCGTTTCAGAGATGTGGGGAACGTAGTAGAGGACAAGCACCCCTTCTGAGAGGTGGTCGTGGGCCTCGTTTCAGAGGTGTGGGGAACGTGATAGAGGACAAGCACCCCTTCTGAGAGGTGGTCGTGGGCCTCGTTTCAGAGGTGTGACCGAAAGTGATAGAGGACAAGCACCCCTTCTGAGAGGTGGTCGTGGGCCTCGTTTCAGAGGTGTGAGCGAACGTGATAGAGGACAAGCACCCCTTCTGAGAGGTGGTCGTGGGCCTCGTTTCAGAGGTGTGGGGGAACGTAGTAGAGGACAAGCACCCCTTCTGAGAGGTGGTCGTGGGCCTCGTTTCAGAGGTGTGAGCGAACGTGATAGAGGACAAGCACCCCTTCTGAGAGGTGGTCGTGGGCCTCGTTTCAGAGGTGTGAGCGAACGTGACAGAGGACAAGCACCCCTTCTGAGAGGTGGTCGTGGGCCTCGTTTCAGAGGTGTGAGCGAACGTGATAGAGGACAAGCACCCCTTCTGAGAGGTGGTCGTGGGCCTCGTTTCAGAGGTGTGAGCGAACGTGATAGAGGACAAGCACCCCTTCTGAGAGGTGGTCGTGGGCCTCGTTTCAGAGGTCTGAGCGAATGTGATAGAGGACAAGCACCCCTTCTGAGAGGTGGTCGTGGGCCTCGTTTCAGAGGTGTGGGGGAACGTAGTAGAAGACAAGCACCCCTTCTGAGAGGTGGTCGTGGGCCTCGTTTCAGAGGTGAGAGCGAACGTGATAGAGGACAAGCACCCCTTCTGAGAGGTGGTCGTGGGCCTCGTTTCAGAGGTGTGAGCGAACGTGATAGAGGACAAGCACCCCTTCTGAGAGGTGGTCGTGGGCCTCGTTTCAGAGGTGTGACCGAAAGTGATAGAGGACAAGCACCCCTTCTGAGAGGTGGTCGTGGGCCTCGTTTCAGAGGTGTGAGCGAACGTGATAGAGGACAAGCACCCCTTCTGAGAGGTGGTCGTGGGCCTCGTTTCAGAGGTGTGAGCGAACGTGATAGAGGACAAGCACCCCTTCTGAGAGGTGGTCGTGGGCTTCGTTTCAGAGGTGTGGGGGAACGTAGTAGAGGACAAGCACCCCTTCTGAGAGGTGGTCGTGGGCCTCGTTTCAGAGGTGTGACCGAAAGTGATAGAGGACAAGCACCCCTTCTGAGAGGTGGTCGTGGGCCTCGATTCAGAGGTGTGAGCGAACGTGACAGAGGACAAGCACCCCTTCTGAGAGGTGGTCGTGGGCCTCGTTTCAGAGGTGTGAGCGAACGTGATAGAGGACAAGCACCCCTTCTGAGAGGTGGTCGTGGGCCTCGTTTCAGAGGTGTGAGCGAACGTGATAGAGGACAAGCACCCCTTCTGAGAGGTGGTCGTGGGCCTCGTTTGAGAGGTGTGAGCGAACGTGATAGAGGACAAGCACCCCTTCTGAGAGGTGGTCGTGGGCCTCGTTTCAGAGGTGTGGGGGAACGTAGTAGAGGACAAGCACCCCTTCTGAGAGGTGATCGTGGGCCTCGTTTCAGAGATGTGGGGGAACGTAGTAGAGGACAAGCACCCCTTCTGAGAGGTGGTCGTGGGCCTCGTTTCAGAGGTGTGGGGGAACGTAGTAGAGGACAAGCACCCCTTCTGAGAGGTGGTCGTGGGCCTCGTTTCAGAGGTGTGACCGAAAGTGATAGAGGACAAGCACCCCTTCTGAGAGGTGGTCGTGGGCCTCGTTTCAGAGGTGTGAGCGAACGTGATAGAGGACAAGCACCCCTTCTGAGAGGTGGTCGTGGGCCTCGTTTCAGAGGTGTGAGCGAACGTGATAGAGGACAAGCACCCCTTCTGAGAGGTGGTCGTGGGCCTCGTTTCAGAGGTGTGGGGGAACGTAGTAGAGGACAAGCACCCCTTCTGAGAGGTGGTCGTGGGCCTCGTTTCAGAGGTGTGAGCGAACGTGATAGAGGACAAGCACCCCTTCTGAGAGGTGGTCGTGGGCCTCGTTTCAGAGGTGTGAGCGAACGTGACAGAGGAAAAGCACCCCTTCTGAGAGGTGGTCGTGGGCCTCGTTTCAGAGGTGTGAGCGAACGTGATAGAGGACAAGCACCCCTTCTGAGAGGTGGTCGTGGGCCTCGTTTCAGAGGTGTGAGCGAACGTGATAGAGGACAAGCACCCCTTCTGAGAGGTGGTCGTGGGCCTCGTTTCAGAGGTCTGAGCGAACGTGATAGAGGACAAGCACCCCTTCTGAGAGGTGGTCGTGGGCCTCGTTTCAGAGGTGTGGGGGAACGTAGTAGAAGACAAGCACCCCTTCTGAGAGGTGGTCGTGGGCCTCGTTTCAGAGGTGTGAGCGAACGTGATAGAGGACAAGCACCCCTTCTGAGAGGTGGTCGTGGGCCTCGTTTCAGAGGTGTGAGCGAACGTGATAGAGGACAAGCACCCCTTCTGAGAGGTGGTCGTGGGCCTCGTTTCAGAGGTGTGGGGGAACGTAGTAGAGGACAAGCACCCCTTCTGAGAGGTGGTCGTGGGCCTCGTTTCAGAGGTGTGAGCGAACGTGATAGAGGACAAGCACCCCTTCTGAGAGGTGGTCGTGGGCCTCGTTTCAGAGGTGTGGGGGAACGTAGTAGAGGACAAGCACCCCTTCTGAGAGGTGGTCGTGGGCCTCGTTTCAGAGGTGTGGGGGAACGTAGTAGAGGACAAGCACCCCTTCTGAGAGGTGGTCGTGGGCCTCGTTTCCGAGGTGTGGGGGAACGAGGTAGAGGACAAGCACCCCTTCTGAGAGGTGGTCGTGGGCCTCGTTTGAGAGGTGTGAGCGAACGTGATAGAGGACAAGCACCCCTTCTGAGAGGTGGTCGTGGGCCTCGTTTCAGAGGTGTGGGGGAACGTAGTAGAGGACAAGCACCCCTTCTGAGAGGTGGTCGTGGGCCTCGTTTCAGAGATGTGGGGGAACGTAGTAGAGGACAAGCACCCCTTCTGAGAGGTGGTCGTGGGCCTCGTTTCAGAGGTGTGGGAACGTAGTAGAGGACAAGCACCCCTTCTGAGAGGTGGTCGTGGGCCTCGTTTCAGAGGTGTGACCGAAAGTGATAGAGGACAAGCACCCCTTCTGAGAGGTGGTCGTGGGCCTCGTTTCAGAGGTGTGAGCGAACGTGATAGAGGACAAGCACCCCTTCTGAGAGGTGGTCGTGGGCCTCGTTTCAGAGGTGTGAGCGAACGTGATAGAGGACAAGCACCCCTTCTGAGAGGTGGTCGTGGGCCTCGTTTCAGAGGTGTGGGGGAACGTAGTAGAGGACAAGCACCCCTTCTGAGAGGTGGTCGTGGGCCTCGTTTCAGAGGTGTGACCGAAAGTGATAGAGGACAAGCACCCCTTCTGAGAGGTGGTCGTGGGCCTCGTTTCAGAGGTGTGAGCGAACGTGATAGAGGACAAGCACCCCTTCTGAGAGGTGGTCGTGGGCCTCGTTTCAGAGGTGTGAGCGAACGTGATAGAGGACAAGCACCCCTTCTGAGAGGTGGTCGTGGGCCTCGTTTCAGAGGTGTGAGCGAACGTGATAGAGGACAAGCACCCCTTCTGAGAGGTGGTCGTGGGCCTCGTTTCAGAGGTGTGGGGAACGTAGTAGAGGACAAGCACCCCTTCTGAGAGGTGGTCGTGGGCCTCGTTTCAGAGGTGTGAGCGAACGTGATAGAGGACAAGCACCCCTTCTGAGAGGTGGTCGTGGGCCTCGTTTCAGAGGTGTGAGCGAACGTGACAGAGGACAAGCACCCCTTCTGAGAGGTGGTCGTGGGCCTCGTTTCAGAGGTGTGAGCGAACGTGATAGAGGACAAGCACCCCTTCTGAGAGGTGGTCGTGGGCCTCGTTTCAGAGGTGTGAGCGAACGTGATAGAGGACAAGCACCCCTTCTGAGAGGTGGTCGTGGGCCTCGTTTCAGAGGTCTGAGCGAACGTGATAGAGGACAAGCACCCCTTCTGAGAGGTGGTCGTGGGCCTCGTTTCAGAGGTGTGGGGAACGTAGTAGAAGACAAGCACCCCTTCTGAGAGGTGGTCGTGGGCCTCGTTTCAGAGGTGTGAGCGAACGTGATAGAGGACAAGCACCCCTTCTGAGAGGTGGTCGTGGGCCTCGTTTCAGAGGTGTGAGCGAACGTGATAGAGGACAAGCACCCCTTCTGAGAGGTGGTCGTGGGCCTCGTTTCAGAGGTGTGGGGAACGTGTAGAGGACAAGCACCCCTTCTGAGAGGTGGTCGTGGGCCTCGTTTCAGAGGTGTGAGCGAACGTGATAGAGGACAAGCACCCCTTCTGAGAGGTGGTCGTGGGCCTCGTTTCAGAGGTGTGGGGGAACGTAGTAGAGGACAAGCACCCCTTCTGAGAGGTGGTCGTGGGCCTCGTTTCAGAGGTGTGGGGGAACGTAGTAGAGGACAAGCACCCCTTCTGAGAGGTGGTCGTGGGCCTCGTTTCCGAGGTGTGGGGGAACGAGGTAGAGGACAAGCACCCCTTCTGAGAGGTGGTCGTGGGCCTCGTTTGAGAGGTGTGAGCGAACGTGATAGAGGACAAGCACCCCTTCTGAGAGGTGGTCGTGGGCCTCGTTTCAGAGGTGTGGGGGAACGTAGTAGAGGACAAGCACCCCTTCTGAGAGGTGGTCGTGGGCCTCGTTTCAGAGATGTGGGGGAACGTAGTAGAGGACAAGCACCCCTTCTGAGAGGTGGTCGTGGGCCTCGTTTCAGAGGTGTGGGGGAACGTAGTAGAGGACAAGCACCCCTTCTGAGAGGTGGTCGTGGGCCTCGTTTCAGAGGTGTGACCGAAAGTGATAGAGGACAAGCACCCCTTCTGAGAGGTGGTCGTGGGCCTCGTTTCAGAGGTGTGAGCGAACGTGATAGAGGACAAGCACCCCTTCTGAGAGGTGGTCGTGGGCCTCGTTTCAGAGGTGTGAGCGAACGTGATAGAGGACAAGCACCCCTTCTGAGAGGTGGTCGTGGGCCTCGTTTCAGAGGTGTGGGGAACGTAGTAGAGGACAAGCACCCCTTCTGAGAGGTGGTCGTGGGCCTCGTTTCAGAGGTGTGACCGAAAGTGATAGAGGACAAGCACCCCTTCTGAGAGGTGGTCGTGGGCCTCGTTTCAGAGGTGTGAGCGAACGTGATAGAGGACAAGCACCCCTTCTGAGAGGTGGTCGTGGGCCTCGTTTCAGAGGTGTGGGGGAACGTAGTAGAGGACAAGCACCCCTTCTGAGAGGTGGTCGTGGGCCTCGTTTCAGAGGTGTGGGGGAACGTAGTAGAGGACAAGCACCCCTTCTGAGAGGTGGTCGTGGGCCTCGTTTCAGAGGTGTGGGGGAACGAGGTAGAGGACATGCACCCCTTCTGAGAGGTGGTCGTGGGCCTCGTTTCAGAGGTGTGGGGGAACGTCGTAGAGGACAAGCACCCCTTCTGAGAGGTGGTCGTGGGCCTCGTTTCAGAGGTGTGGGGGAACGTAGTAGAGGACAAGCACCCCTTCTGAGAGGTGGTCGTGGGCCTCGTTTCAGAGGTGTGGGGGAACGTAGTAGAGGACAAGCACCCCTTCTGAGAGGTGGTCGTGGGCCTCGTTTCAGAGGTGTGGGGAACGTAGTAGAGGACAAGCACCCCTTCTGAGAGGTGGTCGTGGGCCTCGTTTCAGAGGTGTGGGGGAACGTAGTAGAGGACAAGCACCCCTTCTGAGAGGTGGTCGTGGGCCTCGTTTCAGAGGTGTGGGGTAACGTAGTAGAGGACAAGCACCCCTTCTGAGAGGTGGTCGTGGGCCTCATTTCAGAGGTGTGAGCGAACGTGATAGAGGACAAGCACCCCTTCTGAGAGGTGGTCGTGGGCCTCGTTTCAGAGGTGTGGGGGAACATGGTAGAGGACAAGCACCCCTTTTGAGAGGTGGTCGTGGGCCTCGTTTGAGAGGTGTGGGGGGAACGTAGTAGAGGACAAGCACCCCTTCTGAGAGGTGGTCGTGGGCCTCGTTTGAGAGGTGTGGGGGAACGTAGTAGAGGACAAGCACCCCTTCTGAGAGGTGTTCGTGGGCCTCGTTTGAGAGGTGTGGGGGAACGTAGTAGAGGACAAGCACCCCTTCTGAGAGGTGGTCGTGGGCCTCGTTTGAGAGGTGTGGGGGAACGTGATAGAGGACAAGCACCCCTTGTGAGAGGGGTCGTGGGCCTCGTCTGAGAGGTGTGGGGGAACGTGATAGAGGACAAGCACCCCTTCTGAGAGGTGGTCGTGGGCCTCGTCTGAGAGGTGTGGGGGAACGTGATAGAGGACAAGCACCCCTTCTGAGAGGTGGTCGTGGGCCTCGTTTGAGAGGTGTGGGGGAACGTGATAGAGGACAAGGCCACGGACCAAGACAGCGGCAGCAACAGCAAAGAGTGTCCAATGAAATCCGAGCAGTAGTTGTAGACCATGTCGTAAATCATGGCATGACAATGACTGAGGCAGCTACAATGATTCAACCAAAGCTCACCAAGTTCAACCGTGGCCTCAATCATCAGAACTTTCCACAATGTAAGTCTTCAGCATGCACTAAACATTAGGCTACTCTCAATTGTCAAATGACTGTATACTGCATGCCAAGGTGTACCACAGAGTAGGTGATGTGACTAAATGTGTTCTTACTGTCATTTTCCCTGCAGAATTGAGACTAGGCCAAATAAGGGAGGCAGAGGCAACATTCTGACTGACCGGGCTGTGGTCAATTTGGTTTGGGCCAGAAATTATATTTGCCTTGTAGAAATTTGGCAGCACATCCTGGACTATGACGACATTTTCAACAATGTGGAAGCCATAAGTTTGCCGACTATTGCCCACATGCTGAAAAGGCACCAGGAGTCTCTAAAACAGCTATACTGTGTACCTTTAGAAAGACATGCAGACAGAGTGAAGCAACTGGGTACTGAGTATGTTCAGGTACAGTGGTTCCTCCTATAAAAGTTGAGAGGTTACACCGAGGGACTACCCAGCGTCACAACTTCATTGCTCCAGACCACCGCAAGGGGGAGTTTGAGCACTCATTATACATTTGGGTCTAAAGGTTTTTATTTGACCAATCATATCGAGTGGTTCCAGTGACACATTTGACGTGAGCCACCAGTGCCTGGTGACGGTCTTCAACAAAGATGGCTGAAGTTTCCATACACTTATGGTGGAATAATTCAAACTTGTTTTCAACCACTCCAAATATGTCTTGTTAACAAGCTATGTATTTTAAGACATACCTTCAAACTCAGTCCCTCTTTGCTTGACATGGGACAATCAAAATAAATCAGCCAAGACCTCAGAAAAAATATTGCAGACCTCCACAGGTCTGGTTCACCGTTGAGAGCAATTCCCAAAACCTGAAGGTACCACGTTCATCTGTACAAACAAATGTATGCAAGTATAAACACCATGGGACCACGCAGTCATCAGACCGCTCAGGAAGGAGATGTGCTTTGTCTCCGAGAGATGAACAAAAGCAAAGGACCTTGTGAAGATGCTAGAAGAGACAGATACAAAAGTATCTATATCCACAGTAAAACGAGTCCTATACCGACATAACCTGAAAGGTTGCTCAGTATAGAAGAAGCCACTGCTCCAAAACCGCCATAAAACTGCCAGACTACGGTTTGCAACAGAGGAAATATCCTCTGGTCTGGTGAAACAAAAATAGAACTGTTTGGCCCTAATGACGATCGTTATGTTTAGAGGAAAAAGAGAGAGGCTTGCAAGCCGAAGAACACCAACCCAACCATTTACATTTACATTTAAGTCATTTAGCAGACGCTCTTATCCAGAGCGACTTACAAATTGGTGCATTCACCTTATGACATCCAGTGGAACAGTCACTTTACATGAAAGTTTAATATTTATAGTAATTTATTTTGAATTTGGCGCTCTGCCATTTCATCCAATGTTGTCGAGGGGTTCCGCTTGCGGAACATCTAGCCGTTACAAATTAAGTGTTGCAGTGATATCACTCGCTGTAGTAGCTGATGTGTATAGTGTTGAACCGTGAAGCACGGGGGTGGCAGCATCATGTTGTGGGTGTGCTTTGCTGCAGGAGGGACTGGTGCACTTCACAAATAGATGGCGTCATGAGGGAGGAAAATTATGTGGATATATTGAAGCAACATCTCAAGACATCAGTCAGGAAGTTAAATATTGGTCGCAAATGGGTCTTCCATTGACCCCAAGCATACTTCCAAAGTTGTGGCAAAGTGGCTTAAGGACGACAAAGGCAAGGTACATTTACATTACATTTAAGTCATTTAGCAGACGCTCTTATCCAGAGCGACTTACAAATTGGTGCATTCACCTTATGACATCCAGTGGGACAGTCACTTAACAATAGTGCATCTAAAACTTAGGGGGGGTGGGGTGAGAGGGATTACTTAACCTATCCTAGGTATTCCTTAAAGAGGTGGGGTTTCAGGTGTCTCCGGAAGGTGGTGATTGACTCCGCTGTCCTGGCGTCGTGAGGGAGTTTGTTCCACCATTGGGGGGCCAGGGCAGCGAACAGTTTTGACTGGGCTGAGCGGGAGCTGTACTTCCTCAGTGGTAGGGAGGCGAGCAGGCCAGAGGTGGATGAACGCAGTGCCCTTGTTTGGGTGTAGGGCCTGATCAGAGCCTGGAGGTACTGAGGTGCCGTTCCCCTCACAGCTCCGTAGGCAAGCACCATGGTCTTGTAGCGGATGCGAGCTTCAACTGGAAGCCAGTGGAGTGAACGGAGGAGCGGGGTGACGTGAGAGAACTTGGGAAGGTTGAACACCAGACGGGCTGCGGCGTTCTGGATGAGTTGAAGGGGTTTAATGGCACAGGCAGGGAGCCCAGCCAACAGCGAGTTGCAGTAATCCAGACGGGAGATGACAAGTGCCTGGATTAGGACCTGCGCCGCTTCCTGTGTGAGGCAGGGTCGTACTCTGCGGATGTTGTAGAGCATGAACCTACAGGAACGGGCCACCGCCTTGATGTTAGTAGAGAACGACAGGGTGTTGTCCAGGATCACGCCAAGGTTCTTGGCGCTCTGGGAGGAGGACACAATGGAGTTGTCGACCGTGATGGCGAGATCATGGAACGGGCAGTCCTTCCCCGGGAGGAAGAGCAGCTCCGTCTTGCCGAGTTCAGCTTGAGGTGGTGATCCGTCATCCACACTGATATGTCTGCCAGACATGCAGAGATGCGATTCGCCACCTGGTCATCAGAAGGGGGAAAGGAGAAGATTAATTGTGTGTCGTCTGCATAGCAATGATAAGAGAGACCATGTGAGGTTATGACAGAGCCAAGTGACTTGGTGTATAGCGAGAATAGGAGAGGGCCAAGAACAGAGCCCTGGGGGACACCAGTGGTGAGAGCGCGTGGTGAGGAGACAGATTCTCGCCACGCCACCTGGTAGGAGCGACCTGTCAGGTAGGACGCAATCCAAGCGTGGGCCGCGCCGGAGATGCCCAACTCGGAGAGGGTGGAGAGGAGGATCTGATGGTTCACAGTATCGAAGGCAGCCGATAGATCTAGAAGGATGAGAGCAGAGGAGAGAGAGTTAGCTTTAGCAGTGCGGAGCGCCTCCGTGATACAGAGGAGAGCAGCCTCAGTTGAATGACTAGTCTTGAAACCTGACTGATTTGGATCAAGAAGGTCATTCAGAGAGAGATAGCGGGAGAGCTGGCCAAGGACGGCACGTTCAAGAGTTTTGGAGAGAAAAGAAAGAAGGGATACTGGTCTGTAATTGTTGACATCGGAGGGATCGAGTGTAGGTTTTTTCAGAAGGGGTGCAACTCTCGCTCTCTTGAAGACGGAAGGGACGTAGCCAACGGTCAGGGATGAGTTGATGAGCGAGGTGAGGTAAGGGAGAAGGTCTCCGGAAATGGTCTGGAGAAGAGAGGAGGGGATAGGGTCAAGCGGGCAGGTTGTTGGGCGGCCGGCCGTCACAAGACGCGAGATTTCATCTGGAGAGAGAGGGAGAAAGAGGTCAGAGCACAGGGTAGGGCAGTGTGAGCAGAACCAGCGGTGTCGTTTGACTTAGCAAACGAGGATCGGATGTCGTCGACCTTCTTTTCAAAATGGTTGACGAAGTCATCTGCAGAGAGGGAGGAGGGGGAGGGGGCGGAGGATTCAGGAGGGAGGAGAAGGTGGCAAAGAGCTTCCTAGGGTTAGAGGCAGATGCTTGGAATTTAGCGTGGTAGAAAGTGGCTTTAGCAGCAGAGACAGAGGAGGAAAATGTAGAGAGGAGGGAGTGAAAGGATGCCAGGTCCGCAGGGAGGCGAGTTTTCCTCCATTTCCGCTCGGCTGCCCGGAGCCCTGTTCTGTGAGCTCGCAATGAGTCATCGAGCCACGGAGCGGGAGGGGAGGACCGAGCCGGCCTGGAGGATAGGGGACATAGAGAGTCAAGGGATGCAGAGAGGGAGGAGAGGAGGGTTGAGGAGGCAGAATCAGGAGATAGGTGGGAGAAGGTTTGAGCGGAGGGAAGAGATGATAGGATGGAAGAGGAGAGAGTAGCGGGGGAGAGAGAGCGAAGGTTGGGACGGCGCGATACCATCCGAGTAGGGGCAGTGTGGGAGGTGTTGGATGAGAGCGAGAGGGAAAAGGATACAAGGCAGTGGTCGGAGACTTGGAGGGGAGTTGCAGTGAGGTTAGTGGAAGAACAGCATCTAGTAAAGATGAGGTCGAGCGTATTGCCTGCCTTGTGAGTAGGGGGAAGGTGAGAGGGTGAGGTCAAAAGAGGAGAGGAGTGGAAAGAAGGAGGCAGAGAGGAAAGAGTCAAAGGTAGACGTGGGGAGGTTAAAGTCGCCCAGAACTGTGAGAGGTGAGCCGTCCTCAGGAAAGGAGCTTATCAAGGCATCAAGCTCATTGATGAACTCTCCGAGGAACCTGGAGGGCGATAAATGATAAGGATGTTAAGCTTGAAAGGGCTAGTAACTGTGACAGCATGGAATTCAAAGGAGGCGATAGACAGATGGGTAAGGGAGAAAGAGAGAATGACCACTTGGGAGAGATGAGGATCCCGGTGCCACCACCCCGCTGACCAGACGCTCTCGGGGTGTGCGAGAACACGTGGGCGGACGAAGAGAGAGCAGTAGGAGTAGCAGTGTTGTCTGTGGTGATCCATGTTTCCGTCAGTGCCAAGAAGTCGAGGGACTGGAGGGAGGCATAGGCTGAGATGAACTCTGCCTTGTTGACCGCAGATTGGCAGTTCCAGAGGCTACCGGAGACCTGGAACTCCACGTGGGTCGTGCGCGCTGGGACGACCAGAGTAGGGTGGCCGCGGCCACGCGGTGTGGAGCGTTTGTATGGTCTGTGCAGAGAGGAGAGAACAGGGATAAACAGACACATAGTTGACAGGCTACAGAAGAGGCTACGCTAATGCAAAGGAGATTGGAATGACAAGTGGACTAAACGTCTCGAATGTTCAGAAAGTTAAGCTACATAGCAAGAATCTTATTGACTAAAATGATTAAAATGATACAGTACTGCTGAAGTAGGCCAGCTGGCAGTGGGTGCGTTGTTGACACTACACTAATCAAGTCGTTCCGTTGAGTGTAATAGTTTCTGCAGTGTTGCTATTCGGGGGCTAGCAGGCTAGCTAGCAGTGTTGTTTACGTTACGTTGCGTTAAAAGAACGACAATAGATGGCTAGCGAACCTAGAAAATCGCTCTAGACTACACAATTATCTTTGATACAAAGACGGCTATGTAGCTAGCTAAGTAGCTAGCTACGATCAAACAAATCAAACCGTTGTACTGTAATGAAATGAAGTGAAAAAGTGATACAACCTGTGAATGCGACCGGGTAGTTGAGTTCTATACAGAAGACGTTGGCTAGCGTTGGCTAGCTGTTGGCTAGCTAGCAGAGTTGGCTAGCTAGCAGAGTCACCTACGTTAAGGACGACAAATAGCTGGCTAGCTAACCTCGGTAAATTAAGATAATCACTCTAAGACTACACACTCTAAACCTAAACAACACAATTATATTGGATACGATGATACGAAGACAGCAAAGACAGCTATGTAGGTAGCTGACACTAAACTAATCAAGTCGTTCAGTTGAGTGTAATAGTAATAGTTTCTCAGTGCAGCTAATCAGTGGACGTTAGCTAGCTGGCTAGTGAAGACTACGTTAGGACGGCGAAATACGATAATTACGCAATTATCTTTGATACAAAGACGGCTATGTAGCTAGCTGAGAAGAAATTGCTAAGATAAGACAAATCAAACCGTTGTGATATAATGAAATATAATGAAAAAGTTATACTACCCGTTGGAGCGACGTGCAGATGCGACCACTCGCTCCAACCGGAACCGTTGTGTGTCTATCTGCATACAGTAGGCATGATTAATCATCCATGTTGTGTGTCTATCTGCATACAGTAGGCATGATTAATCATCCATGTTGTGTGTCTATCTGCATACAGTAGGCATGATTAATCATCCATGTTGTTTGTCGTCTCAGACAGTCATAATAAGAGTATAATATCATATTGTTTGTCGTCTCAGACAGTCATAATAAGAGTATAATATCTCCTGTTGATGTTGACAGAACGAGCCACCAGCGCCGAGCTGCATGCAGAGGACAGGTATTGGAGTGGCCAGACCAGTGTCTAGCCTGGATCTGCCATGCCCGGAGATTCTTAGCTAATTATGCTAATTATGTTTAGGTTAATTATATTTGCTTTGATTCAAAGAAAACTATGTTTTGATTTTATTGTATTTCATCAATACATTTCAATATGTTGTTCAATGATTCCACTGTGTTCAATGATTCCACTGTGTCTGTCTCTCTACTAGTTATTTTACAGGGATGCATTTGCGTGTAGTACCATAACAAAACATGTATCACATATTGTGTACTATAATATTTAATGATTATACGAACAACTACACAGTGAAACTATCGATATCTTGTTTTTGGGTGATCTAAATGAATGTTCCTATGGCAGGGTAGCCTAGTGGTTAGAGTGTTGGACATGTAACCGGAAGGTTGCGAGGTCAAACCCCTGAATGACAAGGTACAAATCTGATGTTCTGCCCCTGAACAGGCAGTTAACCCACTGTTCCTAGGCTGTCATTGAAAATAAGAATTTGTTCTTAACTGACGTGCCTATTTAAATTGTTATTTGAACCAATGATTCTGAAAGTGCAAGGTTTCTTTAGCGATATGAATGCACAATGCAATGTTTTGAACATTGGACAGCCTGTGTTACAAGTGATGACCGAACCACAAGGTTCTGAAATTAGTGCCAAAGTGATTGTAAAAAACTGTAATCTCAATTTAATTCCATTTTAAATTCAGAATGTGGAAAAAGTCAAGGGGTGTAAAGACTATCTGAAGGCACCTGGATGTCATTTGGTTGTTTCCCTGAGATATGACAATATGATAAGGTGACATAGTCAAGGTGTGTGGAGACTATCTGAAGGCACTTGGATGTCATTTGGTTGTTTCCCTGAGATATGACAATATGATAAGGTGACATAGTCAAGGTGTGTGGAGACTATCTGAAGGCACCTGGATGTCATTTGGTTGTTTCCCTGAGATATGACAATATGATGACATTAATGTTTCAGGAAGAATTCAAACTTTCATTAGGGGAATCATAGTGACATCAACACTGACCTTATAAAGTATACTTGCACACACACATTCAGAGAAATCAAGAAAACCACAGAAGCTCCATTCAAACGGTCGACATTCACTCGTTTTCACACTCCGAATCAGTCATTTGAATTCAGACAGTTTCAATAACTGAAACTCATTCTCAGACAGTTGCTTTCGCCAGAAACGGTTTCTTCATGTCTTAAATGACAAGTCTTTCCATAGAAGATATGTCATTCTGTCTTGGTGGCCGCCAGTGATTGCAGCCATGTATCTCTCCTGTCAAGCCTGTTTTCACCTCCGTTAAAAGTGTCATGTCATGTCTGTCACCTTGTTCATTTCTCCTCATTCATAGGTGAGTTAAGCCAAAGTGAGAGGTGTTCGAAACAGGGGGACATTGTGTGTGTGTGTGTGTGTGTGTGTGTGTGTGTGTGTGTGTGTGTGTGTGTGTGTGTGTGTGTGTGTGTGTGTGTGCGTGCGTGCGTGCGTGCGTGCGTGCGTGCGTGCGTGCGTGCGTGCGTGCGTGCGTGCGTGCGTGCGTGCGTGCGTGCGTGTGTGTGTGTGTGTGTGTGGTTTTTCTAATGTATCTAAATGGCATTATCTAAGCAGTGTTTGATTATATCTAAATGTCAGAATGATTCAAATCCTGTGTGACTCACCTCTCAACCAGGTGTTCTCTGCTCCTGCAAGCCCCTCACAAACCCAAGAATCCCCAGTATGTACCACACACACACACACACACACACACACACACACACACACACACACACACACACACACACACACACACACACACACACACACACACACACACACACACACACACACACACACACACACACACACACACACACACACACACACACACACACACACACACACACACACACACACACACACACATGCAGGCACGCATGCACACACACACACACCAATCAACCAACCAATCAACCGATCGCTACCTGCACCTACCCGCCTGTCCAACATCACTACTCTGGACGGCTCTGACTTAGAATACGTGGACAACTACAAATACTGAGGTGTCTGGTTAGACTGTAAACTTTCCTTTCAGACCCATATCAAACATCTCCAATCCAAAAGTTAAATCTAGAATTGGTTTCCTATTTCGCAACAAAGCATCTTTCACTCATGCTGCCAAACATACCCTTGTAAAACTGACCATCCTACCAATCCTCGACTTTGGCGATGTCATTTACAATATAGCCTCCAATACCCTACTCAACAAATTGGATGCAGTCTATCACAGTGCAATCCGTTTTGACACCAAAGCCCCATATACTACCCACTATTGCGACATGTACGCTCTCGTTGGCTGGCCTTCGCTTCATACTCGTCGCCAAACCCACTGGCTCCATGTCATCTACAAGACCCTGCTAGGTAAAGTCCCCCTTATCACAGCTCGCTGGTCACCATAGCATCTCCCACCTGTAGCACACGCTCCAGCAGGTATATCTCTCTGGTCACCCCCAAAACCAATTCTTTCTTTGGCCGCCTCTCCTTCCAGTTCTCTGCTGCCAATGACTGGAATGAACTACAAAAATCTCAATCAAAAAAACTGGAAACACTTATCTCCCTCACTAGCTTTAAGCACCAACTGTCAGAGCAACTCACAGATTACTGCACCTGTATATAGCCCACCTATAATTTAGCCCAAACAACTACCTCTTTCCCTACTGTATTTAATTAATTAATTTATTTTGCTCCTTTGCACCCCATTATTTTTTATTTCTACTTTGCACATTCTTCCACTGCAAATCAACCATTCCAGTGTTTTACTTGCTATATTGTATTTACTTTGCCACCATGGCCTTTTTTTGCCTTTACCTCCCTTATCTCACCTAATTTGCTCACATCGTATTTAGCCTTGTTTATACTGTATTATTGACTGTATGTTTGTTTTACTCCATGTGTAACTCTGTGTTGTTGTATGTGTCGAACTGCTTTGCT
The DNA here is from genome assembly GCF_021184085.1 of Oncorhynchus gorbuscha. NCBI lineage: Eukaryota > Metazoa > Chordata > Actinopteri > Salmoniformes > Salmonidae > Oncorhynchus > Oncorhynchus gorbuscha. The sequence continues at coordinate 87,484,136 of NC_060181.1, read as the reverse complement.
TTATCTTGGCCAGGTCGCAATTGTAAATGAGAACTTGTTCTCAACTTGCCTACCTGGTTAAATAAAGGTGAAAATAATAATAATAAAAACACACACACACCTATGACCAGGTACGAATCCAACACCATCATTAAGTTTGCAGACGACACAACAGTGGCAGGCCTGATCAACGACGACAAGACAGCCTATAGGGAGGAGGTCAGAGACGTGGTCGGGTGGTGCCAAAATAACAACCTATCCCTCAATGTAACCAAGACTAAGGAGATGATTGTGGACTACAGGAAAAGGAGCACCGAACACGTCCCCATTCTCATCGACGGGGCTGTAGTGGAGCAGGTTGAGAGCTTCAAGATCCTTGGTGCCCACATCACCAACAAACTAGAATGGTCCAAACACACCAAGACAATCGTGAAGAGGGCACGACAAAGACTATTCCCCCTCAGGAAACTAAAAAGATATTGCATGGGTCCTCAGATCCTCATAAGGTTCTACAGCTGCAACATCAAGAGAATCCTGACTGGTTGCATCTCTACCTGGTACGGCAATTGCAATTGCTCAACCTCCGACCGCAAGGCACTACAGAGGGTAGTGCGTACGGCCCAGTACATCACTGTAGCTAAGCGGCCTGCCATCCAGGACCTCTACACCAGGCGGTGTCAGAGGAAGGCCCTAAAAATTGTCAGACCCCAGCCATAGACTGTTCTCTCTGCTACCGCATGGCACGCGGTAGCGGAGCGCCGAGTCTAGGACAAAAAGGCTTCTCAACAGTTTTTACCCCCAAGACTCCTGAACAGGTAATCAAATGGCTACCTGGACTATTTGCATTGTGTGCCTCCCCCGAGCCCCTCTTTTTACGCTGCTGCTACTCTCTGTTTATCAGATATGCATAGTCACTTTAATTATACATTCATGTACATACTACCTCAATTGGCCTGACCATCCAGTGCCCCCGATATTGGCTAACCGGGCTATCTGCATTGTGTCCCACCACCCCTCTTTTGCTACTGCTACTCTCTACTCTCTACTCTCTGCTCTCTACTCTCTGCTCTCTGCTCTCTACTCTCTGCTCTCTGCTCTCTGCTCTCTGCTCTCTGCTCTCTGCTCTCTGCTCTCTACTCTCTACTCTCTGCTCTCTACTCTCTACTCTCTGCTCTCTGCTCTCTACTCTCTGCTCTCTGCTCTCTGCTCTCTGCTCTCTGCTCTCTGCTCTCTGCTCTCTGCTCTCTGCTCTCTGCTCTCTGCTCTCTGCTCTTTGCTCTCTGCTCTCTGCTCTCTGCTCTCTGCTCTCTGCTCTCTGCTCTCTGCTCTCTGCTCTCTGCTCTCTGCTCTCTGCTCTCTACTCTCTACTCTCTGCTCTCTACTCTCTGCTCTCTACTCTCTGCTCTCTACTCTCTGCTCTCTACTCTCTGCTCTCTACTCTCTAGTCTCTGCTCTCTGCTCTCTGCTCTCTGCTCTCTGCTCTCTACTCTCTGCTCTCTGCTCTCTGCTCTCTACTCTCTACTCTCTACTCTCTACTCTCTACTCTCTGCTCTCTACTCTCTGCTCATCATATATGCATAGTCACTTTAAACTTTAACCATGTACATACTACCTCATTCAGCCTGACGAACCGGTGTTTGTATGTAGCCTCGCTACCTTTATAGCCTCGCTACTGTTTTTTCACTGTCTATTTACTGTTGTTTTTATTTCTTTACTTACCTATTGTTCACCTAATATATTTTTTGCACTATTGGCTAGAGCCTGTAAGTAAGCATTTCACTGTTGTATTCGGCGCACATGACAAATAAACCTTGATTTAATTTGACACGCACACACCTGACACACACCCTAAGTATGCATATTTTGGAGAATGTTGACCTTTCCCCTCACACTATACCTGACATACTGTGAAACAATTGGGAATCTCTCACCCCTGCCCCCACCATGCCCCCTCATGCCTGGACTGATTACCCCCTACTGCTTTAAATCTTGCTAATCCCCCTCCCCTCTGCCCCTTTCTCGCCCAACATCCCCCTGCATGTCAGCTTTCTGCACATTTCTAAGAGATGAGCTCAAGCATTAGCCTGTTATCTTTGATGTCGGAGGTTTTCTCTGCACATACACATTACACACAAGCATGAGCACACAGGTACCTTATCACCAAGGGGTTTCTAAATCTATAGGAAAGTAAAGGAACAGGAGGTATCTCGCTCTTTCATTTTCTATTTGTCAATCTCTCTTTTTTTTATTGTCTTGCTTTCTCACTTTCTCATTTATCTCTGTGTCTCTGTCTCCTTCACTCTCTCACTCATTGTTCCCTTCGTCCCTCCCTCCATCATAACCTCCTTGTTCCCTCCCTCCCTCCCTCATAACCTCCCTTGTTCCCTCCCTCCCTCATAACCTCCCTTGTTCCCTCCCTCCATCATAACCTCCCTTGTTCCCTCCCTCCCTCATAACCTCCCTTGTTCCCTCCCTCCCTCCCTCATAACCTCCCTTGTTCCCTCCCTCCATCATAACCTCCCTTGTGCCCTCCCTCCCTCCCTCATAACCTCCCTTGTTCCCTCCCTCCCTCCATCATAACCTCCCTTGTTCCCTCCCTCCCTCCATCATAACCTCCCTTGTTCCCTCCCTCCCTCCCTCATAACCTCCCTTTTCCCTCCCTCCCTCCCTCCCTCATAACCTCCCTTGTTCACTCCCTCCCTCCCTCATTCCCTCCCTCCCTCCCTCTCTCCCTCCCTCCCTCCCTCCCTCTCAGCCCCTCAGATCGCTTCATGAATAACTGATGGGGATTCGGCTCACTGACATCAACAGGTGACACAGTAATGTATGTCACTAAATGGCTTCCCCCTCATACGATGCCCAACCTGACAGAGGTTCCACCTGATAGGGGGCAGAAGGAGAGATAACAAACAAAAGTGAAATAATCAATAAAAATTAACATTAAACATTACACTCACGAAAGTTCCAAAACAATAAAGACACACATATTATGTGCAAATAGTTAAAGTACAAAAGGGAAAATAAATCAAAATAAATATGGGTTGTATTTACAGTGGTGTTTGTTCTTCACTGGTTGCCCTTTTCTTGTGGCAATAGGTCACAAATCTTGCTGCTGTGATGGCACACTGTCGTGTTTCACCGAGTAGATATGGGAGTTTATCCAAATTGGATTTGTTTTTTTGAATTCTTTGTGGTTCTGTGTAATCTGAGTCTCTAATATGGTCACACATTTGACAGGAGGTTAGGAAGTGCAGCTCAGTTTCCACCTCATTTTGTGGGCAGTGTGCACATAGCCTGTTTTCTCTTGAGAGCCAGGTCTGTCTACGGCAGCCTCTCTCAATAACAACACCATGCTCAATGACTCTGTACATAGTCAAAGCTTTCCTTAATTTCTGGGTCAGTCATTCTGCCACTGTGTACTCTGTTTAGGGCCAAATAGCATTCCACTATGCTCTGTTTTTGGTAAATTCTTTCCTATTTCTCAAGTAATTATATTTTGTTTTCTCATGATTTGGTTGGGTTTAATTGTGTTGTCCTTTTTGTATTTAACTAGGCAAGTCAGTTAAGAACAAATTCTTATTTACAATAACAGCCCACCCCAGTCAAACCCGGGCGACACTGGGCCAATTGTGAGCCACCCTATGGGACTCCCAATCACGGCCAGATTTGAAGCAGCCTGGATTCGAACCAGGGACATCTTGCACTGAGATGCAATTTCTCTTCCTTCTCTCGCTCCGTATCCCTCTCTCTTCCATCTCTCTCCCCTCTCTCAAACATACTTACATTGTATACTGAGCTAGTGCTGCTGTTGAAGCTATACATTTATTTTATTTTGTCCAAAATTCCAAAGCTAATGAGGTACAATGTCTTAGACCACTGTGCCACTCAGGAGTTCTGGGGCTCTGTGGGGTCTGTTTATGTTTGTGAATATAGCCCCAGGACCAGCTTGCTTAGGGGATTCTTCTCTTGATTAATCTCTATGTTGGTTGATGGATTTGTTGTGCAAGGTTTGGTAATTGCTTCCTTTTAGGCGGTTGTATAATTTTCTGGATTAATGGATATCAGCCTAATTCGGCTCTGCATGCATTATTTGGTGTTTTACTTTGTACCCTGGGGATGTTTTTGCAGAATTCTGAATGCAGAGTCTCAATTTGGTGTTTGTCCATTTAGTTCATTACTGGTTGGTGAGCGGACCCCAGACCTCACAACCATCAAGGGCATTGGGTTATACTACTGATTCAAGTATTTTATAACCAGTTCCTGATTGGAATGTCAAATGTTATGTTCCTTTTGATGGCGTCTCCCTCTCTCTCTCTATCTCTATCTCTATCTCTATCTCTGTTTCTTTCTTTCTCTCTCTCTCTTCCTCTCTCTCTATCTCTGTTTCTTTCTCTCTCTCTCTTTCTCTCTTTATCTCCCTCTTGTTCTCATTCTTCATATCCTACTATCTCTCCCCTCTCTCTCCTTTTCCTGTCTCCCCTCTCTCTCTTCCCTCTCTCTCCTCTCGCTCTCCTCTTCCCTCTCTCTCCTCTCGCTCTCCTCTTCCCTCTCTCTCCTCTCGCTCTCCTCTTCCCCCTCTCTCCTCTTCCTCTCTCTCCTCTTCCTCTCTCCTCTTCCCTCTCTCTGCTCTTCCTCTTCCTCTCTCTCCTCTTCCCTCTCCTCTTCCCTTTCTTTCACCTCTCTCTCCTCTTCCCTCTCTCTCCTCTTCCCTCTCCTCTTCCATTCTTTCACCTCTCTCTCCTCTTCCCTCTCACTCGTCCCTCTCTCCTCTTCCCTCTCTCTCCTCTTCCCTCTCCTCTTCCATTCTTTCACCTCTCTCTCCTCTTCCCTCTCACTCTTCCCTCTCTCCTCTTCCCTCTCCTCTTCCATTCTTTCACCTCTCTCTCCTCTTCCCTCTCACTCTTCCCTCTCTCCTCTTCCCTCTCTCTCCTCTTCCCTCTCCTCTTCCATTCTTTCACCTCTCTCTCCTCTTCCCTCTCACTCTTCCCTCTCTCTTCCCTCTCTCTCCTCTCCCTCCTCTCGCTTTCATCTCTCCTCTTTCCTCTCCCCTCTCTCTCCTCTCCCCTCTCTCTCTCTCCTCTTCCATCTCTCTCATCTTCACTCTCTCAAACATACTTACATTGTATACTGAGCTAGTGCTTCTGTTGAAGCTATAAATGGATTTTATTTTGTCCAAAACTCCAAAGCTAATGAGGTACAAAAACGCTTCATTACGACACCATGCATCATTGACTCTACATCCAGTTTGGGGCAAAAAGGCACGTACCTCCTCAGATTTGTCCAGTTTTACTGTTTGTTTTTCTTCAGATGTTACATTTATCACCAAACTTCACGTTTATTGATAATTATCATAATTATCACAGTTTGTTACATTACAGCCTCATTTTAAAATGTACATTTAAAAAAATCCTCATCAATCTACAAACAATACCCCGTAATGACAAATCAAACACATTTTTAGATTGATCATCCCTTGAGATGTTTCTACAACTTGACTGGAGTCCACCTGTGGGCATGATTTGGAACGGCACACGCCTGTCTATATAATGTCCCACAGTTGAAAGTGCATGTCAGAGCAAAAACTAATTCAACCTTTATTTAACGAGGCATGTAATTTAAAAACAATTTCTTATTTATATTGACAGCCTACCAAAAGACAATAGGCCTCCTGCGGGGACGGGGGCTGGGATTAAAAATGTTTAAAAAATATGTAAATATAGGAAAAAACACACATCACGAAAAGAGAGACATTACAACACTACATACAGAGAGACCTAAGACAACATAGCAAGGCAGCAACACATGACAACACAGCATGGTAGCAGCACAAAACATGGTACAAACATTATTGGGCACAGACAGCAGCAAAAAGGGCAAGAAGGTAGAGACAACAATACATCACACAAAGCAGCCACAACTGTCAGTAAGAGTGTCTATGATTGAGTATTTGAATTAAGTGATTGAGATAAAATTGGCCAGTTTGAGTGTTTGTTGCAGCTCGTTCCAGTCGCTAGCTGCAGAAAACTGAAAAGAGGAGCGACCCAGGGATGTATGTGCTTTAGGGACCTTTAACAGAATGTGACTGGCAGAATGTGGCAGAACGGGTGTTGTATGTGGAGGATGAGGATGAGGATGTGGAGGATGAGGACTGCAGTAGATATCTCAGATAGGGGGGAGTGAGGCCTAAAAAGGTTTTATAAATAAGCATCAACCAGTGGGTCTTGCGACGGGTATACAGAGATGACAGAGGAGTACAGAGTATGTGTCCTTTAAAAGGAGCTTTGATGGCAAATCTGAAGTACATCTAGCCGTTCGAGAGCACCCTTACCTGACAATTCATAAATTATATCTCCGTAATCCAGCATGGGTAGGATAATCTATGCAGAAAAATATACATGTTATTTTAGGCTTAATAATTATGGCTCTAGATTGCGGGCGGGAAACTGTTGTTATCCAACTTGACCCCCCCATCCTCAAGTAATTTGTGCCCCCTGTAAAAACAATGAGTGCATGATGCCCCTGTCCACATCTCCTTCCATGGGGTCAATGTGTTGTACACTCTCATGCCTTCTGGTTAACCACCATGTAGGTTCATTCAAGATGATCTGTATGAAAAGCAATAACATTCGTTGATGAGGTGCAATGTGTGCTGTCGTTGGTGAGGCGCAATGTGTGCTGTCGTTGATGAGGTGCAATGTGTGCTGTCATTGATGAGGTGGTTCTGTGTGCTGTCGTTGATGAGGTGCAATGTGTGCTGTCGTTGCACGTGTAATAACATTGCCTTTGAGTGTTATTGTAAGGTACACTTACCGTAGATTCTACTCATTTGGTCTGTAAACATTCATCTTATGTGAATTAGATAGGACCATCACATGTGTGTGCGTGTGTGAGTACATTGCATCTACAGTGCCTTGCGAAAGTATTCGGCCCCCTTGAACTTTGTGACCTTTTGCCACATTTCAGGCTTCAAACATAAAGATATAAAACTGTATTTTTTGTGAAGAATCAACAACAAGTGGGACACAATCATGAAGTGGAACGACATTTATTGGATATTTCAAACTTTTTTAACAAATCAAAAACTGAAAAATTGGGCGTGCAAAATTATTCAGCCCCTTTACTTTCAGTGCAGCAAACTCTCTCCAGAAGTTCAGTGAGGATCTCTGAATGATCCAATGTTGACCTAAATGACTAATGATGATAAATACAATCCACATGTGTGTAATCAAGTCTCCGTATAAATGCACCTGCACTGTGATAGTCTCAGAGGTCCGTTAAAAGCGCAGAGAGCATCATGAAGAACAAGGAACACACCAGGCAGGTCCGAGATACTGTTGTGAAGAAGTTTAAAGCCGGATTTGGATACAAAAAGATTTCCCAAGCTTTAAACATCTCAAGGAGCACTGTGCAAGCGATAATATTGAAATGGAAGGAGTATCAGACCACTGCAAATCTACCAAGACCTGGCCGTCCCTCTAAACTTTCAGCTCATAACGTAGTCTTCACTGCTATTTGCCCAGCAGCTAGCCAGCTAGCAATGTTAGCTAGCCAGCTCACATTTCATTACATTTCATTATAGTACAACGGTTTGATTTGTCTAATCTTAGCAATTTCTTCTTAGCTAGCTACATAGCCGTCTTTGCTGTCTTCGTATCAAAGATAATTGCGTAATTATCGCATTTCGTCGTCCTAACGTAGTCTTCACTGCTATTTGCCCAGCAGCTAGCCAGCTAGCAAACGTCCACCGAATAGCAGCACTGTAGAAACTATTACACTCAACTGAACGACTTGATTAGTGTAGTGTTAGCTAGCTACATAGCTGTCTTTGCTGTCTTCGTATCCAAGATAATTGTGTAGTTTAGAGTGTGTAGTCTTAGAGTGATTATCTTAATTCACCGAGGTTAGCTAGCCAGCTATTTGTCGTCCTTAACGTAGGAGACACTGCTAGCTAGCCGACAGCTAGCCGACAGCTAGCCAACGTCTTCCGAATAGAACTCAACAACCCGGTCGCATTCCGCTTTGCTCCACAGGTAGTATCACATTTTCATTTCATTTCATTACAGTACAACGGTTTGATTTGTTTGATCGTAGCTAGCTACATAGCTAGCTACATAGCCGTCTTTGTATCAAAGATAATTGTGTAGTCTAGAGCGATTTTCTAGGTTAGCTAGCAAGCTATTGTCGTTCTTTTAACGCAACGTAACGTAATCAACACTGCTAGCTAGCCAGCTAGCCCCCGAATAGCAGCACTGTAGAAACTATTACACTCAACGGAACGACTTGATTAGTGTAGTGTCAACAACGCAGCCACTGCCAGCTAGCCTACAAAGTCAACAACGCAGCCACTGCCAGCTAGCCTACTTCAGCAGTACTGTATCATTTTAATAATTTTAGTCAATAAGATTCTTGCTATGTAAGCTTAACTTTCTGAACATTCGAGACGTGTAGTCCACTTGTCATTCCAATCTCCTTTGCATTAGCGTAGCCTCTTCTGTAGCCTGTCAACTATGTGTCTGTCTATCCCTGTTCCCTCCTCTCTGCACAGACCATACAAACGCTCCATACCGCGTGGCCGCGGCCACCCTAATCTGGTGGTCCCAGCGCGCACGACCCACGTGGAGTTCCAGGTCTCCGGTAGCCTCTGGAACTGCCGATCTGATTTCATCTCAGCCTATGCCTCCCTCCAGTCCCTCGACTTCTTGGCACTGACGGAAACATGGATCACCACAGATAACACTGCTACTCCCACTGCTCTCTCTTCGTCCGCCCATGTGTTCTCGCACACCCCGAGAGCTTCTGGTCAACGGGGTGGTGGCACCGGGATCCTCATCTCTCCCAAGTGGTCATTCTCTCTTTCTCCCCTTACCCATCTGTCTATCGCCTCCTTTGAATTCCATGCTGTCACAGTTACCAGCCCTTTCAAGCTTAACATCCTTATCATTTATCGCCCTCCAGGTTCCCTCGGAGAGTTCATCAATGAGCTTGATGCATTGATAAGCTCCTTTCCTGAGGACGGCTCACCTCTCACAGTTCTGGGTGACTTTAACCTCCCCACGTCTACCTTTGACTCATTCCTCTCTGCCTCCTTCTTTCCACTCCTCTCCTCTTTTGACATCACCCTCTCACCTTCCCCCCCTACTCACAAGGCAGGCAATACGCTCGACCTCATCTTTACTAGATGCTGTTCTTCCACTAACCTCATTGCAACTCCCCCCCAAGTCTCCGACCACCACCTTGTATCCTTTTCCCTCTCGCTCTCATCCAACACTTCCCACACTGCCCCTACTCGGATGGTATCGCGCCGTCCCATTCTTCGCTCTCTCTCCCCCGCTACTCTCTCCTCTTCCATCCTATCATCTCTTCCCTCTGCTCAAACCTTCTCCAACCTATCTCCTGATTCTGCCTCCTCAACCCTCCTCTCCTCCCTTTCTGCATCCTTTGACTCTCTATGTCCACTATCCTCCAGGCCGGCTCGGTCCTCCCCTCCCGCTCCGTGGCTCGACGACTCATTGCGAGCTCACAGAACAGGGCTCCGGGCAGCCGAGCGGAAATGAAGGAAAACTCGCCTCCCTGCGGACCTGGCATCCTTTCACTCCCTCCTCTCTACATTTTCCTCCTCTGTCTCTGCTGCTAAAGCCACTTTCTACCACTCTAAATTCCAAGCATCTGCCTCTAACCCTAGAAAGCTCTTTGCCACCTTCTCCTCCCTCCTGAATCCCCCCCCTCCTCCCTCTCTGCAGATGACTTCGTCAACCATTTTGAAAAGAAGGTCGACGACATCCGATCCTCGTTTGCTAAGTCAAACGACACCGCTGGTTCTGCTCACACTGCTCTACCCTGTGCTCTGACCTCTTTCTCCCCTCTCTCTCCAGATGAAATCTCGCGTCTTGTGACGGCCGGCCGCCCAACAACCTGCCCGCTTGACCCTATCCCCTCCTCTCTTCTCCAGGCCATTTCCGGAGACCTTCTCCCTTACCTCACCTCGCTCATCAACTCATCCCTTACCGCTGGCTACGTCCCTTCCGTCTTCAAGAGAGCGAGAGTTGCACCCCTTCTGAAAAAACCTACACTCGATCCCTCCGATGTCAACAACTACAGACCAGTATCCCTTCTTTCTTTTCTCTCCAAAACTCTTGAACGTGCCGTCCTTGGCCAGCTCTCCCGCTATCTCTCTCAGAATGACCTTCTTGATCATTTAGCAGACGCTCTTATCCAGAGCGACTTACAAATTGGTGCGTTCACCTTATGACATCCAGTCATAAGTCCTTCTCAAAGCTATTATACAATCAAAATGTAGTTTCCTTCTCAAAGCTATTATACAATCACAATGTAGTTTCCTTCTCAAAGATATTATACAATCACAATGTAGTTTCCTTCTCAAAGCTATTATACAATCACAATGTAGTTTCCTTCTCAAAGCTATTATACAATCACAATGTAGTTTCCTTCTCAAAGCTATTATACAATCACAATGTAGTTTCCTTCTCAAAGAGTGAATTTTATATTTGATGATGACCTTAGTATTTAAAGTTTTGCAATAGGTGGTCTAAGATTTGCAAGTCAGGTACTATGGCAAGAAAATGATCAGAAGTTCTGTAAATGTATTTGAGCATTTGATCATTGCTGTTCTACTATAGATAGGTTTCAACACAGATCCAAAAATATCTCGTACGCGACTGAGAAGAATTCCAGAGATTAAACAAACCAACATTTACATAAT